>NC_134403.1:123217256-123817256 GCF_038048845.1 Mixophyes fleayi
GATATAGAACAATGAACGTACTAAAACAAGATTGTTCTATAAGCTATACAATAACATAGCCAACAAATATTAGTAGCACATGGTGAAAGCAGCAATCACTGTCACGGTATATCAAAGCCACGCAATCCAATTGATATACAGTAGGTGTTCTTTATAAAAAATTAATGTCAGAAGTTTGTTTTATATAGATGAGTTTAACATTTCCTCTGCTTCCTTAAAATAAATTTATTAAAAAACACATGTGCTTTTGATGTATTGAACAGAACTTCACTTCATTTCATGAAAGGATATCCTTGTGTCTGCACCATTTAAACTTGATTACAAGGGGACAAAGACAGCTTGCTATTACAGTAGAGGTTCACTCCTCAGTACATCACACCTAATAAAACATTAATGCTAGTTAAACTGCTGGACTTCTCCATTCCATTTTTTGGTTCTCATCCAAATGAAAAGACAACCAACCAACAATGGTGAACATGAACTATTTAATTTAAGATAATGTCTGCAGTACTTACAATATGATATGTACAAAACTGAATTTAGATTAAACAGAGGGAGGGAGGCTGCTTGACTAACCTGAGAAGACTGTGACTAATATCACATGGGCTCTTTATGTGCCTCTGTATTTTACCTAAGGAACGCGGCCTTTATATGCTATATTTTCATGAAAATAACAGGTAATATAAGTGCCAAGTTCCTGTTGAATGCAGCAAACCCATAAGATAAAAGGGTAACAGGAAAATAAAAAGTACAGGTTTCAGTCTACAAAAAAATAACTTGTTGAGCACAAACTATTACAATACATAATATACAAAAATAAAAAGACTTCATTATTTATGTATAATTGATAAAAAAACAGATCTGATGAAACAGTTTGGCTATGTTTTTCTCAGCCATCCAAGAAAATAGTTCAATATGTTTCACTGTATCCAGCAAAAAAAAGTCACCATCATTGCAAGTGTCGTCTGTAAACTCATTTGTGGAATGAAAAATCAATTGCAGGAACCTTACTTTTCTCCATAGCATTGTTATCAGCTAAAGTTCATCGTGCTTCAGCTCTGCAGATGAAGCAAAAGGGAAAATGTAGGGTATTATGAATCCTCTGCTTTACATGTATATATTCCTTACAAATATGCAAATGACATCACACATTTATTTTTGCACAAGTACACAAGTTTGTAAAGGGTTTGCGGACTAAAATTTTGGTGGTTGCTGGGTGCAAAATTTTAAATATTGTGATGGGAGCAGCCTACACATGCATACACATCATACTTGCCTACTTTTGCAGGCAGCTGTCAGGGAGGGGGTCCGTTGAGGGGGGCGTGGTCAGGCGCGGTGTACTGTTAGGCCACGATGCCGCATTTAGCCCCGCCATCTTCTAAAACGGCGACAACTGGATCCGGGATTTTTGCCTGCTCTCTTGGGAGTCCGGGAGAACTCCTAAAAATTCGGGAGTCTCCCAGACATTCCGGGAGAGTAGGCAACTATGATACACATTCATAACTGAAATTTAGTTCTGTAGGATACAATTATTTTAATTAGACCAATGGGTGGAGAAAGCACATTTAAAGGAACAGTCCTATTTTGTGGGAAGTTTACGTGTACTGTACTGTCAGTGGGAACACTCATATAGGAAAGTGTATTTCTAGGATCATTTCAACCAATATAAAAATACTGAAAAGTAGAAAGGTCAACAACCTATTCTTATCTTTATTCATATAATCATACAGTATATTCGGTGTCCTTTCTTTTATGGATTTTTAATCAGTCTAAAAGCACCACTGAGATAAATATAAAAGAATAATAGTTTTTGAGATCTAACTTTGTTCTGTTTGACTGAATTTCTTGAATTTGCATACACATGAATTTTCCTTATTGCAGGAAAACAGAATCTTCTGCATAACTGGATGTACCAGGATACAAAATTATCTCCTTTTAACGTTTTTTCTTTTTCTATATTATTACTTTTCCTTTTTTTGTTCCTTCTCTTATTTTCTCCTTTTTAAAACGCATTATACATCTGAGTTCCAATATATAGCTCATATGTAGCAGTTGTAACAGACTGAAAAAATAATGAATAGTCTAAAAACAAAAATAGGTCACTGTATACAGTAAATGTGTGTAAACTAAATAAATACATGTATCATAAATAAATCAAGTTGATAATTAAATATGGGTCAAATAAACTTAATCTAGTAAATAACTAATCACATAGGTGTTACAGAATGGTGTAAGTAAATAGAATGTGGATAAATAGTGAATGTGACAATTAAAAAGTAATCAAGTCTAAACAGTACAGCAAAAACTGACTAAGCAGAATACCAAGATAACAGTTGCAGACATGTACTATTGTGACCTTATAATTGGTGACTGTTGTATTGATAGTCATGTCTTAGTGGCATATATTACTAATACTTACATACTGTAAAGTCACTTATAGTAGTATATAGTTTGAGTGAATAGTAGCAAATATATTAGAAATAGGATGTTTATATGTATAACAATTTGAGTATATATACAATTTTTCACTAACCATTATAAATGTTTTTGTAAGATTACAAAACACTAAACTGTGTACTATTACTGCCTGCATTACTGCAGTAAATAAGCTGGCTCCAGAATACATTATAGAGGCGGTGGGTCCACCCATTGCCACCTTAAAAGCGACAATCGCACTGTCAGCAGTGTGAATGACGTCCTTCCCAGTCGCTGCCTTTGTTTTATTCAGAATGTACAAGTGATGGGTATAAGAGCTGTCAGGGATGCTGTACATTAAGGTATGTACACATACACTCACTGTCGCAGTCATTTTAATTGTTATTTTTATGTCGCTGTTTTTGTTGTCGGTGTTACTGACATCATGATGGTGACTACCACCGATCCTCTGCAATTTGACAACGTATCCCTTATGTCATTATTTTATTTAATGATCTATTGTAAAAATAGCATCAAAATTACCGCCAGCAGAGGTTTGTGTTTCATTCCTCTTCATATCTTCAATGCCCTTCAAAAACTGCCTGATCTCATTGTCATACTCTGTCCATTCAGGAACAATCCGTGCTGCAGCTTTTAGTTTGGGCTCTTTCGTTTTGGGATTGTTGCACTGTGATACAAGATAAGAAAATGCAAGATCATGAGTTAATTTACATGTTTTTCATAATAAGATCTTATTAAGCCTAATGTTTACTATCTCCTTTTTAATTGAAGACTTCCATCCGAACAGTACAGTACATTAGTATGTACAGGGTCTGTGGGAACCTGAAAGCTTCAACATCTAAGCTCTTTGGCAAACAGCGAAAAACAGCTCAGGTGGAATGTAAAATATCCCGTTAATAGTTTTTCAGAGACAGGATTAGAATAAAGACAAGTGATCAGGATTTTGAAAGCTATTCAATGGGAGGATATTTTATTAAAGGTGTGGTTGATGGATTATCCCTTTCTACTTATTCATTCCCAATAGTGTTTTTCTTAGAAAGAGATGAGTGTTAATAAAACATATATTTATTTATCACTAGAGAACATTGATTTTATTTTAAATAACAATTCTAAATTTCAAGATCTTTTAATATGCCATTTTGATGATACATTTCTAAAATCACGACACTTAAGAAAGTTAATGCAAACAATAATTTATTACATTCTAGCTGCCACAACATAGGCAGTACAATTCAATACAAAGCAAATTATCTTGATGTGTGTGTTGAGAGACTGCAAATAAAAATTGGCATCATCTTCAACATTGAGATGTGGATTTTGACACAGTATTACCAAACACCGTAGAGTGTTACCAAACACTGTAGTGAAGTTCATAATAAAAATATGAAGGGATTAAAAGTTGCAGTATCTCTCTTTAATTTTATTTTTTACTTTTATTTTTGTTTGTTTTTTATTATTTAAATTTATTTTGGCAATTCTGTTTTCCATCTATTAGTCAATCAATGTCCCTTTTTCTAAGGTTAAAGTTTTTAGTTTGGCTTTGGAATATTGTAAAGAGCATGTTATTTATAATAAGCTTATTTTTTATTACCAGGCTCCATTGTTTCAGATTGTTTAATTTTATTTTACATTATTTTGAAGTGAATATAATAATTTCTCACATTTTAAGTAGTCATTACTGATTGACAATTTGTCATTTTTTTATTAAGTATACTATTGATGAAATGGCATCTTTTTATTGTATCATCTCCAGTATTTGCATATGTTTTATGATGTTTGATATATATTTTTTACATAGGTCAATATGAAATATATTTAATTATTTATTTCATCACACAAATAATTCTTGACACAATATACCTCCAATACTGCAAATAGTAAAATGCTGTCAAACTGCTGCTATAATGTACAGATGTTCCATCCTATTCATACATGGCATAAAAATATAAAACTAAAGCAAAAAAACAGAAATGCCTTTACAATGACCACAATTGCTATACTTTTTACGGAATGTGCAATCCGTTTATTTCACTTTATCAGAGCTGGATAAAGGCTCAAATATATAATAAGAACTAAAGATGAAAAAATAAACACAAATCAATAAAATACATAAATAGATTAAATCAATATGCCACTGTAAATCATTTGAGTTGTGATATTGAGATACTGTATACAACTTCTATGTAGATAAAATAAAGTCTCTTAGATACCAATTCACCTGTTGTTGGATTTCTCACATCCAGTCTTTATTCTCACTTCACACTCATCATCATCACCATTTATTTATATAGCGCCACTAATTCCGCAGCGCTGTACAGAGAACTCACTCACATCAGCTGCCCCATTGGGGCTTATAGTCTAAATTCCCTAAGACCCATACACGAGACACACAGATAGACAGACACAGAAACAGATGCACACACACACAGACTAGGGCCAATTTGTTAGCAGCCAATTAACCTACCAGTATGTTTTTGGATTGTGGGAGGAAACCGGAGCACCCGGAGGAAACCCACATAAACACGGGGAGAACATACAAACTTCTCACAGATCAGGCAATGGAACACTATTTGTTCATTGATATTCTATAAGGGTTTTTAATTATATGATATATATATATATATATATATAACATGGTCTGAAGTATAGGAACTTGGTTTATTTTCAGCTACTGAACAAACAGTGGTGCCAGAAAGTTTGTGAACAATTTAGAATTTTCCGAATACCTGCATATATGTGACCTTACATGTGTTCAGGTCTTCATCTAAGTCATAAAAATGAATAACGACCGGGCGTCAAAGATACCATTTAACATCCTGTGGTTGGACTTAAAGAGAATTAATTTATCTGCATAAAAGCGGCATGCAGTATTTCAATATCACTGCTCTATCTATTGACAGGAACATATTGATTTTTATCTGTTTATTCATTTAAAGTCCCATTCATATACATTTGTAGCGCCACTGTATATTAAAATAATTCTGGATCTTTGATCTTTAAAGGAATACATAGTGAATTTATTTAATCACTACATGTATCCCACCTGTGCAGAAGTAGGTGAAATTATTTCAAAGTATTTCAACATTTGGTTAATTATTCACAGAAAGCACTAGATATTTTCCTTTTAATTTGCTGGCAATACCTTTAGTGTACAGTACCCTGTAAGGATAATAAAAAATGTGCAGAGTTCAAAATAAGTGTTTTTAAAAGTTTATGCAACCACAGTAAAAAAAACAAACCAGAAAGTGTAATCATTGGGTGTAACCATCAAAAGGGATCCATGTCCCTTTAAAAGTCCCTTGAGCATTGACCCCTTCAAAACAACAGATGTTTGTGTCATGAACAGCACCCACACCCAACATCAGGGGCAGGCTGGGCTGGGGGCAGGGAGGCATCTGCATTTTTTTTTCCTTTAATATGTTCCTTATAGGCTGCTGAGTCAAGTCTTGCCCCCTGGTCTACATTTTACCAGCCCTCCCCTGCACAACATTATCCAACCATATCAAAGAGCCATTCAGAAAGTGAGCAGGTGGCCTCCTCACGGCAGAGGAACCACTGGACAGTGATAGGAATGTCATAAGCAGCAGCAGGGAGGCCACAAGGAGAGAGCAGTGAGGTAAAGCAAAGGGAGGAGACTGAATGACAGGGAAAAGAACAGAACGGGAGAATGAGGAATAGGTAAGAGGAAATAGATCACAGTAACAGAACCGGCAGAAGTTATAGTAATGAACCGGAGTGAGTGCAAGGCAGCATATAGAGAAAACGGAGATGTAGACTAAGAAGGCAGACACAGATGGAGAAATAGGGAACAGATTGCAGATAAAGATACAGAGAAGCAGATGGAGGGGATTAATAGAGGAGTGAAGAGAAGAGTGTAAGTGGGGAGGAAAATGCAAGAAGCACATAATAAGTATAGGAGTTAAAAACAGCAGAGTTAGAGAAGGTGAGTCAGGGGGGCAGTACATCAGTGAAAGAGGGCAATTTCAAAGTAAAATAGGAGTTAGGTTATAAATAATAAATAACACAGTGTAAGTGATCACCTGAGGACAGAGAGGACTGCTACTACCAGCAGACCAACTGCCTAAAACAAGGACCCCAGATAGCATACCATCTTCTCAGGACTGAAGTAGTGACAACCAGTACCACAAAGTCATCTCTTCTATGCTAAACCCACAGGGCAGCTAAGTGAGGACCATTTCAGTGTACACCACACTTACTAACACAAATAGAGTGTAAACCAATTCCTGACTAGGTGAATCACTTCTAAAGTCAATTACTATCTTGTTTAAGTCACAGAGAACAGGAACTGTTAGTGAGCACATATAATGAACAGAGACTGACAAATATATTAGTGAAGAACCTGCTAGATTTCAGCCATATTGATAAGACAGCAGAGTTGTCAGAGCAGACGTATCCCCTTAGTGTTGTATGATCTATTTATTCAGCAATTGATGATACAATGTCAGCAATATTTTGATAGAAATAAGGGAAATCATTATTAGAGATTAGGATAGGATAATTATTTCTGTAATTATTAAACTATTTAAGCAACACTGCCAGAGATTCCTGATCAATCTGAAATGCTATATGAGGAGCCAGGAAGAGGACTCTTTCCACCTAGATCTGGGGTGTGCTGGACACTAACGTAGTTGCACATGTATGCACTGACTGCCCTATACGGACCCGTTTCAACAGATATTGGAGGAAGAAATTACTTTGTGTTGGAATCAAAAGTGAGAATTTAATTTTTATGACTGTAGAAATCTTCCCATGTAACAACCTGCATCAGAAGATTACTACATACTGATGAAGTCCTATCAGATTGTGTCCTTATAAAACGCATAGGGACCATCTTGGGATAATGCTTAATGTTCTCGGAAGATCTCTTGACTACTATTTATTTATTGTTGAATGTACATGTATTATTGGCAGGGACTGATGTGAGTGAGTTCTCTGTACAGCGCTGCGGAATTAGTGGCGCTATATAAATAAATGGTGATGATGATTCTTAAAATATATATTAATCACTTCAATTGTTGTGCCTCTTCCAATTAGAATGTAAGATGTCTCCCTACCTTTTGCTTTTAAGCAGGCATTTAGTTTGTCTACCTTTTATGTCCTTTTTTCCCTAAGGTACGGTGCTGAGAAGCACTGTACCATCACCTTGCGATTCTACACTATACTACTACAGCTACCAATACCAATAACTACTACTACTAAGGTAATAAAATATGATACACAATGATTGCTGTTTATGTTTGGTGCAATTCCCTAATTTGAAAGAAGAGGGTTGGAGGACATAAAGGGAATCAAACAGATAAGCTCTTATTTTTATACTTGCTAAGTGGATATTTTACACTTTATATACAGGTTCAAAGCTGGATAGAATTACTGCATATTTATTAATATATGTGCAAGCAATAACTGTACAAGCGTAGGTTGTAATTCTGTTTAGCACTATTTAGAATACTGTGAATTATATTGATTGTCAACATCTCTTCCTTCAACCCCGCCATAAATGGTGCAACTGTATGATACCAAGGAGGAAATCTCCTTTTCAATAGACATGCAGTTTCCAAATGTACCAGTCATCTTTCCCATGACACAATAATGACCTGTGTTATTGTATATCTTCTTCATGTAAAATTCAGCTATAGACAATAAACAGCTCAATATGTTGGAAATTGGTTTTAAAACAATGTTTCACAAATAGTTGTCACAAATTTTTTATTTTTTTTTACTTTGGGTTCAATTTATCCTGGAGATGTAAATCTGATGTGTCTGAATATTAAGGAAAGGAAAACCATAACAACCAAAAAGCAAACAAAATGACAGCAATAGATGGAAAATATAGTTGCTATAAAATTCCACTCTGAAATTATTCTTCTAAGCAGACGTAATATAATAACTACAAATGTTTCCTGAACATTCATATTATTGCATGTTTCTCTTTAAATCAATATATTATGCCACAGCCTGTCAAGATCTTTAAGGTGCTGTTTGAATAGCTGTCATTTTTTTTTGTCCTGACCACCCTAGGCAATAATGCAATTCTACTTTCTAGACCTTGACAGATTACAGAATAGTTTATTGACTTCCCCAAATTGAGCATTTACAGAATAAGACATGCTCCCAGGCGATGTGCTGTATATTTTCTCTTCATTTTCTCTCAACACATTTGCTATAGAATGAGAATTCCAAGCCTACGGATAAGATCTTTCCCATGGCTTATTAGACTTGATCCCTTTAGGCGCAGATGGAACAAGAAGCTGCTGCATTTGATTAAGAACAGAAAACAAAGAGCAACCAATTTTCTAACACTGCAAAGAAAGCAAAATGTCAAAGATATAAGGGATATTGTATATATTCAACCAGTTGGAACATTTAACATGCTTAGAAACATACACAGACCACACTAAATTATTGTAATAAGATCACACAGGGTCACTTCCAAACACATAGCCCATTTGAGATCCAGGCAGATCTACAACTAGAGAACATTTATCTGAGCCAAAAGACATGGCAAAGCACTTGTGCTGTGCTCCAAGCTAATGTGGCACGCTGCAGCACAATTTCTTATGCTCCATCTGTATTTCCATCAAATGAACCCTTTAGGCGCACAGAATAAATAGCAGTACAAAAAACATGTAACAAAAAACACATATAACAATGTATCTATTCATAAGAAGAAACGGGTTTATCTGTATTGAAGACAAACACACATACACATCTCTGTTGGTGTGATACCTGTATACTGTTCCCACTATACCTGGCCCCAGTTACCTGCCACTCCTTTGGGAGACCATAAGCGCCATATATGTCCCTCTATTATTTTTCTGTAACTTTTGTCATGTTTAGGTTGGGGTATAACCTATTTTGAGGTTCTTTGGGCTTGCACATGGTAGAGAAGCACTAGGAGATCAACATTTATCTTAAAATGGGTTAACTCCTTGGTCAGGAAAGGAAAAACAAGCTCTCCCTGAAAAATATAAACCGACAACACAGATGAAAATATTGGGGCTGCCAGGATTTCTTCAAAGAAACAAAATTAACAAGTAAACATAGTTTGACTATTTCCTCTTCAGATTCCATGGCAGCCCTTGCAATGTGATGTACCCAAGTGGTACAAACATAGGTTGGGGTCATAAGTAAAGAAACGCTGAATTTGTAATGCGAATAAACAATTTTAAAGGGTCACTGCCTCATGGGATCTTCCTACCGAACTGGGCATTATCCGAGGAAATCACATCCAAATGATAATGTCTACTGACGATATGAAGTGACAACCATCCTACTGCTCTGTAGAGATCATCCACCATTGTCTGAGCCTTACTATCCCAGGAGAAAGCAATGGCCCTTGTGGAGTGTGTCCTTAGGATTCCATCATTTACCCCTATAGGCCTGTGCAATAACATATTGCGCCTGATTCATTAAGGATCTTAAATTAAGAAGTTTCTTATTTAAGTCTCCTGGACAAAACCATGTTACAATGCAAGGGGTGCAAATGAGTTTTCTGTTTTGCACATAAGTTAAATACTGACTGTTTTTTTATGTATCACACAAATACTTGATGGCTTATTTGTACACTGAAATTTAAAGTTGATACTTGTGTGCTACATGAACAGTCAGTATTTAACTTCTGTGCAAAACAGAAAACTCATTTGCACCCCTTGCATTGTAACATGGTTTTGTCCAGGAGACTTAAATAAGAAACTTCTTAATTTAAGATCCTTAATGAATCAGGCCCCTTGTGAGATTATCTTTAGATGGTGCATATCATGTAATATGGACACAGAGGGGGTATTCAATTGACGGCGGGATCGCCAAAAATCCCGCGCTTGAAAAATATTACTGTTATTACGGTAATCTGCGCAGGAAAACCGTTAATACGGTAATTTACTCGCTGGATTTCAGCTCGCAGCTCAGGTTATAACGGTAATATTTTTCGAGCTCGGGATTTTCGGCGATCCCGCCGTCAATTGAAAATGCCCCAAAAAGCTAGTTCGTCTTTCTAAACTTCTTTATTTTGGAAAAATAAATTGAAATTTCCCTGACATAGTTTAGGGTAATGTAATCAATTCTCACTTTCATTGGTTGGCTGTGGGCAGAGTGATGGAAGTATGATCACTTGATTAATATGAAAAGTGGAAATTATCTTCTGTAAGAATGCAGGATTAGTTCCTATTACTTCTTTATCAGAATGAATGTTCAAAAATGTGTTTTCACACCACAAAGCATATGGTTCTCCTAATCTCCTGGTAGGCGTAATTGCTATGAGAAATAATACTTTGAGTGTGAGCCACTTGAGAGAGACACGTAAGCGTAACGGTTCAAAAGGACTTGACACCAATGGTTCTAGAACAATATTAAGATCTCAAGGTGCTACAACAGAGCAAATTCTCCTCAGTGCTTGAAAGAACTGCTTTTGTTGCCATCATCTTTCTTTCTAGGAGAATGCCAAGTAGCCGATATCTGAACTTATTATTAGGTGCAAGATCGTTCTCTAAACCTTCCTGAAAGAATCAAGAACTTGGGAGAAATGCCTAAGAGGCCAGATTATTTCCTTTAAATTCATTTCATAGGAAAAATATCTTTGAGAACCTGTAATAAATCACAGTACAATTCTGTTTTCTGGCCTGCTTCATTATGTCAATCACTTTATCAGTGAAATGGTCCCTGACTCAGAAGATCCAGTTACAGTGGTAGAAGGACCAGGGTTTTCTAGGAGCATTTCCCATGTTACTGTAAACCAGGGCCATAAAGGCCAAAACGAATGGACTGCTATTACCTCTACTGCTTCTCTCCTGATTTTCCACAAAGTGCATGCAAAGAAAAAGAGGGAACACATACCACAGATTAAAGTTCCAAGATCTCCTCAGAGCATCTATTCCTTCTCCTCTGGACTCCTTGTTACGAGAATAGAGTCAATCTAACTTGGTGTTCTGTCCTGTTGCCCTCAGATCTATCTGGGGAAGTTCAAACTTATCTTCATTAGTTGAAAAACATCTTCATGCAATGCCCATTCCTCCATGTGGATCTGATAATGACTAATCACCCTTTTGTCCTTGCCTGCTACGTGATGTTCTGTGAGGAATATCAGATTGTTTTCTGCCCAGGACATGACTAGATATTTCTTGCATCATAGATATGGTCTTTGTGCTTCCTTGGAGTTTCATGGATGCCACTACTGCACAGTTGATCTTTAGGTGCTTGTGATATGGAAGAGGCTGAAAATATTGTATTGCTCACCACACTGCTCTAATTTCTAGAATGTTTGCATGGAGCTCTCTTTGTTCTGAAGCCAAGTGTCCTACACCACGCCTGTATGTAGATGAACGCCACAGCCTCTGGAGCTGAAATCTATTTATTCTGAAAGGGTAACACCAGAAAGTCACTACTGCTTTCTGCCACCAGTAGTGACGTTCTGGTGTTTTGGTGAACTTGACACACTGGTCCAGAGATTTTGGACTGCCATTCCAATAATTGAAGAGGTTTAACATATGTTACTTTCAAATATCGTGTAGGTAGAGCCAGACTACAATACCTTTATATCGAAGGGCTGCCATAAGAGTCACTAATACTTGGGAATGTGCACAGACCGAAGAGCAGGCAAGTAATCTGGAAATGGTGCCCCCAGAATAAAGAAACTGAGAAAATAATGATGCTTCACTGCTGCTGGGATGTGGAGATAAGAATCCTGTCTCCATTATCTATCACCTAAAGAATACAGATTATTCCTTATGAGAATGTTTTGTCAGCACCAATTGATTGAACCCTCTTAGTTCAAGGACCATACGATAATCTTCTGACTGTATTAGAAATAGCTTGGACTAAAAACCGGTGCAACCTTGACTGGTAGGCACTGAAGCTGTACTGGGAAAGCTGGGCTTCTGGATGTTACAAGAATATTGATTGGGTATTTCTTGAAATTCTATTTTGTATTCCATGTCGATAATGTCCCATAGCCAGTGATCCTGAAAGATGACTTTCTAAATCTCTGTACAAATTCAAGATCTTGCCACCCCACCAGACTTGCCTGAGATTCTGCCGACCCCCAGTCTTTGGGAATTCTTAAATCGTCTTCTTTTTTTTTTTTTACCTCTGAAGGGACGAAAGGACGGTTTAAGAAGTATTACCCCCCCCCCCCCCCCCAGTGTTCAGGGTATTTTCTGCAGGATGATAACTTCAGGCTCTCTTAAAGTGCCCCCCTTTACACTCTGCCATGCTGTCTGTGCTCCCCCCTCACTCTGCTATGCTCCCCCTTGCTTCCATTCCTTCACTTACCTTTTCTATCAGCTTCTTTCTTCTCTTCTTCTGTCTTCTTCCCGACTCCTCTCTGCGGCGCTCCTCACTGAACGTCTGGCGTGATGACGCCACGCCTAACATTCAGCGAGAACGGAGCAGAGAGGAGGGGCGCCGGGGAGACGTGAGTATTTTTATTTATTTTTTAACGTTTTCCGCGATAGCTATCAGGGTTGGGACCTACCTACGGGGATAGCCTGGTCCCCCGGCGGGCCAGTCCGACCTGGACTTTGATTATAGCTGTCAGTCTATACAACAGTAACTCTGACCTTGACACACTGAAGATGAGTAGGCTCAAACTAATCAATACGAGTAATGGAGCACAAACCTTCACAGCATGAAACAACCAGCCATTTTGAAGATCTCTATAGACACTTTATGTAGTCCATGATGCATTCCATCTTTGATAGGACACATGAATACCATATCTGTCCCTGCTACCATATGTGCACAGTCTTCAATAAGTGCTTATATTGTCAGCACCAAATGAACTTTATATTTACTTTTACAATCTGTTTTAATGAATACATGTTGTTACAGATACATTCTCTCAATAGACAAATTAATTGTTCTTGCAATATGTTCATCATATCTGATAACACAGAAACGAAAGACTATAATTGTTTGCTAGAAAAACAAATTAAAATAATTACATTACAATAGCCAGTCATCAGTATACAGCTAGCATCCACAAGTATAGTGATTTTAACATATATGTTAATTATATATAAAAAGGTATAAACCTCCACATCTGTAACGAAAAAAGAAAAAAAAAAATAGCTGAAACTAAAATGCAGGGTGTTGTGTCTAAGCCAGTGGTTCCCAAAATTTCTCAGTTCGAGGCACCCTTAGGGTCACCATAATCTTTCCAAGGCACCCCTAAGCCAAAATAATTACCGGGTAGTCCCGTTTTTTAAGTAGTTGGGTCAAAATGACGTAAGATGTATTTAGGCCCCTTCACCATCACATTGTGCCCCTTTATCATATCACTCTGTGTCCCCCTTCTTCAGCGTCTCTCTCTGTCCCCCTCCTTCAGCGTCTCTCTCTGTCCCCCTCCTTCAGCGTCTCTCTCTGTCCCCCTCCTTCAGCGTCTCTCTCTGTCCCCCTCCTTCAGCGCCTCTCTCTGTCCCCCTCCTTCAGCGCCTCTCTCTGTCCCCCTCCTTCAGCGCCTCCCTCTGTCCCCCTCCTTCAGCGCCTCTCTCTGTCCCCCTCCTTCAGCGCCTCTCTCTGTCCCCCTCCTTCAGCGTGTGTCTCTATGTCCCCCTCCTTCAGCGTGTGTCTCTATGTCCCTCGCCTTCAGCGTCTCTCTATGTCCCTCGCCTTCAGCGTCTCTCTATGTCCCTCGCCTTCAGCGTCTCTCTATGTCCCTCGCCTTCAGCGTCTCTCTGTCCCTCGCCTTCAGCGTCTCTCTGTCCCTCGTCTTCAGCGTCTCTCTGTCCCTCGCCTTCAGCGTGTCTCTCTGTGCCCCCCTTCACTCTCCTTTACTTACCTTCTTTCCTGACGTCCTCTCTGCTGCTGCTGCTCCTCACTGAGGCTGACGGGCGTGATGACATCACGCCCGGCAGTCAGTGAGGAGGAGGATCCGGGGCTGGATGATTGGTAAGTTTTTTTGTTTTTTTTTCTCTCTTCTTTTTATTGCTAGGGTGATTGCAGCACCCCTGTGACAGCGCCGCGGCACCCCAGGGAGCTGCGGCGCACACTTTGGGAACCGCTGGTCTAAGCAACACTTTTGAACTGTGGTAATGCTCCTTATTTATTTCCTACAGGTATCTGTCAATCTTCATTGACAGTTTTGGTACTGTTGTGTGTGCCAACCACAGCACTGTCTATCCTAGCACCAGAGCTACACTGTGTAACATTCACACCAAATCATTAGCTGTGGAAGTCAAAGTTTCATCATGAACAGAAATTTCAGATTATGATTGTAAACAAAATGATCTAGTAAAATAATCAACGAGATCAACTAGAGCAGCAATGAACAACATGATATACAAAACACAGTCCTTACATAATTCATACAGTATGTGATTGAATCTAACAATTTGTGAACTGTGATTACAATATAACCATGGATTGCTCTTAATTAGAAATGCTGTCACAGAGGCAGAAACATCAGTCTTAGGGAAAAAACTACTTATCACGCGGCTTTCACAGCCTAACATACACCGATCAGCCACAACATTAAAACCACTGACAGGTGAAGTAAATAACATTGATTCTCTCATTACAATGGCATCTGTCAAGGGATGGGATATATTAAGCTGCAAGTGAACAGTCAGTTCTTGAAGTTGATGTGTTGGAAGGTGAAAAAATAGGCAAGCGTAAGGATCTGAGCGACGTTTGCCAAGGACCAAATTGTGATGGCTACACGACGGGGTCAGAGCACCTTCAAAACAGCAAGTCTTGTGTTCTCGGTGTGCAGTGGTTAGTACCTACCAAAACTGGCCCAAGGAAGGACAACTGGTGAACCATCGACATTGCCATGAGTGCCCAAGGCTAACTGATGCATGTGGAGAGTGAAAGCAAGCTTGTCTGGTCCAATCCCACAGAAGAGCTACTGTAGCACAAATTGCTGAAAAAAGTTAATGCTGGCTATGGTAGAAAAGTATCAGAACACACAGTGCATCGGAGCATTCTGCGTAGCTGCAGACCAGCCAATGTACCAATGCTGACCCCTGTGCACCACTCAATGGTTGGAGGAATATGACAAAGAGTCAAGGGGGTAAATGTATGAAGATGCGGGTTCTTCAACACCCGCATGTTCAGCGATTAAATTTCAAGCGGCGCTGCATTGTAAAGGGAAGTTTCCCTTTACAATGCAGCGCCGCTTGAAATTTAATCGCCGAACACGCTGAACATGCGGGTGTTGAAGAACCCGCATCTTCATACATTTACCCCAAGGTGTTGACTTTTCCTCCAAATTCCCCAGATCTCAATCTGATCGAGCATCTGCGGGATGTGCTGAAAATACAAGTCTGAGGCATGGAGGCCTCACCTTGCAACCTACAGGACTTAAAGGACGTTCTGCTAACGTCTTGGTGCCAGACACCCCAGCCCACCTTTGGAAATCTTGTGGAGCCCATGCCTTGATGGGTTAGAACTGTTTTGGCAGCATGAGTGAGACCTATACAATATTAGGTAGGTGGTTTTAATGTTGTTGCTGATAAGTGTATCCTAATCTATTAGTGTTTGATTTGCACAGCCAGTCTGTAGCTTTCTTTTGTTGGTGTGGTATTAAAATGGCTGTCTACTGCAAAAAAAGTAAATACATTTTTTGTTTAATACAATGGTAATAGACTGAAAGCTTTTTCTAAATAATGTGCACTTCTTAATTGATTTGATCTAAAATGTGATCTGATCGACTTATTCAAAATCCCTAGCAATAGGTAGAGAATTTCTCATTAAATATCGCCACATACAAATTGTACTTTTGCGGGTTTTAATTAAATATATTTTCCCAACGTTGGTTGCCTTTTGTATATGAGCCTCTAGGATGATTATTTCTGTTAAATAGATAATGATTTTGATGTCACCAGAGTCTCATTAAACCACTGGTGATAGGGTTACCAAATCAGCCATGTATAACCAAGCAGAATTCTGATAATTGTAGGATAACAGTAATCAGACTTTACATACAGTATGCAACTATTCTCCGCTCCTGCTCTTAAAATGTCGTTGCTTATTCCTATACATCTACTCACCAGATCAATAGTTTTGGCTCTCTCTTTAGATTTCTCATCACACCAGGTCTCACACCAAAGCCATTCTTGAGGTAGCGATTTTATTGTCACTTGGTGAATCATATTGTTAGGTAGGTCCTGCATACCAAATATAAAATGAGTCAGAAATATTCCCATAATTTCATTTGATAATTACCAATATTTATGGTAAACACTAAAGGTACAAGGCAGTATATGCACATCTTCAGAGTTACTATTCATGTAAAACAAGTTTTGCAGTGTATGGGGGTAAGTAAAGAATGGAGCATATGATGGCCAGGACCCATTTGAAGTCTGTGGTCTACTTGAGCTTGTTAGCTACAGCCAGTCAGAGGTACCCATATGGGTAACCTTTGTAAAACCCAGACGACACACTATAAGATTATTTGTTCAAACTTAATTTTCAAATCCACTATGACTAAGACTTACTGCGTAACATTTTCCAATACTTAATATTGTCCACCTAGATATTTTTTTAAACTTGGCTCCATGAATGAAACTTTGAAGTTTAATATCTGCTTTTTTATATTTGATGTAAGCAAATCCAATATACGTCATCAAATACAGTGCAGCCAGCTATATGTTTTATGGACATAATCCATTTCCGTGCTTTAAACACATTTTAGAAAATGAAAATACAATAAAATAGGTCATACGTTGTTTTTAATGAGACATAACTTAATAGAACATTAAATCACAAAATTACCACCACACTATTTGCAACTTCTTTTTAATTAGTATTTTTTTAAGCCATTTCCTACTTAACATTATCACAATCAAGAAAGAAAAGTATGTACTAATTTAAATCATTACTCAAAATGTGTTCAATGCCAACAATGTATTTTACTCAATCAAAAGAGAATAGAGGTTTAACAGGAATTCTGCATAATAATAGGCTTTTTTTTTCTATAAAAGATCCTTTGTGTGCTCATTCCTACAGATGCAATTAAATAAAGAGGAAAAAAAAAACAGAGTTCACAGACATTTAAGACTAATAGTGATTAAATACAATAGAGGAAGAGCTAATCTAAAAATAAAAGTAGAAGTGGTAAGTAGTATTATCCTTTATACTTCAATAAAGTAGCCCACTCAGAATTTTTTTCTTCAGGTTGTCAATCAAAAAAAACCATTTCTTTTTGGAAACTACGACAACTGGCGTAAATGTTTCACTAAAAGTAGAATCAACACTTAATAAATACTTTGATGGCTGAAGCTCTTGAAAGGTTACCACCACGATAAGAAGTTGCAAAATGTACCACACAGCATGGCAAAATGGAGTATACATAAAACAGGTATAAACACGATAGACAGAACTAGCACGTGCTCGCTGGAGCCGCCTCCTCCCCATGTCAGCCCTGAAGGTAGACCAAGTAAGTGGAGATGTAAAAAAAAAAAAAAAAGTGTACGGGGGGGCCCAACTGCGAGACCTAGTCGAAGGGGGACAGAGCTGAGACAAGAGGATCGAGTGGAGACTGTGACAGCAGTATGAGTGTACCAGTGTAAGTAGTACAGGTTGGTGGTGAGGGCAAATCATTTAAATTATGTTCTTGAAGACTTGGAAGATGGAGGGGGCAGGACTGCGAGAGAGACTTTATGTGATAATTTAAGCAGAGAGCGTATTAAGAGTGACATAAACGTGGCTGGCTTCGGAGACAGAGCAAGGTACCAGTGGAATTTCCACGTGAAAATAGTAGAGGGACAATTTGTCGCTTGAGATAGTAGAGAAAGGCAGAGATTAGAGTAGAAGCAGTAGATTTGGATTTCAACCGCATAGAGATGGTACTGGAGGATAATAAGCAGAGCGACAAGATGAAAGTCCTGTGGAACCCCAAGAGATAGTGGGAGTAAACAAAAAAACAAAACATAGGATCCTCTTCACTTACCAAATACATTATTAATGCTATACAAGCTGCTTCAAGCGGATTTCTGTATTAAAACAGGAAATGTTATTCCACATATTGCAATGCATGTTAAGCTGTCCAACTTATGCCAAAGTCTTTGACTTCTGACCTTTCCTTCACAAATATAAACAAGGCCATCAACAAAACTGCACCAACATATACTTCCTCACTTGTCTCAAAATATCTCTCAAGTTGACATCTGCGCTCTACACAAGCTCTGCATCTCTCATTCACATATTACCTGCTCCAATTCCCGATTACAGGACTTTTTCGGGCTGCACCCACTGTGTGGAATTCCCTCCCTCGCACAATAAGACGTTGCTCTAGCCTTCACATATTCAAGCGTTCTCTGAAAACCCAACTCTTCAGACAAGTTTATAAAATTCCTCAACCACCCTCTTAACCTCCCTAGGGTACACTATTTTCACCCTTTACACAGGACAACAGCTCTCTGACCCCCTGACCATCTTTTCTGTGTGACTGAATCATATAACTTACTGAGCACTTTTCAATTTGGCTGAGTCAATATGCAATATGTAGCACTTAACCTCATGCATCAAACTCTCATAGATTGTAAGCTTGTGAACACGGACCTCTTACCTCTCTGCCTATATTACCCAGTATTGCTTTATTATCATGTTTGTTCCCAATTGTAAAACGCTACCGAAATTGCTGGTGCTATATAATTAAAAGTAGATGATTATGAACGCTGCTTTGTTTTTAACTGGGTAAAGCCTTACCTGCACACAGTTTTTAAAGGCAAGTACACACCAACTGGTATCATTACCAAGTATATCCTCACCCCAAAGTGCAGTGGCAGAGTCTAGCTTTCTTCTACAACACTAGAATGCCTGCTAAATAAGTGTCCTCATTTGTACATGCTGCCATTTGATAGATTTGACATGCAAGTTGTCTTTATATTATACAACTGACCCATAATATGCTAATTCTAAGAGACGGGTGCGCGTTCAGATAGTAAAACAAACAAACACACAAGCATGCTTTACTGTGCATCCCATATTAAACATGTTCATCTTAAAATATGACTAAGCCGAAAGAATGTACCCACAGCAACTTGTATGGAACACATGTAAAAATGAAATATACAATGGATGCAGAATTAAGCCACTTCCAGGCAAAAATTAAAATATACCTATGTTTAAATACTAATGTGTCACTTCGCTATGTCCTTGCCTGCCTCTGGCACTCTTAGGCCCCTCACTCCCTTTGAGTACATGTGTTTGCATTCCCCACTCACCAAAGGGATGGTGTTGAGGATTTATAACTGGCTAATAGAGATATCCTTTGACACTCCAGGACGCCATGAAGATGAATGAGAGAGAAATCTGGGACCCCCTCCGGATGAGTCTTGTTGGGAGGAGGTCAGAGAGGGGATTGCCAAGAGCTCAATATCCACACTTATTAAAGAATCTGCATACAAGCTGTACTATAGGTGGTACTACACCCCAGATAGGCTGTCTAGAATGTTTCCCACTGCTACTCCGAGCTGTTGGCGGGAATGTGGCCAGAGAGGCACGATGCTACATATATGGTGGACCTGTCCCCGTATAATCCCTTATTGGAACATGGTCCTTGCACTTATTTATTCCGTATCTGAACAACAGATCACTAAGGATCCCTGGTCGTTCCTTCTCTCTCGCCCCCAACCCTGATGATACCGCCCCTTCCAACAAGCTGATATCCCACATACTAGCTGCTGCCAAATCCCTAATAGCTAAACACTGGAAAGATCCTAACCTTCCCTCTCTGCAGTCCTTACGGAACTACATCTGGCATATCGCAAGCATGGAGAGTATTACATGCTACCTTCACGATAAATCCTACAACTTTGACAAGGTTTGGGCCCGTGGTATCTCCAGCAAAGTCGTAGCTGTTTACCCTCTTTGGCTCTCTCATCCTCTAATGGTACATAAACTCTGGGCCGTCTCCGGATCCTCCGGGTTGGTCGTCGTGCGTCATGGGTAAGAGATCCATATATCTTGCCGTCTACTTTTTATTTTATTATTTATTTTATAGGTCGTTATTCTGTAAATATGTTGCTTACAACCTCCTTTGTAATAGGTATGGTGATATACGTGCCTGTCCTTCCCAACCCTCCCCCCCCTTAACCGTTTTGTTTCCTGTCTCTTTCTTACCCCTTCCTTCTACTATAAAACTTTAAAATAAGAGGAGACATCTTGTTGTCTTAACACAGTTGGTTTTTACTTGTGGTTTGCTCTTTTCTATGCCGTTTCCTCTTGTAACAAATAAAGAGTTTAAATACTAATGTGTTTTATCCATAAAGCAGAGCTGCTGTGATATACTGAAAATGTTTACTTTTTGTCTTAAAACAGACAAATGTTTATTGCCGATAATATTTGAAAACATTATTATCATGGCAACCCCATTGTATTTCTAATACTGGGCAATGATAAATGACAATAACCGTTGACAGCAACATTTCTGATTAAACTTTAAGTGAATCTGCTTTTAATAACCAACATTTAGCATATGGCCATGTATTATTTGAAGTATTACCATATATTTGTGAAGTATTGCCATATATTATTTGACATGTTACTGCATTTGCATGTTATTGCAGATTAAAGCTAAAAAATTTCAAAAGCTCAGTATAAAACTCAGACTCAGACATTGCAATGTAGAGAAAAACACACAGAGGAAAGAGGATTTTTATTAATTATTGATTTCTGGTAACATTTAGCTATAAAGAGAAGCCTATGATCATGGAGAATGATGTCAGTTTGCAGATGGACTGCTTCACAGCATAAAAGTCATAAAGATTTTTGCTTAGAGTTAAAATTAATTAAAAAATATTCACCTGATCTAGATTAGACAAACTGTTTGGATCCTGGCTCAAAGCTTGGTACTGCCCACGCAGCCTGTCACCCGCAGCAATCTTCCTGAACTTCTTCAGGTCCACTACATATAGAGCGCTGCAAAACAGAGACTGGCTGCATTTCTAAGGTAATCATTTAAGCGGTTCATAATTTGTCAGTAAATCATTTACTGAAAATCATTACAATTTCTATATGAACATATTTGGGTGTGAGCATTTACAAAGAACTCTGCATCAGACATATTGATATCAGGCCAAGTTCGCCTACCTGATGTGGTATTTCCTATGTCCAAGATGTGAAGCCCAGTAACCAGATTTCCAGAACCGATAACCATCCATCTCTTTGCGACTGTCACAAAAAGGAGTGTACCCATAGGGTGCTCCACCGAGATCAAAATCACGTAATTCTTTTAAATCTGCCCTTACAATCTGGGCACAAAGAAAATTTGGAGAAAGTAAGAAATGAAAGTCAGTTAGCTATATATGTTTATCTCAAAGTCTTTTGAGAATCAACTTACCTTGGACATATATATCTATCACACACACATATATATATATATATATATATATATATATATATATATACACATATATATATATATATATATCTATCATACACACACACACACACATATATAATATATATATATATATATATATACATACACATACATACAGACACACTGTCACATCACCGCTTTTGCAAGTGCACACACAGTAGAAAATCCTGATCTGGCAGCTCTGATGTCCCCTGTCTTAAGGACAGTATTGAACTCTGTTACTCATCTATGTTACCTACTGTTAACAATGCAACAGACATACAGGCTGCAGACTATTTGTGACTCCAGGGTGAATCAGCCTCCAGTATTTCAGTGTCAAAGAACATTCTGAAACACTACACACACCAACTTTCAGTACCAGATAAGCAAAGGTAAAATCTCTTATAATGCTATCAGCAAATATGGATATTTCAAGAAGCTAATAGCACAGAGCTTGAATGTATGGCTACACATAAAAAAAAAATCTAAAACTGCACAAGATCAGTGTTCTGAATAGATGGAAAAACCCAGAACAAAAGTAGTTAAAGTAACATTTTCCAAATAACACACAATAATATTATGTGCTTGGATTCAAACTGTCAATATTCGGATTAAATATGTCTCAACTCCAGGGTCTAGCCTGGATTTGTAAAGATCTGTGAAGCATTCGTTCTTCCGATTTTCTCATTAAACGCAAGCTCAGATTCCTTTCCTTAGGAGCTACAGGCAAGACACAGATCATTTAAACACTGAACATCCTGAACTTAGAAGAACAAAGAAGAGACATGGAATATACAGCAACGAAAGCCTTTTGCAAGGATATTCTGAAAAGACTAGATTGAGAAGGTAATGAGCTTCTAAAATCCCTCTGGGATCGAAAGAATGTTCACATAATTACCTGAGATGGATTCCCAATCTCAGTCGGTTTGCCACTAAGCGTAATATTAAGGTTAAGAATAAAATAGGTTTTCACACTAACTGGCACTGATTCTGTTAGAAAGTCATGCTTTATTTCATACGTACCTGGTCTGCATCAACAAAGATTATTTTGTCTACAGCAAGTGGGAAAAGAACATCAAGAAAGAGGATTTTGTAACCCCAAATTATCCGCTGCTTTTCAGTCTGTTGGTGAAGCCACCGAGGCCACTTATATTGGACCAATTCATATTGGAAGCCATATTCCCGTGCCATGTGCGGAATAATTTCCTACAGACATAAATCCAAAATAAAATTCAGATAAAAGAAAGAGCATCAGTGATTCCAGGATATGTATTTGTCCTTTTCTGACAAGTGAATCGTTTTTCAAAAGTTTGTTTTTGATACATAAAAACTTGTATTTTATTAAAATCAATCATTTGCACACACTTTCAACTGCAGCCCAATTATTTATTAACTGTTATTTATATAGCTCCTACATATTACATAGTGCTTTACAGAGAATATTTATCATTCACATCAGTCCCTGACACAGGGGAGCTTACAATCTATAGTCCCTAAAACAGGACACACATACACTAGGGTTAATTTAATCAGAAGCGTATTTGGTTTCAATCATGTCTTTGAAGCGTGGAAGTAATCCAGAACACCCAGAGGAAGCCCATGCAAACATGAAACGAGCATACAAGCTGCATACATGGCGCTGGCTATAGAACTCATGACCCTAGCACTGTGAAGCAACAATGCTTACCACCGTAGCCCAATTAGTTTGTCATTTGCAGGACAAAAAGTGATCCCAATTAACCAGTTCTACAGTCAGCTTGAGCCACACCTTATACCAAGTTCAGGAGAAATCTGAATGCCAGCAATCAGATATAATAGTAGAAAAACCTTTAATAACAGAAGGCAGCCTGGAAGTAGTAAAGTTCTGACATATAAACACACAAACCTATCAATTAATCCATCTACACTTGCATGCACTGTATACAGTTTTTTTTCCCCTAGAAGATGAAAGAAGGCCACACGGAGACTAACAATTTATGTTCATTGTGTGGGATTACATCATCATTTTGATGCGTGGCAGCATAGCACTAAGTAATTTAGAAAATACTACATTTCTGCATTAGTTGCAGCATATTGTCAAGGCAATCAATATATAAAGAAAAAAACATTTCAATAGTGTCGTAAATATACATCAAAAGTGTCCTTAAAGAACACAAAAAATAACATGCTAGAATTGAATTTTAGCAAATACAACATAATACAGATTCCTGCAACCACTAATATTACAATCTTGACCAGAGTTAACCTGGTTCTTACTTGTTACGCCACAATTTATCTTACCCACTTTTCTCTAAACAAACAGCAAGGTGTTCAGTAAATTATGTGGTCAAGACAAACAACTTCAAACTTTTACAATACTATGCAACAATTGCAATTTATGTAGTAATAATAATAAAACCAGAAAGCGTAAACACCTACCGTAAATCGTGGGGAAAGGTAGTTTTTTAAAAACCAAAACTTCACAGGTATTTTTGTATGCCGAAGAACTGAAAGCATCATAATTCTAGTACAAAAACAAACAAAAAAAAAAAGAATAGATTAAATCTATTTTTACAATAAATGTGGTGGTGATGATCCAATAATATTATAATATTTTTCCTTTTCTCCATATAGTAGGATCAAGTTTGTGTTCATGTACATTAGAAATTCAGACAACATTTATTTTGAGAACGACAAATGTAAGCTTGAGAAAAAGTGTCCTCAAACCAATCCAAAATAAAGTTATTTGGGTTTGTTCTGCAATAGAATGAGATCTGGCCTTTCCTTATTTTATTTTTTGTATTCTTGAAGGAGAACTGTTAGAAGAAAATTATTTGCTTTTGTTGCAATGAAGTACAGATGATTTGCTTTGCACATACAATGGTTTCCATACTTGTTTTGGACACAAACAAATCTGGCAGAAAGACATACTTGACTCAAAAAGAAATTCATTTTTAAGCAGACAGTGTGTCCTTGGACTGTGGAATTCATAGTACAAAGAAAAAAAAACCTGCAAGGATTAATTTTGTATAATACACAGTTAGTTAGGGCCTATTGTTTCATTATGTCTACAGTATTACATTATTAGTAATATTCTGGGGGTGCTACCACTTTTGTCGTGGTGCAGAGGGGAAATCAGTTTAAAACCTCAGAATTTATGGATATGCTTTAAAACAGTTTTTTGACAGAACATCCTAATTTAAAAAACTCCCTTTACAAAGTATAGCTAGAAAAGTGTACAGGATAGAAGAGTGTGAAGAAAATATTTATAAAATACAGTGCAACCAATGTAATTGTCAACGGTTGAGGTTTTAGTTTACAGTATTTCAATATATATTGATTCTATTATCCCTATTACTCAAATCTTATATCCCGCACATAAGAATTATCCCATTGTGTAATTGAAATGTAGGTAATTACCATTCAGTGGCACTCAATAAGCAGTGAACCTGACAGTGTTATTCGTGATGACCCTAGAACATCAATTGATTAGGGGTTCAAAATGGAGTCAAATTACAAGACTACTGCTATAGTTTTATGTTTATCTTAACTACTTGGAGCCCACATGCCGCCATCTTACAAAGGTGAACCAGTGGCCTCTTTATTCAGACATTCCATTTAAAATCAGAAAGGAGCCGACTGTCAGCGATTCAGAAAGTCCTCTGTGATGGCGCCCCATCTCAGAGGAAACACTAAGTGCTGATTCCTCATTTGAAGAGGAAATCATGAAATCCCAATAGAGAGCCATTGAGCAGTGCAGGAGAGATTTTCCTGCAAGAACCAGAATATCCATGTAATGCAGATCTAATAGAAGCTGCTCTATTAAACCCAGATTTCAATGAATATTTAAGGCTGTCAAGTGGAGACCTAACTGCTATCAGGTATATTAATTAGCTTGAACTAACTATGTAAAGGTTCCAGAAAGCAGAATCTTAAAAGTAATTTTCAATTTGATGCACCTCCAAACTGAACATTGGCTTAGTCCTAAAGGGGTACTGGCCTCCTATCATGAACTGGTTTAAGCACAGTAGGTACAAATAATGTCTATATTATTATGTAAACAATAAATATAGCCTCTAGTATTTTTCGCTTCTTAAATGATACAATACTGCTGTGGAGTTCCATTCATGTATCATGAAAGTGGTGTAAGCTATGTGTAAGTTGGTAAACTAGCCATAGTTAGACCCACTGCCACCTAGCTGACTTAATTAGTACAGCAAATTAGGATTCAAAGACCCATTAAGAATGTAAAAACTGAAAAACAAAGAAACCGCTTGTTAGCAGCTACACAGCTCTTTCACCAGTCATTATTCGAGCCTGAATACACACAACCTACCAATACTAACTAGCAAAATGCAAGAATGGAGAACTGGACTCACATGACAGAATTTAAATAAGGGAATTACACATAATTAAGAAACTAAACAAGACACATCTGTTCTTAATACATCAGCCCTTTTCATTTCCTGTTCTCTTAATTCTTACCCTCTATCATTCTTCATCAGTTGGCAATCAGCAGTCACCCTCTCTACTTCTCCAAAAATGTACTTTGCTGGTTAATGTGAAAGTAAGACAGTAGAAGGCCATCTCTCCTCAATACTTCACTACACCTACCCTCTGCTCTTTCTTCACCTTTCTTCCTTTTCCTACCTTCCTCCCCTGCTGCTCTTATTCTTCTCACTTTTAATTCCCATGCTTCTTGCCAAGTCACAACTCACGCATCTCATGATAGGAAAAATACTGAGTGCTAAAGCAGCACTTAAAATAGCAATGCAAAATAAAATTAGCTCCCTCAGTATGCATAACTTTTTAATGTATGTACATGTGAGCTATGCAGTTTTCTATTGTTTAATTACAGGAACCAACTTATTGTAAAAATGAACGTTTCATTATGTGGAAAGTAAAATAAATAAATCCATAACACACAGACTAATACATATCTCTGCCCATGTTTTATTGCTGAATACTTTTATCATTAGGCTAGTGAAACACGTTGCTTCTATGCTGAGAGAGTTAAGAAAATTGTATAGCTAGGGAACAATATTTGCTCTTGTTGTTTATTGTGTGATCAGTAAATAGGTGAAGAGGGTACAATAATGCACCAGTTTTCGGAAATGACAACACTGACCTAACGGGAAACAGGGCAGCCTCTGTACTGACTAAAGGTGATTTAGTAACGCTGCATCAAGGTGAAACAAACACCATAACTATAGCAACCAGACACTTGCTTTCCTTGCTTAACTTGCATTAGACACATAAAATGGTAATTACTGACTAAGGTTGTTGGACAGACCAAAAATACCACAGCATGAAGTGAGCAACTTTAGTATATATTTCCAGGGCTGTTCTGACATTCATGTACAATAAATTATTATATATATATATATATATATATATGTGTATATATATCAAATAGCTTTGTTACACTTTAATGTTTATAGCACAAACAAGATTCGAGCACAAACATGAAGCTTTAAACATCTTCTAACATTAGAAGATGCAATACCTTTGCAGAAGGAAGCTTTTATCTATGTCAAAGATTTCACAGCACAGATATTTATGCCTGTTCACTAGAAAAAATTGGGCACGTAATGAGGTAAAATTTAACTACAACTATCTGAAGAAAAAAAAGATTGAAATATAACTTAATCATCTTTTGATTAAATATCTGCATGATGTATTCTGGCATGCCCAATAATATTGTCATTTTACAACAAGCTCAGCTTATGAATTCATCTTTTTGAAGCCACAAAAGACTGTGTGACCTTGAAACGTAAGGCATTCAAGCATATATGCTCATTTCCCTACCTTAACATAGAAGATAATAAATAATTTTTATAACTCAAAGCAACAGCGAGAACTGCTCTTCATGGTAAAGACAGGGCAATAGAGACAGAGCAATACTGTGCTGGACACTTTTTATTCATCACCTTCATTTCAGCAGAAAATTAATCTCTTATGTTACAGGCAGTGGTCAAAGTGGAAATGTAGAAGTGGCGGTTTAGACATTTAGGGGGGTATTCAATTGTAGCTGTTAACGCTCTCAAACGAGCGCTCTAAAAATATTAGCGTTTATATGGTAATTACTCGCTAAATTTCATCTCGCATATTACCGTATAAACTGTAATATTTTTCGAGCGCTCGTTTTTTTCTGTTTTAGCGCGTTAAAAGCAACAATTGAATACCCCCCTTAGAATTGATGGTATGGACAATGTAAATGAACGGAATGTGACAGTTTTACAATTAAGATAGTGGGAGAAGTGGTGATACGGCATATACCACCCCACTTCGACCTGGATTACAGGCAAAAGTGGCCCAATCATTGCCCGGTGGGTATTTTAAAAAGTAAAGACTAAATATTTTTCATATAAATAAGATACAATAAAAAATTCAGTTATTGGAGCTTGATAGATTTAAATAACTCCAAATTTAGTTATGTTTAGACAGATGTTTGGTGTACACTTCAATTACCAGACTGATTCATATTTTGCTCACATCAGTTTTTCTGTGTATAACTTTTTAGTGAAGACCTCGAAGAATCACAGGAAGCTTCAATGTAAACCTGAATTAATAATAACTAATCCCGCAGCTATTACCAGATTCAGTTCTGCATTGATCTATTAGTTTTGCCTTGCATGGGTGGCATATATCAGATCTGCATTTAACTGTACCTTCCTTCAAGTAGATAACCTCTGGTAATAAAATATAGGTGTAGCATTAAAATAACATTTAGAAAAGTTACATTCTACTTTTTTTCAGCAGTGAATTGGTTTTCCAGATTTCAGAAGGTAAGATGCAAAAACATTTTTATTCATATTTTGTCTTTGAATATATTTGTAAAAATGACCCATTAACTATTTAAATTCTTAAAAACTTTTCTAAGACTAAATATGAATGAAAATATTCAAACATGACAAAACAGTGAAGAGAGCTACCTATCTAAAAGGCAGTCACAGGGCAATAAGGTAAAATAAACAAGGATTATTATGTATATATTACACAATTCATGATGTCTAAAAGTTATTCAAATGATTAGATTAAGAAAGTTTAAGATGCTTGTAGTAAGAAATTCTGTTTTTTTTCTGATATTAAAAACATTTTAGCAAATATTTATTTACATTCAACATACTTTTGTCTTTTCCCATTTTATCTTTTTTCAAAAACAGACAGTTTTTATACCTCCAATTTTTATTTAGTTCAACATTAATAGGGTTTTTAAGCCATACCCAATTAAACATAAACTAAATATTCTGACTAGGTTACTTTAAAAGGTTTTGGAGAAAAACATTGTATCTCTGTTTCTGTTATCTTTTGCTCACTGATATTTTTGAGATCAACTTCCATAGTGATGTCATTGGGCTGTCCTTTAAAACACTGAAGCACCCAGCGTGCAGGTTTTTGTATTTATTTGGAAGATTGTTTTCACACTTTGCTTGGGCACTTTAAACTATATACTGCCAAGAGGTCTCTGTAACCGGTCAACCACTACACACTGTGATAAATGTTATCCCCCCCCTTCTGTTATTGTGGTGTGTGGAAGGATATGTCCAGGATTTTCAAGAAATCTGCTAACTTTTTAAATCTAGGAGTAAAGACTTCACAAGTCATACTGACAATTCTCTGGTACTATATAACAACTATGCTTATTTTAATACACTTTTCCAAAGATTGTAACAAACTGGAATTGTTATGCTTAAGTAGCAAACATACTATGATGCAAAAGAGCTGGGATTGATAAATTGGCGTCAATCATATCATGACATACATCCGTGTACAATACATAGAGACGGCTTGTAATACATTCTCTCCCTCTTGTTTTTCCCCCCATGACTGTGCTTATTAGCACGTCTAACTGTTCTTCTGCTGGTGAATGTACAAGCTGTACAGTAACAGTGGCAAAATATCCATTTCATTTAGTTATCACTGGATATTAAACACCAATTTTCTAATCCCTTGCAGGGGCAAACGCAGGATTTGTAGAGAGGAGTTCCGCACCATGCCATCAGTGGATGTGACCAGCATGCATTGGGTGTGGATTTAATTTTAGACAGTGCTTTTTTCCAACTCTTTCTATCTCCATTATATACACGGGTAATGCTGCATGCACTACTGTTATGTGCATGCAGCTGTTCCTTTTGGAGCAGAGCTGTGTGAAGCAGGCCATACCTCACAATTCTTCCTACAGTCAGAACTGATTGTCAGTCCCCAAAATCGGGATTGACCCACCAGAATCAAGGCCGTTGGCAGAATGTACTGCTCTCTCCTATCTGTTCTTGCTGCTTTCTCTACTTGTTTCTGCTGCTCGTATTCAAAGCTCAGTTGTTGTTTATCTGGATCCTGGAATGTTGGTTCCCTGTTTGGAAAAAGGACAGGTGTACAAGATATAGAGATCCCAGTAATCATTACTGGGATAATAAATAAACACAATAGGCCTCACACTCACCAAAGCAGCCTGATATAAAATGAAAAGCACCCGCGTTTAATAATTACGCCTCCCTGCAGCTAACCCGGACAGTAAATTAATGTCATTCACTTTTAATAAAAAGATACATTTTCCCCCAAACAACCTGAACAGTAAATAGTATTTACATTTAATTAATAAACCTATTTCCTCCCAAACATTAAATAATTAGCATTCACTTTTAAGAAATAGCAATCCTTCTCCCCAAGCTCAGCCACACATTCAAATAATAGCAGCTAAACCACCCCAGCATTATGAATAGTCCTATCATAAAACCCTTAATAGGTCCACCATAACCACACTGTTAAATTAAATATTCTCAACCTTCACCCCACCAATAAATTAAAAGCTCCCACTCTCATCCTACTATGAAATTAATATTTCACACCCCATCTACATCACATACTCCCCCCTACACTTACATTAACCCCCCTCCCCAACACTTATATTAGAATCCCTTCCAAGCTCATATTTACATTTGAACTATTGTACTTTAAATCCCCCCCTTTCTTCAAATGTACACTAGGATGAGACCCCCCCTTCCCAGCACATACAGTTACCTTCTTCATCTAGTGCTGTGTCTTCTGTCCTGCTGCTGAACACGAGACATGCTGATAATGGGGGTGAAAGGGCCGGTGACACATAGCAGGGGGGGGGAGATGGCTGTGAACAGTGAAGACAGAAATGATCTGCACATGAGCTGTAAAGTGGCTGATCCCAGGGGTAGGGTCCAGCCACCTCAAGCATACAGTGTACCAGGTTGGGAGGGGGTTTCCAGGCACCAAGAAACCTCCCCGGATGCCCCCCTGCCCCACTAAGAATGAATGAAACAATTTGAAAATAAATACACATGTAAAGCAGTTTTCTTCTATATTACAAAAATCATCTCTTGTTCTAAAACATTAACATTATAATATTGGATATATGTAGCAAGTTTTAATGAAAATTAAAAATAAAGCTGTAAACAAACAAATCTGTAGTTGCAGACTGTTCCTGAAGTTGGTATTTGAACTATTAGCAATTAAAGGGAAGAGACTTAGAAAGCATTGTAAGAATTTTATATTAAAGAAGAATTCCAGGCAAATAAAACAATTCGTTCAAATCCCCACCACAGATAACAAAAATAAGAGAGTGTCCGGACACCGCTTTGGTTTGCACCTACTCATCATGAAGATGCTGGTAGCTATTGGTTCAGCAGGTATATTTTAGATGTAGCTCAACTGATTGGACGGATGCTGCTCAAAATTATTTTGTCTATTATCGCTCTGCCCTGTCTCTAAACATATTTCCCCTCTACAAAACATTTGTAACTGCCGTTGTGGGTGGCGGTGAATAACAGCACAATGCAATTCACAACCCATACCTAAATCTGGTCTTTTCTCATCTTCTGATCGTACATGCCATAACCCAAAACCAGGATCATAGCACTGGTTATCACACACAGCGATGTTACACAAAAAAGAGGTATAAAGAAATGTTACACTAACCTCCCTGAAAGACATTTCTTTTAATCAAAATCCCCTAATAAAAATTGATTATTAAAAAGGTATCCTGTTTCTTGCCTAGACACAACTTGAAGTATTGTGAAATAAGAACACTGAGGGCTGCTGGGATATGGTTCTGAATCAGACTTTTGCTTCCCAATGATTGAAATTCAATCACTGTAAATCTGTCTGCCCGGGGCACCAAACAATGGCTCTTATGCATGATTAGACAGGAACTAATCATGCATTAGAAAAATCCTGCTTGTGGTTCTGTGAAAACATTGGATTGCTACATAGCTGTGACAATAATACTTTTACTTACAATTTACAGAAAGTGACGTACAATGTAAATAATTGTGGGCGTCCTAGCTCCATGAGAATGGGTTCCACCCGCTGCACATCCTTCCTCTTCAGTTCAGAGTTAGCCCGTACTTTGTTAATGTTTAAATTCTACTACCCTATTGGTGGGTGCCCAAAGAGAATATGAGGAGTGTAGTATCTCCACCACCAGCTAACACAAGGATAGCCACATCCTTGACTGCTGTGCTTGAAAAATGAGGGGACATGACTTGGCCTCCTGTTAACATGAAAGACAGGCTAGGCCTTTCCAGTTGTGCTGGAGAATGATGAAATAGTATCTGTGCCTCCTGACAATGAGAGCAATTCCTAAAACGTTGCTCTACTAGGGCTGTAAATTCGGGAAACTGAACGGAGTCCAAGACCGACTCTAAAGTCTACCTATTACAACTGATCAAAAAAATGAAAGGGGAAAAGGAGGGGCTGCACAATGACTATAAAGGACATAGGAAAGGGTTTATAAGTTGGACATTCTCTCCTTATGCATGATTATACATAGTGTGTATCATGGAATATAGTGGCTCCACAGTATGAAACATTGGTGTCCAAAGCCAGATCAAAGAGACAACATTTTTATATAGCTTTCAATCTGAATGAATTATTCCATTATTTTTATTAATCATCTTTCAATCATCTGATTATTTTTTTTACTTGAAATTTGCCCATAGAAAGAAAAAAAATCAGATGCCAAAGATCAGGAAATAGATGCATGGCAATGAAAATTAGTGTGAATCTTTTATTATGCATGTAGTTTTCAGTGCATGGAGCTGTACTGTAAAGTAGAACTGTATAAACTTCAATTTCAAAAACAAACTTATATGTAGAAGTCATTTTTCCCACTATTTTAAAGGTTTTAAATGCTTACAACTGAGCTTTCCAGCAATATAAAAACAAACCATAAATTGTGCCTAAATATGAGAGAGTTACTATACTGGTAACATTCAACAATGATTCAGAAGCCTGTCAGAACTGTTCTGTGAGAGAATTGACTTTTATGTGCACACCACTAAAAAGAAAAGTATTCATCCCCTTTGGCATTTTTTTAGATTTTACTTTGTTACGTAATGTTATAAAGAAGATTTATTATGGAATCCTTAACACAAAATATTCTGTGATGTTAAATAAAAATACATATGTATATTAACTTTTATTTTAATTGTGCATTAAAACCATGTAGGAATATACATTTTTAAATTTGTACCCAATAAATGTTTTGTTCCATTCATTCCACTTAGAGATGCACTGAAACATGAAATTTAACCAGGGATGCCCATACTTTTGTATACAACTGCACATCTAAATAAACCTTGTTGTAATGAGTTGACGTTAGAGGTCACATACTTGACGTCCACAGGTGTACAACTAAGATTATTTAAATTAATTTAAAAATATTTACACCTGTCTCAATGGTTCTTTTGATTTACATGATGCAATACTTACACTATAAAAGGACTTAAATATGATCTGCATATATTGTTATTTACTGCCTGGAAGTGATATCTTTGCCTGTTCTATACCATTTGCTACAGTTGTGATGTTGTTAATGATCTACTGTAAAGAACAGTACAGAACACCATTTGGTGCTTTTTGAAAACAGAATAATGGTCATTAAAAGAAAACAAAATCTTACGAGATAAGAATTTGATTATGCCCAAAATAGAATGAGAATCACTATTTAGTTAGAATACATAAAAGTGATAGCTTTTCAGGTGAAAAAAAAAAGAAAAGATTTTTCTGATGATCAACAGAGAATTAGGAATGTAAGGAACCAATATTCCAGTTCAAAATTCCAAAATAGACAACAATAAAAGGAAAAACAAGACTAACTTAGACTTGCAACCTTTTTACAGATAGTTGTTGCTAATCTAGATGGGAATCAAAAATTCCCTCTAAATCCGCCTTTAATGCCATTAAAACACAAAATATATCGGCCATCTGGTGGGTGCATCAGGTGCTCTACCCTTTGCTAAATTGCAGTCCAAATGGGACTTACCCAATACAGATATATGGAGACACTTACAGCTAAGGCACTTCATAGGTTCCCCGGGGATCCTTGAGATGGCAGGGCGGACAATCATCCCATTTGAGTCCATGTGCACAACTCCTCAGCATCCAAAACATACCTTGTTCGACATATATAGTATACTGATAGAATATTCTATCAAATATTGCCGAAGTTTGCCAGTGATTGGGAACAGGAGCTGGGAACGGTTACACCTGTACCAGACTGAAGTGACATAATCCAACGCACCCAAGCCAGCTCAATATCTGTGCGAGTGGTTGAAACACAATATAAAGTATTGGCTCGGTGGTACTAGTGTCCCAGCATCCTAGCTAAAATGCACCCCGGAATTCCAGATCTTTATTGGAGGTGCCAATTGGCGCCAAGCACCCCGTTACATATCTGGTGGGAATGCCCATCTCTCAGGCCCTTCTGGGACACAGTTATGCTCCTCTCCAACGCAATAGTGGGAACAACTTTAGCAAATTGTCCTTCCTATTGGATTCTTAACGATAGCAAATTGTCCATTTCCCAATATAAAAAAATCTACGGTGAAATACCTCAGCATCGCAGCAAAGGCTGTGATACCGGTCCATTGGAGATCCCCAGCAGCCCCCTCTATCAAAGAATGGTTTGACTGTTTAGAGTTTTACAGGTCTATGGACGATCTGATATACTCCTCCGGTGATAACTATAGGATATACTACCTACTATGGTTTGAGTGGATGGCATTTAAGGAAACCACATTATGAACCCAATGGAATAAATAACGTCCGAGGCCTCCCCCCTGATTTCCCTCCTCTCCCCCCCCCTTCTTCTGTTGTAGGCCACTACACATTTTTTGACATGTTTATTTGTAATGACTACAGCTCTGTTTGTGAATTCTGATGTTCAATGTCTCAATGCAACCTAACGAATCACCTTACAGATGCTGTTCTATACATATATGTTGTTAATTAGCAGACAGCTAACAATAATACGCTATGGTTTTAATACTGATGTACACCTGTGTTAATGCTTCACCATTTTCAATAAAAAAAAGCACAAAATATATTTCAGCCATTAAGCAGAAATGATCAAAGCATAATCAATTATCTTCTTTTCCCTAAAAATAATGAGAAATTTAAGGTTAAAGTGAGATTATGTAGGGGAGTGGCCTGTGAAAGTATGGAGTAGCATGGATTGCTGCTAACTCTTCTGCCTCAACATCCTTATTTCTCTCCTGCTGCAATATGTGTTCTGCTTCGGACCCACTGCGGTGTTGGCTGGCATCCCTACCTGCGAGTGTTTGCGGTGGTGTGCTCTGAATAACCATGTGGTGTCCTCCTCGTGATGATTTATGCCTGCTTCCAGGTACGTGGCCCATCATCCTGTTGAAGTGCCTGTACTTGTCTCCGACTCTTCCTATAACAGCATCAATGACAGGCAGAACCTAGATGTGCTGGGTGACCACTGTTGTATATTGGTCTTGGAGGAGGTTTCCACTTCTCTTTTAGATGCTTCATTTTACTGCCATGGATCTGCACGCTTTCCTCCCACCATCACTTTTCCCAATCGCCATCTTGGATTGGACTCCACCGTGACACCCCGCTGCTATCTGCTGGCCGCTTGTCCTTGGGGAGGGTGGCCTCCACTTGTACCGTCCCATGTTTGGGACTTGTTTCTGCTATTGGAGGTGAATGCACCCTGCATGCACAAAACTAAACGATTCTGCAGCACTACCTAGGTTTGGATATCATTGCAGTTCCTTTCATTCTCCACATCTATCCAAGTGAGTCCATCTGATCAATAAGTCTGACAAACTATTTACAGCTAATTGCATATCTCTGAGATGCTTCTTTATCATCTTTTATAGTGTACAATTCACCACCCTTAAATTATTCTAACGAGCTGTGCTTGTGCACCTCAGTTGGCTCCTGGTACTTGTCCTAAAATATGTTGCTGCCACATTTATTGTAATCTGGATCTATCTTCATGCCTGTATTCACCCCTATTTCTATATCCTCCCACTGTTACATTTAATTACCAGAGGGGCTGATTGATACTCGTTGAGGGCAATCTTTATTAAATGTTTGCCATACTTTACTCCTGATTACACGGAACTCTCCAGGAAAAAAAACAATTAAATTCCTATATCAAAAATGTGCATGAACTCAAATGCCATTGCTTCTGGCAGACTTGATCGGTTTGGCCGGTCAAGTTCATTATTCACTGCTGGAGAGTTGCAAAAGCCTGCTTCTCAGATCGCCCAGTCTGTGTGTGAACCACCATCTTCTAGTGCAATGACAATCACCTTGCAGAAATTATTACATCCGATTATTGCCTGTGAAAAAACGGGTAACTGAGAAGATTGAGGAGGTGTAGGTGGATTTATCCCTGCCACGCCAAGATACGTGGAAAATTAGGGATAGAGACGCTGAGGCAGAGAACCGCATCTCCACTCTTGAGGACAATACTGCACCTATGAAACATCAGATCACAAACTTGCAAATGGTTTCCTGCAAACAAAAAAGTTATCGGACACTCAAGGACGATTATAGCGCAATAAAATCAGATTTCAAGAACTTCCTGAAATGGCAGAGGGTGATAAGCCGGAAACCTTACTGAGAATTGCCTGATACAACTGTATGGTAGAGATGAATTCATTGACCAAATAGCAACTGAAGGAGCACATTGAATTCCTACTTTCAGACCGCCACCGGGTGCATCTTTATTGCAAAAGAAGGACACTAGAAGGACAGAGATGCTGTTCTATATCTAGCTGGGACAAAGGATGATGAACTAGAATAGACGGATGGCAGTTACTGTAAGTTAAACTGCTTTAACGTGGAGCAATCTAATCATTTTGACGGTTTTCAAATGTGGCTGGAGAAACTGTGACGTTAGGGCCTATTACAACTCCTTCCTCCCCTCTTTAGTTCTACGTTTCTTATTTGTATTTTGTTTTTTCATAACTCTTTTAAAGGAAAGGTTATAGACCTACTGAATCGCCCCCACACCGCGCTGTTCCTTCCCCCCCCACACACACACACACTACAGGTTTTCCACCACCTATTGACTATGGGCAACAGGACCCCAATATACTGTCCCACACTGGCACACAAGGCTTCTGGCTACCCACAGGCTAGTAAGGCCCACATCAGCAAACAAAGGGTTAACTCTTCACACCTCCAGACTGTTACACAAATGTAAATGCAAGCACACACTAGGCTTGTTAGTCAAATGTATTAACAAATCACACATCGGCGTTCAAAGGGTTAACTTGATCGAGCTATATTCTTCTTAACAGGCTAATGGATTCGTTAGAGTATCAAGGACGCCACTTATTAATTTTATAGGTTTAATATACAAAAAGGTACAAGGCATTCATATCTAAAAAAGAATTAATAAACAATTGACATAACATACACAAGCAAAGCAGTTTAAAATAAAATGAGTTACATTCAAAGTATAACTTACGTGAGTTGTATAATCTGTGCCATGGGAAATTGGCTAGGAAGATGAACATCTTAACAATGTGGATTGAATTTCCCAAAAGACTGACAATTTGCCCCTTCCCAACACAGGGTTTTCAAGCATACTCAAATGGGACAGCATTCACAGGGGCAGTGTGGATGCTAATGTGAGGGCGGAAATGTTCCTTCTATGTCACCTAAGGCTTGTTCAAAACTATTCCTAAGTTTTAACCTGTCTTAGCTTTTCTCAAATATATCCCAGAAACATAACTCTCCGTCAATACACTGGTCATAATCTTCCGCACATTTAAATACCAATCATGGTAGAATCATAGTAATATGAAATACCATTCCCAAAGACATGTGGTTATAGCTGTTCCAGGGTAAAGCTAGTAAGTATAATTCACAACCCGGGTGTGGTTTTTGCCCCTCAGTATGGAGTGGCACCCAGATTTCCCAAAATATGAAATATGAAGACATTTTCCTTTGAAGTTCATATGTCTATATACCTGTATAGGGCTTGAAATACAGCCTTTGGTTGCAAGGATGTCAAGCTGTGACCGGCCCCACAAAGTCTATTCAGGTGTCCAAAAAACTAATTTGTGTCAGGATATAGCTCACAACAAGGGCCCTTTGGAGTTGCTACAGGTGACACTGCTATCTTCTAACACTGTAATGTGCAGTCACCGAATACACGTACAGCAGACTTTCTAACCTCACTTTTTACACTTTAGTAGCTCAATTTATCAATGTATTCATCGGATATACCATATTTACACTGCAGTTATGATTTATTCCAAGCAATTATATGATGGGATAAACCTTATAAATAAGTGTAAGTTCTTTATCTTCACGACATTCCCCGACAATAATTTTAACTGTATACATACCTCTCCCATACATTAGCGATGTCGTGAAACGATGCAGCAAATTTATTGCACTTTTCCTGACTCACCTATTATCTGCATTGGAGACTTCAACACTGTTATGGACAAAAACACTGATAGGTGGAGGGAATGCCAAACTTAAGACATTACTAGTAATATGGTTTTTACAAAGCTAGTCATTGTATGGGTACTCACTTCTCGTCCTGTCACAATTCACTTTCCAGAATAGATCTAGCATTTATATCTAGCTTGTTGCTACCTGCTGTGCATGAGGTAGAGTATAAACCATGGGGGATTTCTGACCACTCCCCCCTCCTGTTACATATGGACTATAACCAGGGGACAAACACTCTGAAAATTCAACCAATTTTTTTGTCCTCTCTACTGGGGGGCAGAGTCTGAGAAATCTGCTCAATGGGAAATGATCTTTGCCACGAACAGTCACAGTCCGAGACTCTTTCAAGGCCTACCACAAGGATTCCTCAATTAATAGGATGGCAGTGGTCTACAAAAAACAAACAAGAGGTAGAGCAAAATTGCAGGGCCAAAGAATCTGTTTATATTATGACCTGTTCCACTATTTCAAGACTCAGTTGGTTTGTTGCCCAAAATGAGATGGCTGATTAGTTTATTCTTAAATTTGTCTAGCAGGTGCTCTTTAGTAAGCATGTCAACTATGCAGAGGCAGACAGGAATGGTAGCTTTCTGGCATACATGGGACGTATGGAGTGTGCCAGTACTGCTGTCCCTCTGATCAGCTGACAGACTCACTGTTTACACTGGACGAGGTAGATGATGTAATAATGTCCTTCCAAAATAGCAAGGCTCCAGTGGTAGACAGCCTCCCAAATGAATTATACAAACAACATTGTGCATTTTATGTTCCTAAGTTTTAGTTTTAACAATCAAGTTTTAATAATCAATTTGAGTCTGGTGCTTTATTCTATTCTTTGGCTGAAGCACTATTAGTGTTACTGCCGAAACCGACAAGGATCCCCTGTATCCTGATTCATATAGACCTATATCTCTCTCCTGTCAACAGATGTGAACGTCTAGCTAAAATATTGGCCCTTAGACTCAACGAGGTGATTACGGAATTGATCCATGCAGATCAAAAAGGATTTATGGCGGGAAAATCCACCTGTTTTAATCTGAGGTGTATAATAACTCATGCAGATGAGGAGTCCAAGTGCCAAGGAAGCGTTGATATAGTTTCCCTTGATGCTGCTAAGGCATTCGATTCAGTTGAGTGGTCCTACTTATGGGAGGTAATGAAAAGATTTGTGATAGGACCTGTGTACATAAATTGGGCTAGGCTCATATATCCTAACTCTGTGGCAAGGGTGAGTGTCAATGGGTATGTGTTCCTTACTTTTCAACTAGGTAGGGCAATAGGCAGGGGTGCCTACTCTCCCCCACTTTATTGGCTATAAACATTGAACCCCTTGCCTGTGGAATATGCAATAATCCAAATATAAAAGAGGACTCATGAGTGCACAGAGAGAGGACAGCCCTCTATGCAGACGAAATGTTGTTTTATTCTGTCAGATGCAAGATGCTTCATGGATAACCTTCTCCTTGAAGCGTATGAATTTGGTTCCAATTCGGGCATAAAAGCATGGGATATCTGCTATGGGACAATTGTACACCATTGGTGTCCTCAAATCATTTGAGCAACTTAAAGTATTTGCGGTCCCCAACTCATTGTGCTATTGTTAACTTCAAATTTGTCCCGTCTTGATGGCCCAAAATGAGCAGTGAATCCCATCCCTTAGGGAGGCCCCCATGAAAACACTACTTCAGCCTTCAGGTTACAGAAAGCTCACTTCATTCACCTATTCATATTTACTGAGTGAATTTTAAACAAATAACCTACTACAATTGTTACGAGCCGCGGCGGTACTCACTGCTGCCGCGACTCGCTTCCTCTGCTCCCCTGCGTCCCGGCCGTCACCTTGACAACCGGGACGTCACTTCCAGGCATGACCCGACCGTTGCCTTGGCAATGGAAGGAAGCCTGGCGCGTGCGCAAGCTTCCACACCAGCCTGCGGGCTAAATAAGTTAATTAATTGTTATGCTGTGCTGTGGATCCTTGCAGAACTAACTCTGATTGGCTGCCATTAGTATTTAAGCCAGGGAGGGCTTAGCCTGGGGGCATCCGAGTACCTGTGAGCGCGTCTAGCTCTATGGGAAAGGCGGCTGCTAAAGGTGAAAACCTCCGCCAGTCTGTTCTGCAGGTTCGTTATCTGACCACCAGCAGCCTAACAACAATCAAGAGGGAAGTGGGAGGTGGCTCCGCTCCCCCCCAGCCCCAGTAGATTAGAAAATTTAGAAGTGAGCAAAATATATATATATATATATATATATATATATATATATATATATATATATATATATATATATATATATTTATCTAGTCCAAAGTGTGGTGACCTGCCTGTGTGGAAACTTTTGGCATCTCCTTGACAATGCTCTAAAATGTAACATTTCTGTGCTAGACTCTAAGTGCATTAACAAAACAGAAGTGAGAATACCTCTATATTCATCAGGAATGTGCCTTTTTCATTAGCAAAGGTTTATATAGCCAGGTTGTGGAACATTGATGGCGAGACCCAATCTACTGTATTAGACCTACGTACCCTTGTTCTCCTTTTTTGTTTTGCGCATTTGTGAATGCTGCATATTGTTTAATAATCCTAGACGGTTCTCAAGAGAATAGTTTAATATATATCACAACTTTAATTTGCATTATGTTATGTGATTTTTATTATGCTTGTTTGTTGGCAGTCATTGTTTTGACTACTTGTTTGTTTTGTTACTGTGTGATAAAAAAACACTTGATTTAAAACACATGTACTATAAACCTGTACTAAGAATTAGAAACAAACTCCAAAGGAGTAAAAAAAGAAAAAGAGGAAGAAAAGGTGAGGAGTGGCAATACAGGACAGGGAAACATGTCGTCAGGAAGCGCATTGTGTTTTTGCTGATGATACATTTTATAAAGTAATAGACAAAAATCCAAATGATTGCACTAGTTTTGTTTGAAGCCATATTCACATTATATATATTTTTTTTACAGTCACGTATCACAATTAGCCTCATGTCATAGAGATATGCCATCTGTTTTAACAGTACTTTATCTCTTGGCCTCCCCATTATTTTTTTTTCTGAACTATTAATCAACCATTTTTTTTACGAATCAATCACTTTTAATTTCATGCATATTTCTAATGTTGTTATTGTGTTGATACAATTCAATCAATTTAATTCTGCGTTTACCAGCCAATAAAAACCTTGTATCAAAGTATTTAAAGAATTGTAAATAGATTATCGTTATTGGGAACATTATCTAATTGGGAATGTCACTGGAAAGCATGGTTAACCAAAAATGTCCCTTCTAGTTTCCAAATGTTGACTTCCAGTTTTGCATATTGGCAGCTTTATCAATGACTACATCGAATGTTTATATTAATACTGCAATTATCTTGATACTATCTTTGATGTAAGCTAGATATTTTGTCCATAAATTCTTTAACATGAGCTTTTTCTCCTTGTTATGCTGGGAGTGACCCGTGTCCATATCACCCACATCTGTTTACAAATTGTACATTCTATCTTTGGGGTTCTGCCCAAAAGAAATTTTTAAGACTTCACACATAAATGGTACTCATATGCATAATACATAGATTACACAGTGAAAAACTACTTTTTTTTTCCTGCTTCAAATTAGCGTTTTGTTTATTCCAATTAAAAAGCACACAAAACAAAATAAGAGTTCATAAAAGATTATTGTGCTGTTGAAAGTAATTAAATATATGTTTTAGATGAATTATTGATGTTCTTACTATAGTCTATGCTTACCTAAGAAACCGCTCATACAGATGCCCTGATGCAACAGTGAAGATATTTAGCACGTCAGATTTCTTTGCTTGTGATTCTTTATTCATTGCTCCTGTAAAGCTTTACAAGAAACAAATATGTTATTTTTCTGTGCAAGGAAGCTCCAAGTAAAAAAAGAGGTTAATGTGCTTGAAAATGAACAGGGATTGGGACTACCAATGACTTGCATGTGAGATATTTCATAAGATAAACGTAGATGCTGGGAATTTTCACTTATCAAGTCCGTTTTAACACAAAGGAAATCACTGGACAGAAAACCGCATACTGTCTCTGATCATTTAGTGTATACAATTATTAACAGTAAACCCCTTAATTCTCAGTGCAAAGATGATTAAACATGCATATACATATTCAAAATAAGATAATATACAAAATAATGGTTATGTGCAGGATGAGAGAATCACTGCATTGAACTGGGTTTTCCCAAACCTATAGATAGGATAGGTTTATGTATGACAAGCTGCAACAAGCCGACCACATTCCCATAAACACTAGTGACCAGTGCATTTTCTACATCCCAACATGTGCCACGATGCGCAGTTTGTCACAAATAAACATACTCTATCTGTACATTGCAGCAAAGTTGTCTCTGTCATTTTTTAAGCCACATTGGCATTTCAGTTTTTAGAGATCAGATCTACTTGCATAAAAAGGGAAGACTTCTATATTCTTAATAAGTCCTGGCCACATTTCTAGACGCATTAACGTCTAGATAACGTATTATTAATATGTAATTTACTAAACAATGTAAAAACCCCACAACAAATATGAATAAACTCCCCACTGTAACCGCTAAGTGTACATATATTGTTTTTTTTTTGTTTTGTTTTTTTACACCCAACATGATTTTGGTGGGGCTATTGTGTCATTATTACCAGGATTTGTTGTTTATATGACTGTCTTATTATGTTTTTGGTACACTGACCGATTACAAATAGGCCATATGTAGCATGAATGCCAACTGTCCCTAACCTGGCATTCCCAGATTTAAAGAAACATTGTCTATGAAATGAGAATTATAATGATTGGGGTTCTAGAATGCCAGCCTAAAAGTAGAAAAATATATACACTTGTGTGGCCAAATTTAACTGATCCTGCAATCAGACCAAATGAAGACATTCAGAGGTAGTTGGCTAAAGGAGCTATTTGCCAAATGAATGGACACACACAAAAATGATCCTATCGATTTTAATTTGATTATTCATGCCAGACACAGTGCATAGGTGTCTATGCACAAAAAAAACTGCATTAAAACACAAGGTTTATTAACAGGACCGATTTTGTGAAAGTTTATGTGGCATATAAAGTAACAGCTCAAGCGGTTCTGTAGCTATGGCTTTCTAAAGGCATTACAAGAAATCATATTTGACAATTTGCACATATGTTCAAAATTAGTGATATTCTATATTTTTCAGCAAATAAGTCTCTTAATACAATTAATAGCAGTGCATGCAATCTAATCAGGCAATCTTGACAGTTAACTCACATACACTTGAACAGTACACTTATAAATTAAGTAAAATAATTTTGATAATTGTTATCTTTTACAATACATAATAAATAATATATTACGGTTTTCAAATTTGTTTCCTCCTGTAAGTCCTACAGCAAAATGTAGTAGTATTGTAAAAGCAATCAATGTATGTTAATGGGTTTGTCCTTTTCCTGTGCCTGCCTACAAACGGAACTTATTGCAAAAAGCTGTTTTCAGATTCAAACAAGGAAAACAAAAAAGTTTCGTTAGACTTAATTAGATTATATATTTTCATTTAAATAACTTCACCAATATTAAAGTCTAACCTAGTAAATTTACTGTTTGGAAACACTGCTTCTGCCTGCAGAATAAAAGGATGGATGGTTTCCATATACTTTCAGCATTTTATCCATAATGCATCGTAATCATTATTTTGGGGCCAAATAACACTGTGTAACAAAACACAAATCTCTGAGCCACAAAGACAAACCTGGTAATGTGTTTTCATAGGCAGCAGAATGAAACAGTCTTTAGAGTAAAACTAATTAATCATAGTGCAGCTCACCCAAATGCCTAAGAGCACTTGCACAAATGCACATTTAATCCAAACACAGCATAAAAAACTGTCTATTCTAAGAAAGAAAACAATCACTTAACAATAATATTTATAGATCTTCTTATCTTTAAAAAGATGTGCACACTTATTGCTGTGAGTTATTAGAAACAAAGTTAAGCAATATAACACGATTTTATCAAGGCACAGTATCTTCTAGCAGCCTATAGGTTATACAATGTGCATTTGGCTGACGGCAGAGCCACTAGAAAGTATATTGCCCTGGCGAAGAGTGATATTTGGGGGCGCCAAATTGATATATTTATGATTTACCATTGTTTTTTTTAAATATATTACTATCTATACTGTCTGTATATAATCACCTCAGATGTTGGGATTACATTACAGGTAAAGGTGAGCCCCAGTATGATTAGAATTCTACAGTATTTTAGGTACAAGTGGCGCAGGGATAAAGCAGAATGCTAAATAACTTTTTTTGTATTCTATAGTGATGACCTGGAAGTTGACTTTGTGCCTCAATTGGTTTGTTTAGACATCTGGCATGGGGTTAACATTTTTGACCCCAGGCTACATTTAGTGCTCCCCCTTCAACCACATTTTTTCAGGAAAACATGAGAAAACAATGTGGTAAGATGATGAAGCAAAAGCATGTCGCTTCTGCAATTCTGCCACCCGCCCCTAATCCTTACCTTCTCTTGTCTGCCTGTTCGGTTCTTGCCCATTCTTGTGTCTTACCTTTATTGTGTTCTTCCTGGATCCTCACGGTTTACCTCCACTGACAGTGTCATGCCGTAAGCGACGCTGCAGGGAGTTGGGAGCCAGGCATCCGCTAGTCTGTTCAGGTGTTGATCTACGGTGCTATCCTGAGGCTAATACTGCATTCATATGTCCTTGGGCTGGAGCTTCTGCACATTGCAGGGATCGCTGTGCCCACCTCAGGATTGCGCACTGGGCAGCAACACTGCCCTTGTTATGGCCCTGACTGTTTATCTTCCCACAGGTAAATGGCGTGCAAATGGCAGTCATAAACACTGCATTTCAAATAAGGTCTGTGCCTACCTCTTCCATAATTTTCATCTCACAAATATATAGAACATAAAAATTTATGGAGATGGAAAATTACAAGGTGGTGCCAAGGACAGTTATCGCACAAAGAACAGGGTTGTTTCGAGGACTGATTATATGGGGCCATGGGCAACAAGTGTCCTGGATCAATAGGCAGCAATGGGCATTATGCCAAAGAAAAACACTGGTCAGATAGCTAGCTGATAAACAGCCGCAAGCTGCGGGAGAAAGGATGTATCAAAAAGTCCAAAGGTACACACTGATGGACTTACAGCACAATCACTTCCAAGTCTACAACATTCAAGAAGAATATGGGCACAGGGTGGGTTCTTGACTTTTATGCTATTTTAACCTGGCACCTAAATCAAGTGCCCATGCAAAGCAAAGTAAAAGACCTAATACAGATGGTGACATACAGTCTGGTTGCCAGCAGATGACTGTTAAGATTTCTATAGTGACTAGTTTATCTTTCAGGTCTTGATTTTCCACTCTCTCGTCATTCAAACTGTACCACACCACAGATGGTTGCACATAAATGCCAGTAATGAGTGGCTGAAAATGCTTCTGCCTTTCAGTAGCCACACACTTTTACCCACCAATAGCTACAATTATTCTTCTACCTTATGCATCATCCTCATCACCATTTATTTATATAGCGCCACTAATTCCGCAGTGCAGTACAGAGAACTCATTCACATCAGTCCCTGCCCCTATTCGGGCTTACGGTCTAAATTCCCTAACACACACACACACACACACACACTAGGGTCAATTTTTGATAGCAGCCAATTAACCTACTAGTATGTTTTCGGAGTGTGGGAGGAAACCGGAGCACCTGGAGGAAACCCACGCAAACACTGGGAGAACATACAAACTTCGCACAGATAAAGCCATGTGCGGGAATTGAACTCATGACCCCAGTGCTCTAAGGCAGAAGTGCTAACTACTAAGCCACCGTGCTGCCCAACACCTGCAAGCGCATTTTCATTGAATTAAAGCTCATTTTCATGGCTTATTGACATTGTATGTAATGTATTTGTAACATGATCCCCTCAATGTACAGTGCTGTATGACATGTCAGCACTTTATAAATAAATGGTTATGTAGCAAATTAAACTATACAAGATAAATATGGACAGACTCTTACACCTGCCAGCTGTCTGGTTTTCATCGTCAAGTGGGATCAGGCATGATGATGGGGCTATTCCAAAGCTGGAGTTGTCCATAAAATCAGACCATCTCCTACCCTGAAGAGCATCAATACACACCTGTTCGTTAATGCCTACCATTCCCCTAAGTAGTACACCTTTCATCCTCCATCTCACCCACTCTTACTTCAACTCCACCTTTCTGATCTCTAGATCCCCTTAAACTAACCCAATACGGGGGAATTCAATTCCCCCCGAAGTACCGCCGCGTTTAATGTATTACCGTTATTATGGTAATATTAACCTGGCTTTCTAATTATAATTTTAAAATCATATTTAATTTTACATAATACAAATAGGGCCGTCTTTTTGTGCTATTTTCCCATTGACAAACGGTGATTGTAGAATGTGATGTGTTGTGACATTGTGCAATACGCGAGTAAAATGAACAGAATGTGATTATTGACAGGACCTTATTTTAGGTTAGGTGTAAAGCAAGCTAAATGGTTTAATTTTGCTAATTAGCTCCTATCTGACCTCTAAAACTCAATGTAAAAACAAATATGCTCATTATATATGTGATACATGCAAAAGAAGTATTTCACTGCATGCAAAATAAAATTGCATTTGCACCCCATACATCACAATGTGGGTTTGTTCAGGTGCAAATTTGCACTCTTTAGTTTTTAATTTAGATGTGTGGTATGCTTGCCATGCAAAGATCAACATTTTCAACACAGTTCTGAATTTTTTTTTTATCATCGATATTTTATACTAAATACATGTCTGGAAGTGCCAATCTAAAAATTACTACTAACAGGAACCCTGACAGTAATAATAAAGTTCTCCCATAAAAGAAAAAATGTTTGGTTTGCATAGACGCTGTTCAACGGGCAATTAAAGAGCATAAATCAGAGGTTTAAATGTAGCAGAATAGCAAAGAGCAACAAAAACAAAACAAAATGAGAAACTGATTATTTTGATGAAAAATTAAGGCAGTACGGTTCCTCTTATTCTTGTACAGGATTTCTTTACATATTATACTCTCTATAAAATAACATCTCGAAGTTCACCTAATGTGGTTATTGTTGTTATGGCTTGCAAAGTATATGATGATTAGTTTCTCTAAAGTTTTCAGGTCATAAAACATTGATCAATTATATTTGCGTTTTCGTTCAGCTTAGCTCACACTGACACCTGCAGTATGGTCCCCTACGATTTCAACACCAACTGCTGTCTCACCCAACCCTTACGATGTCCCCATTCTCGTATCATCATTACTTTAAATATCCGTGCCACCCAGCTTATAGAGGGGATAAAATATTAAAGGCAATCATGTCGGCAGTTTTTAATATTAATGTTCTGTGTAGTAGTGTATTGTGTGATTATGTTTCTGTTTCATACTGTGTTTTCAGTGCTTAATGCTGCATTATGCTGTGCCCCTACTTGGAGTTTTTATAAAAATGCAACTGTGTGGTATTTTTTAATATTTTTACAACAAAGAAAAGTTAACTGGGACAAGGAATATAAGAAAAGTTACAGACATCCCTAGAATGCTGTGGAAGGAGCAGCAAGAGACAAGGACTTGTCTGAAATCTATACAAATAAAGCAGGTAGAAGGGGCTGCTCATTGTAGCAGAGTCAGTGAGATCACATCAGGACAGTGCAAGCAAAAGAGAGCCAGCATCTGAGAGAGAGAGAGAAGACAGCTAAAGGCAAAAAATGTGGTAAAAGAACTGAAAAGGAGGGTGAGAGACCAATACTAAAGTAACACAGCACAGATTGTGCAAATGGATGGTACCTTATTTCATGTTCCATTTAAATCCTTGCAGAGGAATGTATTTGCTGGTGATAATGGGCAGTACTTAGAGTTAGGAGCAAAACATGAAATGTGCTCAAATGCAATTGTTTATTTACATGCAGAGAAAATACTGCCTGCTTTTGGATGTAGCACACAAATATTATTACCATACCCACATTGCTATCCTATATGCAGTTTGCTTATAAGATTGCCTACATACATGATGGATGACATGTTACACCAATTATCTCAATTACCCTATTATCTAGTAGCTCAGAACCCAAAATCTTACTAAGTGATGACTAATGCTTTAAATACTTCAACAAATTTAATGCAATCAAGAAAATAAACTAAAAACAAATTAATACAAGAATCTTAAGCTCTTAAATTCCAATTTGTGATATTCTAAAATTGGACAGATCAAAATCCCATCCGTTGCTATATAGAGAGGAGCCCTTAATTCAATGATGGTCAGTTCATGTATATCGTCCTGCACTTTAAATAATATGCATACAAAGGCTACCTTATTTTTGTGTGCCTATACCAATATGCCTAATATTGAATACAATTGGTTAGTTATTCTTGTATTGGAAGACATGTTGCTTCTAAAACCCAATCCTAACTTACCACGGTTACAAAAAATTGTAAAAAAAACCCAGTATGTGTCAATAACCCATTGTGGAATGAAAGGCGCTAACATAAAAAAACATAACCGTGCCTCTGTTTCCTTTGTTTCTTCTTTTAGTTATACCTTGATAAAGACATAAAAAAAGTGTCCTGAAATGTCGGCATAAGCACAACTGCTAAAATCGACATGGTGTTACATTGCTGGGGGCTGTAGCAAGAAAGTAACATGCACCTACATAAGTACATTTAGGAGTGCTAACTAAATTATGCTACATTGGGATATACTCATTACTCGCCTCCAGCAGACAAGGGGAAAAGGGAGCTGTAGACCAGAGGAGAGGGGAACAGGGGATCATGTGGCTGCAATACACTGAACATTATTGTGATACATTACAGTGCTGGACGTGATGGGAACTAAATTGCAATGCTGACATTTCTAACTAGTTTATAAAACAATACTGTTGCATCAACTGCTGAAATATACACTGTACATAGCATTTTATTTGTGCATGTGTTATAGTTAATATGATCACTTTAATTACATCCAATGCTAATACAGAAATATAAGTCCTACAAAATAATAAACATTTCTAACAACTACACAGTGTTGGATGTGGGGGGCGCATAGGAGACACACACACACACAGACACACACACACACACACACACACACACACAGACACACACACACACACACACACACACACACACACACACACACACACACACACACACACACACACACACACACACACACACTGAATGTACTGGCAATCACCTTAAAAACATAGGCAATGTTCTTCCACACTCATAAAACCTAGATCTATATTGTGTTTATGTACTTTTAAAACGACTAGAACAGAGAAAAAGGTACACTATCAGTTTGTTCTAATACTTCTTTATAGACTTGGTTTTATCATTTTAATTTGCAAGGAAATTAGAAATATAGGTACCTCATAATTGAATTCCACAAGCCTGCCTTCTCTTCAGGCTCACTGCTCAGGAGATCTGCGTGTGCTTGATCTGGTTTCTTCTGCACCTGGAATGCAGAATCAAAACAGAAATCTGTACCTTTCGTATGGAAATGTAATTTACTAAAACCTACATTACTAGTAGAGCAATTCCATGACTTACATAGACCTTCAAAATAATTAAAAAGCTCAAGAGTACTGTTTTATTATGTTTTGTTTTATTTTGGTGCCAGAGGGTCATTTATCGACATTAAAACTTGCAGAACATTTCTGAATTTTCTAACTTGCACATAATAAAGAGCAAATATTGCTTTTAAAGTACTGTGTCGTTGAATGGGTCTTTAAAGAAAAAAAAATGCAAATCCACCATGAGTGGAGGGTGTGCAATGCACACGGGCCCATGAGTCAGAGGGGCTCTGCACCTTCCCCTTACCTTATGGGCCCATCCAATAACCATATTTATACTGCATGGTAAAAGGCAGGACATAGGGATTTCTGGGACTGGCCTTGGTACTGCTCTCTGGTATGTGGCCCCACCTCAGGAACCAACCTGGGAATGGTATTAATGTACAGTATGGAGGTATTGTATTAATGTAACTTATGGGTGTGTATCTGGGATGATATTAGTGTAATGTGTGTGTCCGTGGAAATTTAATATGCATTTGTGTGGGATGGTAACCATGTAATGTCTGTGTGTTTGTGGATTGTATTAAGATAATGCATGTGTGTAATGCAGGAGCTGGGGTGGAGCGGTAATTGATTAAATGTTATGTGCAAGGAGATGGTATTAAAATGTGTGTGAAGGAATGGTACTAATGTAATGCATGCATGTGTGTTTGGGCTATGTAATGTAATATAATGGGGTTATTAATGTAATGTGGGAGTTGGGAAACTATCTATGTAATGTGTGAACGGATGGCAAATGTAATGCATATTTGTGTTTGGGCTAGTAGTATAATATAGTGGGTGCTATTAAGGTTATATAGTGGGCTATTAATAAATTGTGAGATTGATGCAGGCTATTAATGTAATACAGTGGGATTTATTAAGGCTATAAAGTGGTGCTATTAATGTAATGTGGGGGTCGGTGGCTGCTATTAATGTAATGTGGCTGTTGGTGTTATATACTGTTAGAGCTGGTGGAGTATATTTATGTCAATTTGTAGTCTATTCATGTACTTTATTAGCAGGTAGGAACTATTAAGATAATGTGGGGTTGATAAAGGATGTTGTAGGTGCTAATGTAATGTTAGGTCTTTGCATCATTTTTCCCCTCATCACAAATAATGGAGGCCCCACACACTACATTCTGCACACAGACTCATTAAATTCATAAAACACCTCTGGCACCTTCCATAATTACTTTTTCGTTTGTCTCCTCAAAAGAAAGAGTTTTTTAAAGCTACTATAAACTATGAGTCTGTCCACATGAGGTCATTGCTCTTATGGAGAAGCTGGCAGCAAAGGAGATGGAAGAGATTAATAAAATATAATTTTAGTAATTATATTTGTAATAAACTGATGTAGATGCTTTTTCATATCACCAATATTTGATCAACAAAGACTGTTTTAAAAGAAACTCTTGGTATGGCAACAGAAAACCGTGAAATATAATAGAAGATATTAGAAGATCGTGTCATCAGATGGAGAATCTTCATATGAAAGCAGCAAACCATTACGTATTGGAAGTAGCTATAGAATACTCACGTGAACTTTAATGATTTTACTGTTGAAGTTACTGAGTACCACAATCACCTCTTCTTGATCTGACGCAGAATCTGTTCCCATGTGTCTAAAAGAGAGAGCAGTCTATATAATATCACACAAGGAAATCTATATAAAAGTAATGTGCTTCTAATATATACGTATGTGTGGCTATTATTATTTTGAATCACAGATTAAGCTCTGGAATGCAATCCACCAGTCCCTGTTAATTGGGCGTAAATGGAGGGACAGAACAGACAATCACAAAATGTGCTTCTCACCCTTACTACCCGGCCACATGTTTCAAGATAGTTCACCAACAGGAGAAAATTAACAGGATTTTGAAGCATCCCATTTCCTGCCGAAGCTTTACTGTTCATGACACTTGTAGATGATATTGATTCCTGCATCATTTCAAATACAATTACAATGTGAAGCTTATTTGCCAGAGCAAAGCAAGAGCCACTAGAAATGTGCTCTAGGTCAGACAATCTTCACACAGGCACTGAGAAATAGAAGCAGAAGGCAGTATATTATTGTGCCGCTGTCTGCTATCGCTTGCCATCAATGCAATGTGCTGAGCTTTCATTTTTTTCTTGTAGCAATGGAAATTGAACGACCATCTGCAATGCATACTTTTAGTTTGCACTCATAAATACTTCTGCCTGTAAAAAACCAAGCCATGGTAATAAAAGTATTAGACTAAAACATTGCACTGACTGCATCCTTTCATGAAATAATTTATAACCATACAATATTAATAAAAAAATATCATCCCTGTTATAAATAGAGATTATTTTCTAATTATAGTTTATGTTTACTTAACATTATGTACACTGTACATTGCCACATTACAAATACAGGACATGTAGCTCTTTGGAGCTAGGCAAGAAAAGATCCCCCTATAAAGAACCCGCACAGCACTACCGCCAAACTCAGCAAGTGCTCACTTCAGAGCGCGAGAAATGTAGTGCAAGTCTGAAAATGTTGATACATTTATTTATGATGGTTACAAAATGATATGTGATAAAGGATAGCAGACAAACAGGAAATTAAACATATACAGTACTGTGCAAAAGTTGTAGGCAGGCGTGGAAAAAATTTTACACAGTAATAATGCTTTCAAAAATAGAAGTGTTAACACTTTATTTTTATCAATTAACAAAATACAAAGTGAATTAACAGAAGAGAAATCTAAATTAAATCAATATTTGGCATGTCCACCCTTTGCCTTCAAAACAGTATCAATGGATCAATTCTTTTAGGTACACTTGCACACAGTTTTTGAAAGAACTCAGCAGGGAGATCTTCTGTGGACGTAGGCTTGCTCAAATCCTTCGGTCTCTTCATGTAATCCCAGACAGACTCAATGATGTTGAGATCAGGGCTCTGTGGGGGCCATATCATAATTCCCAAGATTCCTAGTACTTCTTTACGATGAAGCTAGTTCTTAATGATATTGGCTTTATGTTTGGGGTCCTTGTCCTGCTGCAGAAAAAAATTGTAGCCAGACGCCTCCTTGATATTATTGCATGATGGATAAGTACCAGCCTGTATGTCTCAGCATTGAGGACACCATTAATCCTGAGCAAATCACCAACTCAATTTGCTGAAATGCAGCCCTAAGCTTGCAAGGAATCTCCACCATGCTTCACTGTTGCCTGCAGACAATCATTATTCTACCGTTCTCCAGTCCTTCGGCTCAGAACTGGAAAAATCCAGTGGGACCCAGGTACACCCATCTACTGTTCAGAGAAGTCTGGCCAGAAGTAGTCTTCATGCAAGAATTGCGGCCAAAAAGCCAACCTTCGATGCGGAAACAAGGCCAAGTGAGTCAAGTATGCACGAAAACATAGGAACTGGGGTGCAGAAAAATGGGAGCAGGTGCTCTTGTCTGATGAGTCAAAATGTAAAATATTGGGCTGTAACAGTTTGTTCGTCGAAGAGCTGGAGAACGGTACAATAATGAGCGTCTGCAGCAACAGTGTGGCATGGTGGAGATTCATTGCAAGTCTGGGGCTGCATTTCAGCAAATGGAGTTGGGGATTTGCTCAGGATTAATGGTGTCCTCAATGCTGAGAAATACAGGCAGGTACTTATCTATCATGTAATACCAACAGGGAGGCGTATTACTGGCTCCAAATTTATGCTGCAGCAGGACAACGACCCCAAACATACAGCCAATGTCATTAAGAGCTATCTTCATCGTAAAGAAGAACAAAAGAACAAGGAGTCCTGGAAGTCCAAGGAGTCCATGGCCCCCACAGAGCCCTGATCTCGACAGTATATATATATATATATATATATATATATATATATATATATATATATACATAATAGATGTAGTGATATTTACAGATATCGCTGTTAGTGATACTGCCGGTATCATTATTGTTAACCTAAGATACTTTTGCCTTTACTGTCTCTTCTCTTTCACAATGACTGAGGTGGATAGAGCCTGTATCCAATTTAAAGAAAAACTAACAATCAAGTGACTTGGCAACAGACACCCCAAACCACACTTTTATTAAATAAATATAAATGTAGCCAAATGTTAATTTCCATATAATTTCCCTACAGTTATTACCTTTACTTTTGATACCCAGAAAGGGGGAATACATATATCCGCCAGTATAGGCACAATCAAACAATTATTTAGACCAAATTTCATTCACCAGTAGCTGAGAGCAGTATCTTCAACAATAATCCTTTCAAACTGTATAGACTATTTTTGGATGACCTGATAGTAGAGAAATGAAGCGTCTAATTACAGAGAGGATTGATAGCTCTTCTCTTAAGAAGCCACAAACAAGCAGTAGATCAGTCCCCTCCATTTTAATCAAGCTCCAGCTTGTTGAGGCTGACATTTGTGAAATAGGTTTTCTTAGCATGATATAAAGTGAGTGGCAGGGCATCAGCATTTGCACACATACTGCTGGTAGGAAGATCATTATACTGAACGTCAACACATACTTTAAAACTTGGAAGACTGTTTCAAATAAGAATTATGATCCTGCATGATTCTGTGAATAGTGTATGCCGTGGGAAGAAAATATTACAATATTTCTTTGTGTCAAAACATATTTTAAATAGGGAAATTGAGATCTTAATCTTGCATTTGTCAAAGTGCGGTTTTCCAAAACCGCACTTTGAGATGTTCTTTTTGTGCAGTTATCAAACCTGCAATTTATCAAAATAAAAACCGCATGCCAGGACGTATTTTTTTTTTGCATACTGGCAGATTGCAAACTGCAATGGTGATTCTGCAATCTATGATCCATCACAGACTCTCCTAACAACCAGAGATCAAGTTGCGTTCATGGGGTCAGCAGGAGCACTAGGAATTTTACACGCAGGATTTCATGTACCTTATATGCAGGATGTCATGTTTTGGATAAGCACACCTTATTTATAAGGGTACACATTTGCGGATGAGGGCTGCATACAGTCATCCTTACCTACGCAAGTGCACCCAAGAAGATCTGATGTTGAAGAGTTGAGGTTTCAAATAAGCACACTGTTTGTTTACTAGGGTAGACATTTATAGACACCTTTATTTCAGATATTACTTATTCTGTATAACTACATTTTGAATTGCACCTCTTGACGTTTATTCGCTTTTGCAATGTTTAATGAAATATATATAAAAAAAATTTTTTTTTAATGTTTGCTTAGATTTTTCCAATTCGGTTTTATAAGCCAAGTGCTTGTAGGCTCAAAATCTAATGCCCCACCCTATATATTGGTCGCATGCATTCTATAGAATATTTCTTTGCCAGCAAACGGAAGCCTGACTTTTCTGCCTCCCATTTGTACGACAGAAAAGTGTTAGAAAAAATAGTACAACAAGATGAAAAGTGAAGGCTATATTTTATTTTTACAGCTCCAGGTATCAGCTCAAAGTAAACCAGACCAGAGAAGGAGATAACAAAAGTAACTTTTTTGTTTTACCATATCTTGTTATATCTCTATATACCGCCCCGAGGAAGCTATCAGGTACTTTAATTTACTCAGCTACTTTTCCCAATTCTAGGCATATGAAATATCTGCACTTTACTGAATTCTGATACTATTAAGGTCCAGAACAAAGGTTTGTGATTTATTATTGCACAATTTATTTATTTTTAATATTGTTTAATTTTCTCGTTTTCTGTTTATTGAACATCTGTTTAAACCAGGGGATACTTCAATTAGCCAGAAAATACTCTGATGGATCTCTCCCATTACCAGCATGGTTGAATAAAGTGTAACCTGAATCTAAACCCACCTACTTCTGGCCATCTAACTATATTGTTGGAGTTCACAGGATTGCCCAGCACAACGTATAAGTGCAAAACTTCCCTACACGAGGGCGGCTGCGTACAATCACAGTCCTCTATACCAGTGCGGCATACAATCACAGTCCTCTATACCAGATCGGCATACAATCACAGTCCTCTATACCAGAGCGGCATACAATCACAGTCCTCTATACCAGAGCGGCATACAATCACAGTCCTCTATACCAGAGCGGCATACAATCACAGTCCTCTATACCAGTGCGGCATACAGTCACAGTCCTCTATACCAGTGCGGCATACAGTCACAGTCCTCTATACCAGTGCGGCATACAGTCACAGTCCTCTATACCAGTGCGGCATACAGTCACAGTCCTCTATACCAGTGCGGCATACAGTCACAGTCCTCTATACCAGAGTGGCATACAATCACAGTCCTCTATACCAGAGCGGCATACAATCACAGTCCTCTATACCAGAGCGGCATACAATCACAGTCCTCTATACCAGAGCGGCATACAATCACAGTCCTCTATACCAGAGCGGCATACAATCACAGTCCTCTATACCAGAGCAGGATACAGTCACAGTCCTCTATACTAGTGTGACATACAATCACAGTCCTCTATACCAGTGCGGCATACAATCACAGTCCTCTATACCAGAGCGGGATACAGTCACAGTCCTCTATACCAGTGCGGCATACAGTCACAGTCCTCTATACCAGTGCGGCATACAGTCACAGTCCTCTATACCAGAGTGACATACAATCACAGTCCTCTATACCAGAGCGGCATACAATCACAGTCCTTTTTACCAGTGCGGCATACAGTCACAGTCCTCTATACCAGAGCGGGATACAGTCACAGTCCTCTATACTAGTGTGACATACAATAACAGTCCTCTAAACCAGAGCGGCATACAATCACAGTCCTCTATACCAGTGCGGCATACAGTCACAGTCCTCTATACCAGTGCGGCATACAGTCACAGTCCTCTATACCAGTGCGGCATACAGTCACAGTCCTCTATACCAGTGCGGCATACAATCACAGTCCTCTATACCAGAGCGGCATACAATCACAGTCCTCTATACCAGAGCGGCATACAATCACAGTCCTCTATACCAGAGCGGCATACAATCACAGTCCTCTATACTAGTGTGACATACAATCACAGTCCTCTATACCAGTGCGACATACAATCACAGTCCTCTATACCAGTGCGGCATACAATCACAGTCCTCTATACCAGTGCGACATACAGTCACAGTCCTCTATACTAGTGTGACATACAATCACAGTCCTCTATACCAGAGCGGCATACAATCACAGTCCTTTATACCAGTGCGGCATACAGTCACAGTCCTCTATACCAGAGCGGCATACAGTCACAGTCCTCTATACCAGAGCGGGATACAGTCACAGTCCTCTATACCAGAGCGGGATACAGTCACAGTCCTCTATACCAGTGCGGCATACAGTCACAGTCCTCTATACCAGTGTGGCATACAGTCACAGTCCTCTATACCAGTGTGGCATACAGTCACAGTCCTCTATACCAGAGTGGCATACAGTCACAGTCCTCTATACCAGAGTGGCATACAGTCACAGTCCTCTATACCAGAGTGGCATACAATCACAGTCCTCTATACCAGAGCGGCATACAATCACAGTCCTCTATACCAGAGCGGCATACAGTCACAGTCCTCTATACCAGAGCGGGATACAGTCACAGTCCTCTACACAAAGTTCTGCATACAGTCACAGTGATCTACATAATTTTTTGTGGCAGGACCCTGCACAAATCTTAATCTGGCCTTGGTTCAGTAATTCCTGAGGGATGTGATCAATGACACTTTCCCGCATAAAGGTTGTGTTTAGCGCTACTTCCCTGTGTGAGGGCTGTGATTAATGATACTTCCCTGCATGAGGACTGTGTTAAGTGGCTAAGACAGGCGCTGGCTACCTTAGTGCACCACACCAGGGCCCATATATGCAGTCACATCTGACAATCATCTGGGGGTAAATGTATCAAGATCCGATTTTTTCAGCGTGTTAAAATTGCGGAACCTGTGATAACCTGCGATTTTAGTCAAAATTTAGTCAAAATTTTCTCAAATGTATCAAGCTGCGATTTTGACCCTGATCTTCAAAATCGCTGGTCATCTCTGGCGACTTGCTGCGATGTAAAACACTCCCGTGTTAGCTAACTCTCCTGTGCTGTAGCAGCGAGTTCTATAAACCCATCACTGTTACACTGTCCTGTCATACAGCTGCCGGAGGTCGGGCAGCTGTAAAAAGTGTGAAAAATAGATCAGAGTGTTAAAAAAAAGAAGTGTGGGGTCCTCCCTCTATTCAGTCTTAACCCTAGTGCTGCCAGATTACTGCTGGTTGATTAAATGAAATAAAGAAATATTTTGGTAGAGATAGTTCTCAGAAACTGCAGGGGTTCCTGGCACGAGACACAGATCTTCTAGTTATTCTTGACCTGACAAATCCTTTAAAACGGCAAAACGAAAAGTGGAATATTGCAGTCGGTATATTTTCACTGTAAATTAATTTGCTGTGAAACTATATAGTGAAATTAAATAAATGCAGGTAAAATTGCTATTGTACAGAGCAACTATCACACTTGGAGAATACAACTATATCACAGAATTTATATTACTTCTCGAAACTGTGCACTGCCAAACATGAAAGTGCACTTAAGCTACAAGTGAGTATTTCTTGCTTAATCCCCAAGTGCAACCTTGCTGGAGCTCTTTAGAAAGGAGTTTCTAGGAGAACATGGTAGTGTGAAAGAACTGTATGCCTGATATAAGTGAAAGAGTTACGTTATATTTCCACCTTGCAATCTTCAACCTAACTTCTCCTGAACTTTTCCATATTAGAATTTGTCACTCTGTGTTTTCCTAGCTAATGGGCCATACAGTGCAAGATGAGTTTGAAGGACACATTTTCAGTCAGAGATAATATAATCTGATGTTGTTGCTCAAATGCAGTATAGGGCATGTCCAACACATGCAACACGCATATACAGTTGTATTGTTAGCATAATAATTGCAGGCACCAAACATGCATCATCATGGCGCCACTCTTATGGCAATCATACAGCTCCATAATACCCTATAGTCTCTTAATGCTACATTCAATATTCACCAAAAGGACTGAAGAAGATATTAACCTTAGTGCTGTGACTGCATACACTGCACTCTATTTCCTTGTATGGTGTATTACTAAAGTAAAAGTATAAAGTAAAACACAAGTATGGCTAATATAAGCAAATACCGAACTAGCTATCACTGGTTGTGATAGCTAGTACGGCACATTAGAACTTGTTGGTAAATACTCTTTAATGTTTCGCTATATTGCACAAATCAGAGGCGAACTAGCGAGCTGTGGGCCCCGATGCCGTAAGATGGGAAGGAGGGAACGGGGGCCCCCTACTCTCTGCAGTTGTCATGCAGCGGACCCCATTATCTCCATGGGCACCGGAGCACAGCACCTGTCACACCAATGGTAGTTCCGCCACAGGCACAAATAGTACTAAATACCAAGATTATGCTCCCAAATAAATAAGTCTAGCTTATTTCAACACTCACTGTGCATTAAAGCGTACATGCATATATACAGTAAATTCTAATGCACAAACCTACTGTATATATCTTACACTCAGTAGGTAAATACAGGGACACTTTTATTGGCATATTTAAACTAGCAGAAAATGCTAAATCAACTTGCAGAATTACATAGAGCACTTCTTGGAATTTTTAAGTTCATCAATATCTTTGTAAGAATGGGAGAGGTTTTGAAAACATTCATCAAGAATATTATCACAGTTAACTGCACAAAAATGAAAGGATATTTGAATCCAAATACAGCCATTAATGATAAAACTGTATTAAATTTTAATACAGTCATACGAGGAAATTTACACTTTAGAAATATCATTTTAATGTGAGTCCAGAAATAATTTCATCAAGGCAGTTTATGACAAAAGACATTTACGTGAGAGGACAAAGGTAAGATCACTGACAATTACCAGACCATAGATCAAAAGTGCAAACTGACTGTCTGCCAAACTCTTTCTATTATCCTGGCATTAAATATTTACAGAGCCTCTCATGATCTGCTTAAAACAGTAAGGAACTCAGCTTTAATGTACTAAAAGAAAAGCTGTTTTGGAAAAATGATGGTGTACCCCACTTGCAGTCACCTTGTTCTACTTCTTTGGGCGTCTCTCTATAAGTCTAACAAAACGATACAATTATTATAACTATTAGCTTGTGCGACGCAAAGGACTTTTAAAACAACTTATTATAACAGGTACACAAAGCCACAAATTGTAAAACACAGTTACAAATTTCAGGCATTGCATTTACCATGGTGCACAACAGATGATCATATTTCAGGATAAAATGGCTAAAGCAAAAGCCCTGTACTAGTTACTAAAAGCAGATTCTTCCGTGACGCAAGAGTGCATTTAGGAAAAAGTTAAAATCTAGAAGAGGAAAGATTATTTGAGTAGAGAATAAAATGTTTGTTCGGGTGCCTACCAAAGTAGTACTAGTGGCCCTCTGTACCAGACACTACCAAACGCATGTAAACTTACTTCACTTTTCATACCAATAATATTTTATATTTAAATTGCCTTAAAATGATGAAAACATCTCATACAGCAGGATTTAAAAGTATCTGTCTGACAGTCTAAAATTTGCGGATTGTACCTATCATCATCATCTACATATATCTATATCTATCTATACGTAATAAAGATTAAAGTGACACTATCTATCCTTTCTTGTATACACCACACTAACACGCTTAGGTTAATTTCAATGAGGGTCGAGCAGAGAAAAATGTAGTTGCCGATATAGCTATCCCTGACTCCGTATACACACAAGGCTGATAGAGTGAAGTACTTACGAGACTATATGGTAAATATCCTCTGATCTTCCTTTACGAAGTCGCAACGTCCATGACCCTGGATTGGCCTTCAACTGGAAATAACCCTATAGGGTAAGAATTAGCATTCAGATCAATAAAAATAAAGGACCCACATTCTGGCATATCTATCTTGTACTCTGTCCAGTTTTTGAATTTATTTACAAAATCTGTAAGTACTTTCAATTTTTTTACGATAAATCCCCCCCCCCCACAAAAAAAAAAAACAATACACCCCTGCCCCCTGCAGTCGGTTCAAACACCAGCATTTCTCTGAACTCCTAGTGCCTGTTTTACCACTGCACCCAAGATTGGAGAAAAATCGAAGCCAGTGATCTCAAACATGTGGCTTTTAGCTCGCTTCAATGTTCCTCAAAGCAGGTACTTAGTTTAGAAGTAAAAAAAAATAAAACAAAAAAGTCCCAAATGCGCTCGCAAAAATAGAATGGAAACCTGGATGAATGAATCTATAGAGGACGGTGTAAATGGGGGAAAAAAATGAAAAACAACAGATGGTATCAATATTTTATTGATACTAGTTGTTGTTTTTCAATTTTTTCCCATTTACACCATCCTCTATAGATTCATTCATCCAGGTTTCCATTCTATTTTTGCGAGCGCATTTCTGACTTTTTTGTTTTATCTATTTTGTCAAGGAGGGATACCTTGGTCCCACTGCTGCTGCAATTGTGTCGCTAAGTCCGTCTTTGAGCACATTTGTTCAATTGGTTTACTTAGTTTAGAAGTACCTAGCTGACCAAGCACCTCAGAAGATAAACCTGCTGCAATGCATAGGAGGCACCACTGCTGCTATGGATTAAACATCAGATATTGTCAATACCTTTCTGTCAGTGCAGGTCTGTAGAAACTACTAAGTGAAGGCCTGCAAAGTGCAGCCGGGAAGTTATAATGACTGAAGTGTAATCTATTCAAAGATAGCAAGGATGCCCCCAGATGGAGTGTGCTGCTACTGCTGGACTTCAGAGATTGCCCAGTCTGTTTATGTGTATGTGGAGCACACGTGTAAGGAAAAGACTAGTCACTGTAGCATAGTGAAAGTTAAAATGAAAATAAATGTTTAACATTGTTAAAGATAACTGTGACTGGATCACTTATAAGTAACTTATGGTATAAATCTATTTAAAGGAAATAGCGCAGGGCGCTTATTTATATAATTGCAAATGCACTTATTTTTGATATTGTGTATATTTTGGTACAGGAAATCTTTATTTCTGAGACCAGGGGAGAATTTTTTTTTTTTTTTCCTGTTTTAACCTTGCTAGAGGAAATACATTATTTCTGATGCATATATCTGATACAATAAGCCTTTGATTAGGAAGTCTTTTGTGTATCTTGGTGTAAGGAAATGCCTTGTTTGGGGTTTTGCAACTTTTCTTCGGGAATTGTTTCCTTTGGAGGAAATGTGTATTCTGAAACTGTTGGAAGAAAGGACCCATGTTCATTAGACCTTTTGATGTGTGAGGGTCTAGCACCTGAAGGCATAAGAAGGTTTAATTAAGACTGCTGTTAGATTTGCTCTGTATCTGAAACAAGATCCAGGAAATCACAGCAAAGTTTTAGGATATCACATATAAGCGCAAATATTGTTAGCTTTGCATTGCATGTAAATCCAAATTGCATCCTGATTCTAAAAATAGCCTGTGAGGCTGTGTCCAAATCTGTATAAAAAGCCCTGTCTTCTAGTGAAAATTGCTCTTCTGATTCCATCTGATCTGAGCACTGGTACCTCAGTGTGACTGCAAATAAACATCACTTGCTTCAAAGACCTGCATGAAAACATCTTCCATGCTGAAAATCCTGTGACCTACAGATTAGACCCAAAATCTAATCTGTTCCCGTTGGACCTAGCATCCAGTACCACTGCTCTGTCGCTACTCAGCAGCTCTGGACAGTGTGATAGGTCAGGGCGGATCTATCAACAGCAACCCTGATCTATAGGAGGAGGTCAGGAGTACCAGCACAGGTACACCAGTAATGGGGTACATTAACAGCGTCAGTTATCCAGAAGAAACCCAGTCCTAGATGCCGGTTAAGCCCCTCTTACTGCGGTGAGAGGGCGCGTTTGGGATAACGAAAGGGAACGGTGGCAAAGTAAGCCAAGCCCATTCCCAGCAACAGCAGACAGGGTGGCCTAGGCAGGCCATCCTGTCACAATACCTATACCGGCGGTTCCCAAACTGTGCGCCGCGGCTCCCAGGTGTGCCGCGGGACAGAGGAGGGGGACAGATGGCAAAGGAGGGGGACAGATGGCAGAGGAGGGGGACAGATGGCAGAGGAGGGGGACAGATGGCAGAGGAGGGGGACAGATGGCAGAGGAGGGGGACAGATGGCAGAGGAGGGGGACAGGGGGCAGAGGAGAGGGACAGAGGGCAGAGGAGGGGGACAGCGTGACAGAGGGCAGAGGAGGGGGACAGAGGGCAGAGGAGGGGGACAGAGGGCAGAGGAGGGGGACAGAGGGCAGAGGAGGGGGACAGAGGGCAGAGGAGGGGGACAGAGGGCAGAGGAGGGGGACAGCGTGAGAGAGGGCAGAGGAGGGGGACAGCGTGAGAGAGGGCAGAGGAGGGGGACAGCGTGAGAGAGGGCAGAGGAGGGGGACAGCGTGAGAGGGCAGAGGAGGGGGACAGCGTGAGAGAGGGCAGAGGAGGGGGACAGCGTGAGAGAGGGCAGAGGAGGGGGACAGCGTGAGAGAGGGCAGAGGAGGGGGACAGCGTGAGAGAGGGCAGAGGAGGGGGACAGCGTGAGAGAGGGCAGAGGAGGGGGAGAGGGCAGAGGAGGGGGACAGCGTGAGAGAGGGCAGAGGAGGGGGACAGCGTGAGAGAGGGCAGAGGAGGGGGACAGCGTGAGAGAGGGCAGAGGAGGGGGACAGCGTGAGAGAGGGCAGAGGAGGGGGACAGCGTGAGAGAGGGCAGAGGAGGGGGACAGCGTGAGAGAGGGCAGAGGAGGGGGACAGCGTGAGAGAGGGCAGAGGAGGGGGACAGCGTGAGAGAGGGCAGAGGAGGGGGACAGCGTGAGAGAGGGCAGAGGAGGGGGACAGCGTGAGAGAAGGCAGAGGAGGGGGCAGCGTGAGAGAAGGCAGAGGAGGTGGGCAGCGTGAGAGAGGGCAGAGAAGGTGGGCAGCGTGAGAGAGGGCAGAGGAGGGGGACAGCGTGAGAGAGGGCAGAGGAGGGGGACAGTGTGACAGAGGGCAGAGGAGGGGGACAGCGTGACAGAGGGCAGAGGAGGGGGACAGCGTGACAGAGGGCAGAGGAGGGGGACAGCGTGACAGAGGGCAGAGGGGGCAACGTGAGAGAGGGCAGTGTGCCTGGATGCAGAGGGGGCAGTGTGCCTGGATGCCAAGGGGGCAGTGTGCCTGGATGCCGAGGAAGCAGTGTGCCTGGATGCCGAGGGGGCAGTGTGCCTGGATGCCGAGGGGGCAGTGTGCCTGGATGCAGAGGGGGCAGTGTGCCTGGATGCAGAGGGGGCAGTGTGCCTGGATGCAGAGGGGGCAGTGTGCCTGGATGCAGAGGGGGCAGTGTGCCTGGATGCAGAGGGGGCAGTGTGCCTGGATGCAGAGGGGGCAGTGTGCCTGGATGCAGAGGAGCATTTTTGCATACAACTAAATAAGTATTTCTGTCGTGACCTAAATACTTGTTACAATTTTTTGACCCAACTACTTCTAAAACAGGACTGCTCAGTAATTATTTTGGAGGGCTGGCTTGAAAAAAATTGGAGACTCTACGGGTGCCGCGAACTGAAAAAGTTTGGGAACCACTGACCTATACTGTTCCACCACCTCTTTATGGATGCCCTATTATTTGCTAACAAAGGTTTGAGCAGGCCTCCAGACTAACAGGTTAGCGATTGTTTGTAAAGTGTCAAAGATTGCCAGGAACATGCAGTGCCAAGTTATACATGAGCATATTTAGTTTTGTTGTTTGATTGAATAGTTCTGATTTAGAACCAGTGGTATAATTGATAATGTATAATTTTGCTTATATAATTTCAATGAAGTGTTGATGTTTATTAGTATCAAAGCCTCCCACACACTCTTAGGAAGATAGTCATTCAATGCAATGTATCTTCGGAACAGTCCACTCAGACACACCAAGACGATATCTGGCAAGAAATCCCCGCTAATTTTTTTCTCACACACCACAGAGATGTGCATAAAAATGACTGGAGATTCCTTACTGCAACAGCTGGCAATGTTCGCTGCAGTACAGTGTAATGGTGTGCGGCATCACATCGAGTATTTTGATATCTGCATGTGACTCTGGATGTATATTAAAAAGAAAAAAAAAATTTGAAAAAACAAATAAGTTTGGGTACTGCTGGTCTACGTCATTTATAGAGGGGCTAGTCAATAAAATATACGTTGTGCAGCAATGTGCAATTTGGAAAAACAGGTCTCAGGAGCAAGGGGTACTGTGCTGAGATTAGAGTGGACAGTGGGGAGTCAAACAATTATTTTTTTTTTGTTTTCAGTGAACAACATGTTTAAACTTCATGTCTACATGAAAAACACTAGTGAAAATGTATCCAAAAGGTCAACGCTTTTCATTCAGTTTTAGCATGTTCAATAGACTATACCAATACTACAAATCTAAACAGACACTTTATATAGGAATGTGAACTATATTTTGTGAAATACACTATCAAATAATACCCCCAATAATCCTATAGGCAGATCGGTTATTGTTGCACTGTGCTTTATTACATTGATTTGGAGCGTAGCAGCAGAGAAGAGATCAGTGTAACACAGTGATGGGCAACAGGCGGCCCTCTGAGCCTTTACCTTTCTGCTTTATTGTCAGATTTCTTTGTTATTGCTTGTAACACTTGTTTAAAATGACTGTCAATATGTTATTACAGATACATGTCTTTTTCTATGATCAAATATATTGTTTTAACTGATTACTGAGATTAAGGGTAATGTGAGTCCCTATTGAAGGTTAGGACCATGCAGCCCCCAAAGTTTATCAGGTTGCCTATCCCTGGTGTAACAGATGCCTAATTCTTTATTAGACTATTGTTATTTTTGTTCTATATCTCTCTCTATAAATCAGATGAAAATAAATTACATAGAAGCAATGCTGCAGCACAAATACAAATATAGCAGATACTTTAATTTCAGAAAAGGAGGTGATCCAAAAAATACACTGTGTCTATGTAACTGCTATCTATTATACAGTGAAAACACAGCAACATTTCAGCCATGAGGTCACATTTGCTATTCTAGTCTGCTTGCTGAGTAAGCGGCTACAAATGTGTTTTCTAAGAACATGAGACCAGCAAATTTGGAGTACGACTAGGGAAAAGCTGTAGTAATATTAGGACATATAATTCCATAACTTGCAAAAAAAGGGTCCCATATTTAAGAGTAGAAGGCATAAACACATAATAAACATAAGCTTAGGTGCACAAATAGCAAAATTGCATTATATTTTAAAAAAAGTACTTTGATGATAGTATCTCTTTATCCTCATTGATCATTTTGATGCAAAAATAATTGCACACTACATTAAACTGGAAAATTACTCACAAGGTTGGCCATCACTATAGTGTCTACTATAACCGGATCATTTTTCATGCCCAGGGTAAATTGGAGTCCTCTAGGTGGCTGTCCAGTGGTCACATCAAAACAGTGTCCTTCCAGCAACAAATACTCCAATTCATAGTTTGCTGCAACAATTCCTTCTATCTAGAAATACAAGAATTCTGCAATGTCACTAAGTCAGCCAATTACATGACAGCACACTGTGAAAGATGGAGGATCATTTCTACAAACAAGACACACATCACAACTAAAATAAACACACAAAGAGGATCAACATGACAAAAAAATTTATAGAATTAAAACCATGTAAAAACATTTTGAACTTTAATTAGATTTAATTTTGTTTCACAACAGACAGTAATCAAAGTCACCTGTTGACTATACTTCCCCTATAAACTATTGCAACACATGGAAGAAGGAGGGGTAGGACAGAGTGTAAATGCAGTACTCAACAACTTTACTGTAGCACTTGCTGGAGACTCCATCTTAAAATCCCATTGTCAGCTCTTTGTGATTTTGGACTATTTTTTTTTTCTCTCTGAGTCCATAGGACAGTGGAGAAGAAGGATCTCATCCAAATTATGATTCATAAAAATAAAATGATATAAAAAAATAAATTAAAATATAATAAAATATAATAATAATAATAATAATAATAATAATAATAATAATAAATGCTAAAAACATTGTTGACTTTTAAGGGGGCCAAAACCTTCTAAGATTGGACAATAAATCAATAAATGAGATAAAAAGTATAGATACAGCATACACACACAATATTAATAGCAGGCAGTAAGGTAAATGGTGGGACTCACATCTTGTAGATGGATGTTATCGAGATCACATGAGCTGTGCATCACTTCCACAAGCCAGCTCTCTGGGGTGATCATGTTCAGTGTTAGCAGAGGGGATTCAGGCATATCCAGGAACTTGGCCGATGGACCCGGAGAAAGGCTGTTGTTACTTAAAAATGTGACTTCCGGTTCAAGCACAAGACGGTAAAAACTGGAACAGAAAACATAAATAAAATGTGTTGCTTTTAATGGAATGAAAAATTATTAACTTTGCAATGACATGTTTCTACATGTCATGTTACATGTTACGCTACACTATGCATGGGTCTTATAGTAAAAAATACATGGTTTGTCCCTTATATAACTCAACTGAAGACTTATGATAACAATCTAGGATTGTTTAACCGTCAGATGCACGTTCTACCATAGAGCATATTTTCAAACTAAGTGATGTAACACAAATTTAGTGGAGTTAGTTCATAGAGATGAGAGATCCACTGAAACCCAGATTCCATTCAGGATTTTGTAAAGCTTAAGTGTTTCACACAAATCATTAGGATTCAGCCAACTTAGGGGCATATTTAACAAATCACGATAGTGCACTATTGTGCACTTTACCTGGAATTAAAGTCCCGATGTGCCCTCCGCAAATTTATTAAAGGTGCATCGCAGCAGATATCATGGATATCTGCTGCTTTGCACTCCTGATCGTTTTTGCGAGCAGTCACCATTCAACAGAATGGTGACTGCTCTGGCCGCAATCTAACAAGTCCCGGAAATTATTTTTTTTTGGGAACTTGTCTTGATAATGTACGCCAGCTGAAGCTGGAGTACATGATCAGAATTGAAGAAATCCACTGTTGTCAGCTCTGCTACGAAGAGCAGAGCTGGACAGCGCATGTGTGGAGGGATCACATGATCCCTCCCTGTCACTCAGCGCGCTCTCTCTGCAACTATCGTTGCAGAGACAGAGTGGGGACTTTGTGCGCATGTGCACTGCACATGCGCAATTGAAGGAAGAAGAACGAAGAGGAGATCCCGAGACAGCGCATCCGAAGAGGGGGGTAAGTGTGATTTTTTCTATCACAGAAGCAGCAGTTTTTCAGAACTGCTGTTTCTGTGTTCCCTTTTTAATAAATTTGAGAAATAGTTCAATCCTTATCCTTCGATAAGGATTGATAACTATTTCTCACTTTTGCCGATTAATGATAAATGTGCCCCTATATCTGAAGCCTAATTTTCTTCTAATTTTATTGATTTCCGCATGTAAACCTATAGTGCTTCATTTCAATGTGCAAAATAAGGTTTGGGGGTAAATGTATCATACCCCATTTATTTCAACTCGCCGGGAATCGGTGAGTAGACAGCTAAAATTTAAAGCGGCGCTGGCTTGTAAAGGCAAGCGCTGCCTTTACAAGCCAGCGCCGCTTTAAATTTTAGCTGTCAACTCGCCGATTCCCGGCGAGTTGAAAAAACCGGGGTATTATACATTTTACCCTTGGTCTCTGTACGCTATTTGGAAGATCCTTTTTAAAAAGAATTCCGTTTTTGATGAAATCCTAAAATATTAATTCACTACATGTCTACTAGAGACAAAAAACTACAACAGTGCAATGTGCACAGTGTGCAAAAAACTGTGCAAGTGGTCCTCAAAAAAACCACAAACAAAGCTATTTTATATTCTCTGCTGTAATGATCTAGAACATCTATTAATATTGCAAAACATGTGCCACCTACCTTTTCAATGGCATTTCTGATAATTTTGATTTACAATTCATGAACATGGTCAGCTTGAAATTCATTAGTTGACCAAGCACCTAAAAATATACAGCAAACATGCATATTAAGACTCATATGTACACCTCTTACATAAATCATTTAATCAGGGCTAAATATCCTATACAGGCACAATAAGGCAAGTGGAAGCCAAGTGGTGGTGACAACAATGGTGATAATCAGCAGGATTCATTCTGTTTGGAACATGAACTGCTGAGCTGCAGTATTTGGTGAGATATGTGAGGAGAAGGAAGCAAGGGAATGACTAAAGTGCAGTCTCAATGTTTTATATTTGCATTCTGCATTAAACCATACAGTGGTTTGGTTTCCTGGCAGACACCCACCCAATTTTATTTGCATATTTTGCACTTTAATAACTATTGTGTATCTAAAACAAAAGAAAAAGGTTTCATGGTATAAAATCATTCAAAGTGCCTTCTAATCTGGGTCAATATATAACAAGTCACACTGTGCTTAAAAATACCCTTCTGGTTAATTCTGTATATATTTTATTATGTACAAATACATTTAATGTTATTTTGAGCTTATTTATCAGGCTGGAATCTATGTGAGGTCTCAATTGTGGTACCTGAACCATAGTCTGAGGCCCTGCATTATATTGGGCTTGGCACTCATTAAGTTATTAAGCAGTGCTTCACAGAATGTGTAGGTAGGAGGAGGTTATTAGTGATCATTCCTGTGTGTATGACTTTATCTTTATCACCTAGTAGCAGCACAAATTAATGACCCTTTTCTCCCTGGTTTCTGGATAAACGGTTTCCAGATACGAGATCCAATGCCTGTATATATTATGTATTGGATGGATGGATCAGCCTCATTTCAGAAGACAAACACGATATATTTCCATAGGGTTTTTTTTTTTACTTACAATCAGTAAGTGTGACATCTTCTGTGCTTCTCTTGATAGAGGGTCAAGCACAGCAATTACATCTACGAAAGGACCCTCTGCTTGAGGTTCAACTTTGATCAAACTAAAAAAACAAAGAAGAAATGGGTACGATAGAACAACATGCTTTTTCTCACCATCTTTATGTGGCTACCCTCTTTTTAAGTAGCCAGTTGAGAGGTCAGAGCCAATCCATGAAGAAAAATAAACTTGAGCTCACGTAACATAAAATCTTTTGGCAAATTACAAATTTAATTAAAATTTTCTGATCTCAAGACAACCCCACCCACTTCAGTGAGACATATTTCTGGTATATGAGGTACATAAATATGCTAAAAGCTATTCCTCAAAAATGTCAATATATTCTCATCAGATGCCTTCCTGCCATGCTCCCTGACTCCGTAAAAAAGACTGGCGGATTTATACAACTAATATGGCATTATATATGCAATCATCATACCATAAACATTCATCCCCAAGGTGGGCATGGCTTTCCTTCGCTCTATAACATTACTATATGACATGTCATTTTAGTTTTACTGTATTACAGTGAAAGCTCTCCCCCATATCTTATGACATTAGCAAGCTGTGTGTCCCCATCTGGTTTTATTTTACTGTCTGCGGAAAACACAATTTCTGGGGTTGCTTTTTTCCCCCTCTAGCTCCCACACCCATCCACATTAAAATGGGCCTGCTGTTCAGTTTTGCAAAATCAAAGCCTAGTAAACATATCATTGTTATGAAAAATGAGATGTAAAACAGTGTTCCTCCTCCTTTTTTGTATTCTGGTTCCTGCTGTAATGCTTAGGTATTATCTAAATAAGCTGTTAGGGTGGGCTGAATATTCTTGGTCAATAATCTCATGGGAGGATAGAGATTCAAATCAGGAGTCTGAATAGAAAACTGGAATACTCCCAAGAGTTTGTAGATGTTACAGATGGATTCTCAGAAGCACAGCATGCTCTTTCCAGTACATGGGGGCATATATACTAAATGGCTTACGTGCAGACATGAAAAAGATGAATATAGAAGAAACTATACAGCTGTAACATTCAGTAAATTTAACATATACTCGTTTTAATGGTGTCTGTTCAAAAAATGTATGTGTAGTTGTGTGTAGGCAACAGGTCAGCTGTAACCTCATCTCTTGAAATACAGCTAATGGAAGTCAGGGGTTACTGAAGGCTTAGTATTGCTTTTTGTAGGCCAATTAGCTTCCATGGGTGTTGTGACCCAAATGTGTGTAAATCCGTGTTAGTATACCTTATGGCGTAAATCTTGTGCCTCTAATGATTTCATCACATATACTGATATCTACCACTCCTATAGAAATGCTCTGGACAATGCAAAACAAACATACTTCCAATCTCTCATCTATAATCAGGCTTCTAACCCCAAACGCCTCTTTAACACATTTAACTCTCTTCTGAATCCTCCTGCCCCAAATCCTCCAACTAACATCAGTGCACAGGATCTTGCTTCCTATTTCAAGGACAAAATTGATAAGATCAGGCTTGAAATGGTATCATCTCCCTTGACAAGCAATCGGCTCAATTTTTTTGTAGCACCCTCTGACACTCTCTTCATTTGATCCCACAGATGAAGAGGAAGTTTCTACTCTCTTCTCATCTTCCTACTCTACCTCCTGTCCTCTTGATCCCATTCCCTCACAAATTGGTATGTCCCTGTCTCCTGTGCTCATTCCCCCTCTAACTAAAATCTGTAATCTATCTCTTTTTACTGGTATTTTTCCATCACTATTCAAGCATGCAGTGATTACTCCCATTTTAAAAAAAGCAGAATTCTTACCCTAACTCTCTCGTAAAATTACCGCCCCATCTCCCAACTCCCATGCCCCTCCAAGCTTCTCAAGAGAATTGCCTACACTCGCCTCACACACTTTCTTACAGCAAACAACCTATTGGATCCTCTTCAGTCAGGCTTTCGCTCTCAACACTCCACTGAGACTGCGCTGACCAAGGTTGTCAATGATTTGATCACAGCAAAAAATAACAACCATTACTCTCTTCTAATTCTCCTGGATCTCTCTGCTGCATTTGACACTGTTGACCACTCTCTCCTCATACAAACGCTACAATCCCTAGGTCTTGAAGGCACTGTCCTATCCTGGTTCACATCCTACCTATCTAATCACTCTTTCAGTGTTAATTTCTCTGGATCCACCTCTGCTCCGGTTCCTTTATCAGTTGGAGTACCACAAGGCTCAGTCCTAGGTTCTCTGCTATTCTCTATCTACACCACTTCTCTTGGAAAACTAATAAGCTCCTTTGGATTTCAGTATCATCTCTATGCGGATGATACACAAATTTATCTATCCTCTCCAGATCTTTCACCATCTGTATTGTCTCGCGTTACTGACTGTCTTTCTGCCATTTCATCTTGGATGTCTTCTCGCCAACTCAAACTCAATCTTTCAAAAACTGAATTAATAATATTCCCACCCAAAAACAGAAGCTTCCTGCCTGACATTTCTATTTCTGTTGATAACATGACCATAAATCCCACCCCGCAAGCTCGTTGCCTAGGTGTAATCCTTGATTCACAACTGTCATTTATTCCCCACATCAACTCTATATCTAAATCATGTTACATACACCTAAAGAACATTTCCAGAATACGCACATATCTGACACAAGACACCGCAAAAACATTAATTCATGCACTCATCATCTCCCGCATCAACTATTGCAATTTCCTCCTTACTGGTCTTCCCAAAGTCAGACTTTAACCCTTACAATCTATTTTGCACGCAGCGGCTAGATTGATTTTCCTTACTAACCGTTATTCCTCTGCTGAGCCACTCTGTCAGTCTCTACATTGGCTGCCTGTATATCAACAAATCCAATATAAAATTCTTCTACTAACATACAAGGCTATCAACAAAATTGCACCGACATACATCTCCTCACTTATCTCAAAATATCTCCCTACTCGACACCTCCGTTCTGCACAAGATCTACGTCTCTCCTCCACTCTCATCACATCCTCTCATTCTCGGTTACAGGATTTTTTCCGGGCTGCACCCAATTTGTGGAATTCCCTCCCACGCACAATAAGACTTTCCTCTAATCTTCAAACCTTCAAGCGTTCACTGAAAACCCACCTCTTCAGACAAGGTTATGATATTCCTCCACCACCATCTTAATTTCCCTAGATTACCCTATTGCCATCCTCTACACTGCTAACGCAAGACAACAACCCCCTGACCAACATTGCAACACACACAGCCCACCCAATACTTTTACCTTTGCGTTCTAGCTGGTCCATTGTGCAATATGATGTAGCACATGCCCTTGTGTTTCTAACTCCCATTGTCCTATAGATTGTAAGCTTGCGAGCAGGGTTCTCTTACCTCTCTGTCTGTATGTATTACCAGTATTGTCTTATCAGTGTTTGTTCCCAATTATAAAGCGCTACGGAATTTGCTGGCGCTATATAAATAAATGTTGATGATATACCCATTCATTCCCATTTAAAATGTCTTAAAAGTACCTAACAAACTATGCAACCATGTCAAGGGTGGGAAAGCTTTTTTCTGCCAAGGGCCATTTGGATATTTATAACACCATTTGGGGGCCATACAATATTATCCACTTAAAAATAATCAACTTCATCTTGCTTTTTCTCTCCTTTATCTCTCTGCGCTCTTTCCACTTAACTAATCTTTCTATTGCCTTCTTTCTACTCCTCTGTCTTCTTATCTTCTGTCTTCTGCTTGTGGCTGGTCCCTGGGCGAACCGCACTGCAGCTGTCTGGCGTGATGACATCACACCCGACATTCTGTACATGGGGAGGAGTGAGCAAGACCAGGCTGTCACATAGGTTATTTTTCTATTTATTTCAATTTGGCCGGAGAAGCGGGGTATGGCAGAGGGCCAGAACAATTCATGTCGCGGGCCTTATAAGGCCCTGAGGCCTGACGTTTCCCCACCCCTGAACTAAGTCAGATTTTATGAGATTCTTAATATTCACCACAAATCTTTTACATTTTTAATCTTGGTTTTTGATAATTTATTATGGTCTATTCCTTCCTTTTTCTGCACCTTTAGCTACTACGGTATGGGATTGGTGACCTGATTCTCTGGTTGCATAAAGGAACAGCTTTCGGACTGGTTGTGCTCAGCAGAGTGGACCTATGTTGTCTTTTCTGTCCTCTCTGCCTAAATTCCCTGGTGTTTGCGACAGCCATGTGGACACCATGAAAAGTGGCAACATTGCCACCTGCAGCAGAATCCCTGTGTCATTACGGATGGGGTTTTCAAAACTGATGCAGTAGTATAATGTGGTGATGGGCACAGGCATGTATAAATGTATGCTACACCCCAGAGGTCTTTCAATTTCAGCGTATTTAGCTTTTTTTTAGTGTCAGAATTAACAATTCTTGTTATAAATGGCCTAACTACATACTAAAGTCAATGCCTATATTGAAGCCTCCACCTGTGTGTTATCTAATGCCCAAATTAGCATTTCATATGGTTTTCATGTGGCTTAAAGCTCAAAAACATAATATTGATACAAAAATGGCATATGTATTTTGCAATATGAAATAAAGGTTTTTTTATTATCTATACTTCAAACATATAGATGAATCATCTTTCGTATTAAACAAATGCCAACTCACCCAAAATATCTACCAAACACACTGAAAACTCATTTTCTATCCTAAAAGTGCCTATTTAGTTCTTGGGCCTAAACTTTATCGGTCACTTTATCACATATCATAAAAGGGTGGTTCTTCATGATAATCAAACTAGAAAACCTTTTCTCACCAGTTAAGAATCAGCTGGTCAGGTAGATAGAGTTATATCCACTTTGTTTGACAGATATGATTTGCAAAGAGACATAAATATATTATGTAAATTTATTTTGAGTCTTCATTGAAACAGCATGACTCTTTACTCATGGTCTGTGACAGATAAAATATAGAGCAGTCTGTTTGCCAACATCACAAACATTAATATTTTCTCTAGATTAAAAATTTGTCTTAACAGAGTATTTACAAAATATAATTTACGTTGAAATACTGCCGTTAATTGTTTATATTATTTATACATTTTATAAAAAGTGCTTTACTTTATATATAGTTGATATTGATATTTGTACTGTATTTGCACATGGGAGTAATACAGATATTTAGAACAACAACATGTAGGCTACTTACCTGTGTTTCTGTTTCACAAACTTCAAGTCTTGCCTTGACTCTCCTTTGGGCATAGATGAGAGAAGAGAATCCACCTTCATAACCAAATCACTTGAACTACTTAAAAATATCAAAATGTGATATTTGTATTATTATTACGAGAGTGAGAAGAAATACGGTCACGAGCAAGGGTTATATGACTAATTTTCATAATAGATGTTGTCTTCCAACACATCAATGTGTGCTGGACGTTCTGAACTATACAAATCCACACATGGAGAGAGAGAAAGAAAAAGCGAGAGAGTGAGAGAGAGAGAGAAAGAAAAAGCGAGAGAGTGAGAGAGAGAGAGAAAGAAAAAGCGAGAGAGTGAGAGAGAGAGAGAAAGAAAAAGCGAGAGAGTGAGAGAGAGAGAGAGAGAGAAAAAGCGAGAGAATGAGAGAGATAAAAAAAGCGAGTGAGAGATAGAAAAAGCGGGAGAGTGAGAGAGAGAGAGAAAAAGCGAGAGAGAGAGAGAGAAAGCAAAAGCAAGAGAGAAAGCGAGCGAGAGAGAAAGCGAGCGAGAGAGAAAGCGAGCGAGAGAGAAAGCGAGCGAGAGAGAAAGCGAGCGAGAGAGAAAGCGAGCGAGAGAGAAAGCGAGCGAGAGAGGGAGCGTGAGAGAGGGAGCGTGAGAGAGGGAGCGTGAGAGAGAGCATGAGCAGAGAGTGAGAAAAAAGCGAGAGAGAAAGAATAAGCGAGCGAAAGCGAGCGCGGGAGAGAAAAATGCGAGCGAAGGAGAGAGAAAAAGAGTAAGTGAGAAAAGGCGCAAGAGAGAGAGAGAAACAGCGAGAGAGAAAGAAACAGCAAGAGAAACAGCGAGAGAAAGAGAGAAAGAAAAAAGCGAGAGAGAAAGAAAATAGCAAGAAAGAGAAGCAAGAGAAAAAAGAGAGAAAAAAGAGAGAAAAAAGAGAGAGCGCAAGAGAAAAATCAAGAGAGAGAAAAAAGCGAGGGAACTAGAGTGAAAGAGGGAAAAAAGTGATAGAGAGAGAAGAGACGAGACAAAAAAAGAAAGAGAAAGCTTTCAAATATAAATATAAAGCCAAACTATACCCCCCTTTTGCACTTTTACATTTTTTTCTTACATCATTGTACCAAATGGATTAAGTTGGGAATTCTTGTCAAACAAAAAAAACCTTAAAATATTTTTCTTGATTAGAAATAAAAAACAGACAATAACTAATTGCATACCATACCTGTGCACAGTCACATTGTGCAATTACATCTGTGAGTCTATTTGTGTACATCTCTACCAGGTTGGCCCTTCTGCACACAGCAATTTTAGATCAATGTGCCTTCAAATATAGCTCAAGTTTCAGGTTAACAGGTAAACAGCAATTTTTTTTAATAATTCCAGATACTTGATGTGATTTAGCTCTGACTGTGCCAATCAATGACATTGCAATTATTTTTTTTTTGCATTTAGGTCACTTCCACTGTGATTTATGTTCTATGATTTGGGCCATTGCAATGTTTGAATATAAAACTTCTCTTCGTCTCCTGAAGATTGTAGCAGTTTTTCATCTAATATTTGTCTATATCTTGTTCCATCTATTTTGTCTTGTTTTTTAACTTTTATTTTAAAATGACAACATGACATAACAAGATGCATGTAATTCACACATAAATGTATACAAACATTTGAAATACAAGATTATATAAACATGTCTGCCCGAGCTATTTGCTATTATTTTACAGGGATAATAGTACAAATTAATGAATAAATCCATTTTGGTTCTAAGATGTAAATAACATTAAAAATGCCATTAGGGGCAAGTCATATTTATAGCAACTGCAGTATATAGTATATTTAATGTCAGTGAGACGTTTGCTGCATTCTTATGAATATTGGTGCCTTTATTGTTTGTATATGACAGGTAGAGTTTATAAAGCAATGAGCAAAATATCAGAGATGGGGGGTAAAATATTTAGCCCAAGATTGTTGCTAATTGTCAATATACTTTTAAATATACTGTAGTTCCACACGAGACTCCTTGTATTGATATTTTTAAGATATATTTAAGAATTACTGAGTTAATTGTTAATTGAATTGTTAGTTGGTTATAAAAATATGATGCTCTCCAAAATATTTTGGGATGTGTCAGGCAATAAACAGATGATAAAGTATAAAAATACTCATCTCTTAAATAGTAAAATGAGGCCCAGGCAATATAGCCTATGATATGAAAATAAAGTTTGAGTTTGATTAAAGAGATTGATCAACTCTCATCAAACTGAGAGTGGCGGAGTAACCATATGTGCAGGGATGAGATTGCAATGGAGACAGAAGGTGTCCCATGTGCAAGAAAATTCCAACACTGGATTTCATATCTCAGCTTGTGAGATCAATGGAGGGCCAGGGAGCAAATCCTTTTTAATCCTAGTCCTTTGATTACTGCACAAAGTGTAAAATTGTACATTATACACACCCAAAATCTGTGCTCTGGTCCATGAGCCTATACTTGTACAGCTACAAACTAATATCAAATTAATGAAGAACAATAGCCACAGCTTGTTAGATATTGGTGGTTTTTTGCAAACAAAAAGGGAATGCACTGAAAAAAGGGAAATTAAGTTCTGGATGCACAAGTATTCAGGTCAACAAAAGACATGAGATAAATTGACAAAATTATATGTCAGGTCACAAGGAGTCCCCAAACCTCAACCCAAGTCACCATCATCAGGAGAATTCCTGCCAATAAGCGTATCAAGAACATTTTATTTGACTGTCTCGCAATGAGATGTTGCAAAGCTCCAAGTTAAATTATATAACTGTGTGTGCAAAAATAGAAAAGCTTCAAACTTCTAGATTAGTAAGACAGCTGGAGAATGATCTTTTTAGGTGCATTTTCCAGAGTTTTTAAGTTTGCAGTAAAGAAAACTACAGCAACCACAATTAACATATTTGTACATAAGCAGCTCCACACATGGAGAAGAGCTTGTACAGAACATTCTATACTTGTTTCTTCTAGCTGCAGACTATTTCATTGCTCATACATTCCTATCTAATTTGCTAAATCTCATCTGCTACTTTCCTATTACTGCTTCTCATCCATTTTATTTGGCATTCTCCACATAATTACTTTTTTTCCCAAGCACTCTAGTGTCTTGAAAGAAGCTGTAGCATTTTAGGCACCCTAATTGGAATAGTCTGCTATTGTTTTGGAGTGACTGAGAATTGTTTTGGTCTTTTTTTAATCAGTTTTCTAAAAAAAATTCTTACATAAAGATTACATTTCCGAATCACAGAGTAACGCTTCTTGCGGGAAAATGATTAAAGATGATGAAGACATGCTTTTCAAACTAGAATTTAATTCTCTTTATAGCTACAACTGAAACATACAAAACAACACTCCTCTCATCAGTTTGTGGTTGTCAATGTAAAGCCGCAAATAATTAATGTTAATAACTAAATTATCGTTACAGTAGTCTAACTGTCTCCCCTTATGTTACATCATCCCAACTTTGCCTGCTGGAATTAATGGGTAACTTATGTTTTCCTAAGGCCAGGGCCTGATTAAGGGTTCTGGCCGCCCTAGGCTAATACGGCCGCAGCGCCCCCCCCCCCCTCCTCCGAATATATAGGTGTATAGGAACACTCCTGAATATGAATGTTCAGGTGTATTCTCCAGCATTCAAATTTAGACAGATTGTGCCATTGTCTCTTACCTGTCCTTGCTCTTCTCTCTTGCAACTTTGTTATCCTCTCGCTGGCTTCTGGAAAGTTGGCATCCTGTTTTGAAAATGCAAAAATGTATTATAATGCAAACCCTGAATGATTAGGCCCTTTAGTTAAAACAAAACACTCCATTATGGCCAGCTAAAAGTACCCCATTGGACAGGCATATATAAGCAATATCTGAATATTTGTTGTCAATCAAATACAAACCTCTACCAGCCCCATCTCACTAATATTTAGTATTCTAGTGATTGCTGAGACCACCCATGTGACCACCACACAATCATGAGATTCTGCCCCCCAAAGCTGCTGTATTTTTTAAATACCCCCTGCAGCCATTTTCCTTAACCACAACCCCCCCCCCCACAGCCATTTTCCTTAACCCCTGCTGCAGCCATTTTCTTTACCTCCCATCCTGCATCCATCCCCCTTGCAGCTATTTTCCTTACCTCCACTCTGCTAGCTAGCTATCCCCCCCCGTCACATCAAAACTCCCCCAGTCACATATATCAGCCCCCCTCCTCTGCCCTCCTTCATACATATCAACCTCTCTCCCTCCCTATAGATTTTCATGGCAGCCCCCCCCCCCTCCCACCCTATAGATTTGTATGACAGTCCCCCTCTTCCTCCCTATACATATGCATGACAGTCCCCCCTCTCCCTCCCTATAGATATGCAGGGTAGTCCCCCCCCTCCCTATAGATATGCAGGGTAGTCCCCCCCCCCTCTCTATAGATATGCAGGGCAGTTCCCCCCCCCCTCCCTATAGATATGCAGGGCAGTTCCCCCCCCTCCCTATAGATATGCAGGGCAGTTCCCCCCCCCTCCCTATAGATATGCAGGGCAGTTCCCCCCCCTCCCTATAGATATGCAGGGCAGTTCCCCACCCCTCCCTATTGATATGCAGGGCAGGTCCCCCCCCCCTCCCTATAGATATGCAGGGCAGTTCCCCCCCCTCCCTATAGATATGCAGGGCAGTTCCCCCCCCCTCCCTATAGATATGCAGGGCAATTCCCCCCCCCCCTCCCTATAGATATGCAGGGCAGTTCCCCCCCTCCCTATAGATATGCAGGGCAGTTCCCCCCCTCCCTATAGATATGCAGGGCAGTTCCCCCCCTCCCTATAGATATACAGGGCAGTTCCCCCCCCTCCCTATAGATATGCAGGGCAGTTGCCCCCCTCCCTATAGATATGCAGGGCAGTTCCCCCCCTCCCTATAGATATGCAGGGCAGTTCCCCCCCCTCCCTATAGATATGCAGGGCAGTTCCCCCCTCCCTATAGATATGCAGGGCAGTGACCCCCCTCCCTATAGATATGCAGGGCAGTTCCCCCCATCAATTACCTGTAGTTGTGCCAGCGTCGCTCTTCTCCTCAGATCAGCAGATAGGAAGTGAAGACGTCCTGCTTCCTGTCTGCTGCACAGCAACAGGCAGCCTGGCGATTGGCTGTGTGTTGCTAACCACTGACCACCATTGCTTTTGACTGTCGAGCCCTCCACCCCCCCCGCGGCGACTCCCCCCTCCCCCACCCCGAAAAAAAAAATGAATGAAGAAAAAAAAATATATATATTTTTTTTTAAAAATAAAAAAATACCCACAGGGCAGCGCCCCCCGGGACCCAGCACCCCAGGCTGCAGCCTGGTCAGCCTAGTGGTTGATCAGGCCCTGCCTAAGGCCCATAGAAAACTGCTTTTACGGGTGCTTTATTATGCCAGCATGGTTATAGCACTGGGACATTCTGTAGTACCCCTTTCAGTTACAAGCCTGTAAAGTTGGCCTATATTCCTGAGATATGCCATATAACGATATATTTATAATATCCCTGCACTGCACCCTCCAAGTCCTAACAAACACTCTATATTTCAAGTTAGTCTCGCTCCATTTCATTTCTTGTGTGACAGTGTGAAAACGGTTATTGATGATGGATTATTTGCTGATGTGTAAATTGGAAAAATAAAAAGTTAAAAGCGCCCAAAAAAATAATCCTAACCATCTGTTTACTTTGCAGCTTGACCACAAATACCTGTCCTCAGTCACGTGTTCTTAGTACCACATACGATTCAGGGAGTAACTGTACAGCAAGATCCAGATTCTCAGATTCTAACTTGACTTGTTTGCCAAGAGCAGCTAAATTACAACAGAGAATTAGTTTTCTAACATGGAAACAGATTTGTTTCTGTGCAATATTCAGCTCACGCTTCTATAAAGGATTCTGTGTCCAGCCAAATTCTAACTTTTTTCATTCACAGCATTGCTAATGAAGACTAATGCCTTTTAAAAATATTCCTGTATTGAAAAGGTTAGAGGCATAGGGGAAACTTTGCTGTACCAACTTAAATTGTAGTTTTCTAAAGCTCAGACACTTCAGTTACATTTGTATGCAATTGAATGTCAGAGGGTATGCCCATATTTAACCACAAAGCAAAGACAGTTCCTTAAGAACAAAGTATGAATTCAAATATATACAGTGTTATATACACAACAAAATGCAATGATACATTTTTTGTGCAAAATTAAATTATTAAAAGTATATGAAGTTGTCAACAGAACACATATCCCTCAAGGCACATTTGAGGAGAAAAATCAAATCACAATGCCCCAATTACATCTCCTTGTGCCTCTGTGCACTACCTTCTCCCCCTATATTAAAAAAAAAAGCATTCCAGTATGCGGAGTTCACATCAACATATGTAACATACTTTCTACTATATAAATGCCTAGTGGCGTGTGTGGAAAAAAAACAACCAAGCTGCAGCGCCACCTGCTGGGCAGAGTTATACACTGACCTATATATTTCTTGAAGGAGAAGTGACAGTTGGGAGTGGTTGGTGGTTGCCGGGGGTGACAGTGGGGAGTGGTTGGTGGTTGCCGGGGGTGACAGAGCGAGAGGAGTGTGATACTCAGGACCGCTGAGAGAGATCCCCGTGTCTGGATAGACATCTGGATAGATGTGGCGATGAAGATGAAGGATGAGGTGATGGAGAAAAATGATGAGGTGGTGACATGTGGACAAAACCACGTTAAAAAAGGGCGCTTGCGTCGGGAAGTAACACTCTTCCCCTGAGGAGGCCTGGCCTAGCCCCAAATGCATGACAAGAACCTTTTTAACACCTTAAGTAGCTTGATTTGACTAGAATGCATAAGTATCATGCACTGGTTAACTTGTACTACATATTTCCCTAAAAATAAAGCTCAGTCGCACCACATAGAATCCTTCTGAAGGTTACCTGTTTGCTAGAATATGATAAAGTACATAACTGGAAATGTGCCAGATACTGAAGCACCCAATCATAGCACAGACAATTTCAATAGTGTAATCATTTCTAGTAAAACAACATTAAACATGCTCCTAAGTGTATGCCCATTGAAACAAAAAGTATTTATTATCTTGTCTACCAAGAATACATAAGTACAAATTGCTTGTGTTGCCTCTATGAAAATGTACTTTCCCCCACATTTATTGAAATCACATGTACAGCACCAGCAGGGGTGGGCTTCACAAGGTATACTATTAGGCTACACACATGCTCGCAATTGTACAATGCAAGTATGTTTCAGTCTTGCTGCCGAACCAAATATTTACCGTTTTGATGGCGCAGTCATCTTTTTCACAATGTTTTTGATCTTTTCTGCCGAGCTAGTATATGTAATCTTTTCCAGTAAATAAAAGTCTTCTTCATGAAATTCATCTGTATTAATGTCACTCAATACCTAAAAAAGAATAATATATTAGACATAAATTAACAGGCAACCCCCAAGGAAACACACTGGCACACCAACAGACACATATTTAGGAAGATTTATAATTTCAGAAGTGGCCTTAGGACTAATTTGGCAATGGAATAAATATTTAAATAGTTACTGCATATAATACAACGTAGCACGCAGCTCTTACAATATCCCCTTCTTTATTTAAAATCAAAAAACAAACCAACCAACCACACAACCAAACAAAACCATCCAAACCTTGACAAAACACTTTCTTTGGGAAGCTTACAGAAGGGTTTGCTAGTCTTTAGATGTCCAATGAGGCCTGGAGAACTAGCAACACCAGATTTTAAATTATATGACGAATCTGCAAACATGGTTTGAATGCTGTACTGGATCCAAAAGGAAACCTCCAAAGTTGTGGTTCTCCTTGGAAGAAAAGAAAAACAACTTGTGCACCAGCAGCACTTGCGTGGATACAAACGGACTCTCACTCTTGAGCTCTTCCCTTACTATTTTACCATGATAGGCATTGCGTAGAAATAATTGAGAGTCAATAATCACCTCACAAATGATATTGCCGTCACTGATAAATACACCCTTATTTTTCACTAGGCCTATCTTTTAAAATGTTTGGTCCATAGCACAAAAAAGCAGGTTACCAGTCCTCCATGTGTAGAAAAATAAGCAGCTTAGATCTTTAGAGCATCTCTGGGTGGAATTTCCTCCAACTAACCCTTTAGATTTCTGATATCACACCCAATTTAAACAACCTCTCTCCCAAAACACCACGACCTCAGGAAGATCATACCCCTTTTGAAAATCTGTAACTGCCTGTCTCTTACGTACTCTACACTCATTCACAAATTGACCAAAGAAAGAAATAATGTTAGCCCGGCACACCTCTCCATCATTAGTTAAATGCAAGAAAGCAGCTATAAATTTCTTGCTAGATGGTATAAAAAATGGTATAAAATACCAATGAGGAACAACAAGGCAAGTACTTGCTAGAGGAAATAAGCTGCTGAGGGTTCATTCTTGCACTTGAAGTGGAAGTCAGCGTTGAGCATGATTTTCTCCACATTCAATACTCTTCTCAGGCCACCCTCACCTCCGCGACATTTCTCTTCTCTCTCTGATTCTCTCATTACCTGTGGCATTCTTCTCACAAACATATCCCTACTTCAATCCATCCTAAATGCAGTGACAAGACCTTTCTTGCCACTTCATATCAGCCTTACTGCTTTGGTGCTCCTTACACTGGCTCCCAAAACCCTCCAGAACACACATAAAACTTCTCACATGCAAAGCCTTCAAAACTACCACCTTTTACATATCTGACCTCGTATTCATATCCTCTTCCTCTTGTTCTTTTAGCTCTATTGCTCTCCTCTCTTATAACCACCTATTACTCCACCTGTCAAGATTTCTGCCATGCTGCTATCCACCTAGGAAACTACCTTCCATGCCCAACCAGACTCTTCTTCAACCCTATAAATGATCCATCAGAATCCATCTAATTGCCATAGCCTACTGTAGTCTCACTCTGTCTGCTACTACTTATATACCTTGTATTATGTTTTATGTACACTCTGTTTACAGTGGTAGTACAAGGTTATCTATGAAACCAATCACCTGTTTTATACACTCAATTTACTGTGGAAATCTGCAGATTAATTTTTACGTCAGGAAAAACTTTTAAAAAAAGACACAAAGTGCAACCTAGTAGTCAATTTACCACAGAACATGGGAGTACACTTGCTTTATCAAGTAATGTCTTGAACCTGGGGCAGATTGGCCTCACCGGGAGTTTTCGAGGTAGACGCAGAGAGTCATGGCACCATTTAAGACACATTTTCCTGTTTTTTATATATTTTTTTTGGAAAGGACTAGTATGGTAGACTTAGCGGCCCAAGCTATTCGTGGCCACCCTAATCTACTAGTGGCCGGTTTGATTTGCTTCCTGGTGGCTGGCCACTCCCTTGTGGAAAACTATCATATTGGATGTGCCAGATGGACCAGCCCAGGGCCGATTCATCCCTCCCCCTTTTTGCTTCACACCTCCCTGGCGTTTACAGAGAGGCCCCGTCCTCTAGTTATATGAACTAGAGGTACAGTGGTGCATCCATAGCACCGCAGCGGTAACACATTAGTACCGTAAACAGATCTACCTCTGCAAAGGTAATAGAGAAGCAGCCTGTGAATCAAGGGGCCAAACGTCTTAAATACAGGTAAAAATTCTCATTGTTTCCTAATGTATCAAACTAATGAATCACATCCAATTAGCTCTCCTCCATCCTCTACTTTTTTATACTGCTTAAAATCAGCCTGTTGAACTTGCATATCATGAATTTACTTAGTATGCTGTGTAATTATTCAAAAAGATGCATATGCATTAACTATAGTAAAAAAATGATTTTCCTCTGACATTTTGCTGTAGATGGAAATATATATTTTTTTGAATGTGGGTTCAGATGATAATTTAAGCAGCTTTTGTTTCTGTTATGCATGTTAGTGTTGTATTTCATGTAGAATGATTCAGGAAAACACTGTCATTACAATTTAATTGAGAGAAAAGGGTAGTTGTTAACTATTCTGTTGTTGCAATTTTGCGGGAGATTTAAAAAAAGCAGAACATTGGCTCTCTACAGTTGTGTCCATATAATTGGTGGTATTGCTGTAGTGTGGAGTGTGGCAGAGAGGTTATTACTGTATTGGGGAGTAGTGGTCTTGCTGTAGTGTGGATATTATATTACTGTAGTGTGGGGTGGTGGTGGTATTGCTCCAGTGTGTTTGTGGGTTAGCATTTCTATTAAGTGGCAGAGGGCATTCCTGTAATATTGGGGAGTTATAACTGACTGCTGTAATGTGGATTGACAGAGGTATTTCTGTAATGAGTGAGCTATATAGCCAAATGCTGGGGAAAGGTAGATTGCTGTAATGTGAGAGTATTGCTGTAAGTGGGCAGTATTGACGAGTGCTGTAACGTGGGAGTTTTGCTGATCCAACCACCAAGCAACAACTGAGCTTAAGACAGGTAGTGTAATTGAAAATTCAGATAGGAGAGAGATTTTTACCAACTGTTTCAATCATGGTAGGTCTGTCTCGCATAGGTAGGTCCATCTTCATGCTGGTCTGATTGTAGGGGGAATCACATGCACCTAACGGTGGTGTGTACAAAGTTTATATTGCATATGAAGAAATGGATGGAGGATGGCCTAACAGTCTAAAGTGATAATCAAATCCCTTGTACACTGGTTACTCCCACATCTTGATACACGTTGGCATCCACACCACCGCCTTCTGTTGACATGACCACTCCTAATGACAATTTAGCCACATCTACTACGGCCACTTCTTTCAGAATATTTTGCAAGGCCATTTTAAATTCCCAATCCGCCCCTGTCTTGAATCTTGTCTTTGACATAGTTTTATTGAACATATAGGTATCTGCAATGTAAATATGTGGTAAATAATATATTAGCTTTTCCGTTTTGTTTATTTTCTATGCATCCCTAGGGTTAAATGGCAGAGCAGTTGTCACTACAGTCTTGCAGTGCTGGGGCTTTAATCCAGTGTGCTGTGAGGAGGTTGTATGGTGTCCCAAGGTTCATATTGGCTTTCCTTAGAGTGGCTCCAGTTTCCTCTCATTACTCTTTATCTATGTACAATCACATTTTGAGTGAGTCAAAGTTGAATAATTGGATGAAGCAATTTTAAATTAATAAATATTGGTTATTATATAATCCTGTGCGATTGCGATTAGTACACACCGGCATACGAATTTTAAATATGCAATCACAGAGGAAATCACAGCAAATAGACTTACATTCACACGTACATTTGTAAATAGTTCACTTTTAAAGACATTTCAACTCACACCATTTTATTAGTAAGACTTAAAGGTTATTTATACAAAGATACATTTACATTAAAGGTACTTATGGTTCAGGTCCTAAGAAATGTATAGTGTTTGGTCTTATATTAATCCCCTTTTACCAGCAGGAATCCGGTACCATCGGAGAAACGATTGCACATAGCAATCGCTAGTTATGATTAGTATAAGATTCATACTCAAAAATACTTTGTAAACTAGTTTGAGTCGGTTCCCTCAGGCAAGACGTGTTCAGCAGTTGGAATGACTTGCCCCCACCTTTGGAGAGGAATCCTTTGAACTGACCTATGATCTGCATTATACTGGACTATCTTACACCCCAAACCAATGAAGAAAGACCTTCATTAATATCTGTGCACATTGTGACTTCATCACTGTTTTTTATTAACTCCGACTGCATAAAAAGCCACTGGATAGTATCATTCAGCCTCTTTTGCCAACACAGACTTCAGCTTTGAGGACTGTCCCTGGATCCAAGATGCGCTGCGTATTGAAATTTGCTATACTTTATCATAGTTTGCTGTAATTCTGCTACATTTTGCTATTAAATATCTTTGTGTGTTGTAACGACATTAATCGCATCGGACCATCTTTATTTGTGAGATAGTAATATACATAACAAGTGTTAAACAGCATTGCAACTCCTGCCTATTACTTCACAGCCCACGACCAGAATGATGACCTGTTTGCCAATCTCTGTGAGCTTCACGTAACAGCTCGACTGTACTGTAAATAAGAGTGTCTGCTGTAAAAAGAACACATCTGCATCCAAATATTTCAGATGGTCATAGACTGCATGGCTGGTTTTCCTGAGCTTAATCCTATTCACAATACTGGAGATCACTCGCAAGGAAAAATCTGTCATTAGAGCAAGAGACAAAGTTAGCAGCAGGAAAATCAGTCTCATCATTATAAATCAGTCAGTCACCTTACCAACCCCTCCCGTTTCCATACCATACTCTACTTTTCTCCTTTTCAGGACCAGACCTACTTTTTGTTTGTGGGGCATTTTTTGACTCTGCATCACATTCTTATGCCACTAATTTCAATTCCTGCTCCAATTCTAATGCATCCAGCTAACAGGTATCGGAATCCAACTCAGATAATGTCTCATATCTATTGGAATTAACTTCATCTGCTCCCTCCTGAACTATTTTCTTTTTACCTGGTTCTTGGAGAAGACACCATTCACCTTCAGGTTTACAAGAGGATTTAATCTTTTCTTCTCCTATTCCCTATATCCATAGACTCTCCTGAAGCAGACACTGATGTAGAAGAAGATGGTTCAACTGACGGTTGCTCAACTCAATTTCTATTGGCCATTGGACACTTTCTGACTGGTGATGCTCTTGCTTTCTATCAGCCATTTCCTGCTAAACTTCTCGACATCTTAGTATTGACGCTGACATTAATGCCACCTCTTCTGCTACCAAACCCTCATCTGGAGAATACTTACAATGTTATGCCAAACATTTGGACAGTGCTTATCGGAGTGGCCAATTCTTCCACATAAATTGCAACAAGCATTCACACAGATAGCACTTACATTGCCAACCTCACCGCAAAGATTACACATAAGGACTGGGAAAACACTGGCTATGTGACCAGACTTCCCACATTTAAAAATATGTCTTTGGCTGACCTGCATAGAAACATACCCCTCCTTTACATCCAATGAAGAAAGAATTTGGCAGATTTTGGGTTACATGGTCATTCTGCAGCAGTTTCACCAAAATCCTCCAACCACCAGTCCAAACACCATACTTATCTTTATTCTTTGTTAGTTCTGACATTAGATCACAATGCCTCCTGAGCCATATCACAATGCCTGGGAAGGCACGGCTTCATTCCACAAAATTATTGCTATACAAGCTGTGTCTGGCTTGGAGGTTGGAATAAAACTAAACTTATTCCAGCCTACTACATCCCTAAACTTGATGAAATTTGCCCAGACTATCCATATCAGATTTAAGTTTAAAACTCACATCATACCCTTGTCTATCTGGTAGGTTTATTGCTGCCAATATGTTTGATAATACAAAACCCATCTGGTGACACCATAACTCTCGTATGACATATCTTCTGTCTGGCAACTCCTCTCTGGTACATTTGTTTCTGAATCTGACCGCATTCCTCCTCCTAACAGTCTTGCTTGTCATATTAGAAGAAAATATTTGTGCCCTGAGACTCCAGGCATTCCCAGGAGGAACCGGGCCAGTTCCACTATTTGTATTATATTAATTCCATGTGTGACATTTTGTGTATGATCAAGAGCAGAGCAGATTGATCACTCAATAAAGGGGGGATATCTAGTGTAGTGTTCTCTACTGACAATTGCATCTCTTCTCTCTCAGTGATCTGATCCCCTGATTGCCGCACTGGTTGCTCTATTTATTTGGAGGGTTCAACATCCCATATTTATTGCAAGCCTTCCTTATCCTCATTTACCACCACCTCTTGTATGTTACCATCTGTATATATCTTATCAGCAGCAACACCATTATTATGCATAATACTGTCAGCATTATCACTATGCATAACAGAAGTCTCCTATACACAATGCTCCGTTATTTCTCCTCTTCCCCGCGTCCCAGGTATTGCATCTCTCTGCTGGAATCCATTATCCTGAGGTGAGCAGACATCTCCACTCATCTGTTGTTTAACACCTTTTCCCTCTGGACCTGAAGTGTTTGAACTGGACTTGCACTTTCTGACTGCTGCTTTACCACTGCTGTCTGCCCCTTCTTGTACAAATCTCCTTCCTTAAAGGAAAAACTAGCCTTCTGCAACACTGTTCTCTTCTATGGCAGCAGTGCATCTTCTGGGCTCTGTTTTCTGCCTGTACTTTGTGACTCTTTATTTGCATCAAAATGCTCCTGGTTTTTATATACTTTGCCAACAGGAGTTTAATATCATATACATACTCTTTGCTTGGATTTGCAGCATTTAGTTTGTAAACATATTCAATCTGTTTTTGTATTGTCAGCTTTGTTTTCTTTAAAGCCTCCATTTGTTTTTTTTTACAAGTGTAAGGATTCTATCTGCTAGGTGCACCTCAGATGCATGTTATGCCCCTTTAAGATTTTTACTCTGCATTGAGATTTCTCCTGGCTGATTAAAAACACTAAGCCCACTTGATGTTTTTGACCTTGGAGAATGTCTTCCCTAAGTCATGTATATATTTCCTGTTTCACTGCTATTTTCTGCCACATGTCTCTCAATGACATAAATACAAGTCTGATGTCTTGCGAGTTGTAATCGTCATCATTGCTACTCCCATGTGGTCAGGATCTCCAGATTGCAGCCTAGATACTGGGTTTGTGGTAGCTGCAGCTTTACCAGCACGTTGCTTCACTGGCAACAAGGGCTTCTTTGCAAATTGCCGCTTAATTTGATCCACTGACACAGGCTTTGTCACTTTATTTGTGTTCCCAAGATCACCTCCACCTAACTGGGATCGAGTGCGACCTGGGCTCTCCAGGCTGGTTACAAGCACTTGCTGATTTTCTTGTACAGAGTCTGTCCTGGGATATTCTCCTTTGTCTCTGGGGTGGAGGGGTCATTTGCACACCTGATGAGTTTGCTGCACATTGCTTGACCTCCTGTGTACCTTGCAGTTTCTTGGATTTTTTTTAATGAGGCTGCTGCATTCCCCTTTGTTTAAAGCTGTAGCATTTGCTGTTACAGTTGTTTGCATCTAGTTTGACTTTCTAAACCTTTGTCTTGTTTAGTAACTGCACTTACTTTCTGTGTTGCAGTCTCCTTATTTTCTTTATTTTTTTCTTCTCCCACAATCACTACACTATGGTGATATTCACCACATTACCTGGCTGAGAAACTTCAGGTTTTGAATGCAGAGCTCCCAGAAAAGGCCCAGAGGCCTGGGGCTTGCCTGGAGAGTTTCCTCGACCTGGGCTTTCACCAGACATCAGACAAGGACCATCAAACTTTCTATCAGGAGTTACAGGGAGGTAGTAGGAGAAGTGGCAGTATGTCACACCACCATATACACCTTTACATCGACCAACTGACGGCACTCTAAGTTCACTTGTATCCAAAAGTATCTCACTACCACTTAAACTTTTTCTTTTAAGGATTCATATATTGAATATTTGGACTAGAACTAGTTTCAGCTGCTGACTTTGCAAAAAAAACCATAGAAAAAAAAAACCCTAGACATGTATAATTGATAGATTGTAGCCTTGATGCTGGTCCATTTCCTAATACACTATAGACTGCATAAACTGGTGGGCTGAAATCATTTCTCAGATAGCACAATAAATAAAATAAAAACAAACAGATTCAACTGACTGCAAGAATAATTGGCAAAAGAAATTTTAAAAAAAGAAGGAAAAAAAAAGTACAAAAACATGCAAATTTCTATATCTCTGTGATAATGTGAAAATAAAATGCATTAAATTTACTTGAAGCGTTAAACTATCCATTAAAGACTTATATAATTATCTTCAAAGCACAGTGTAATAATTGCCTGTAAGCCTTTATTTATGGTTAAATGGCATGCACAGCAGCACAAGATAGCCCATAAACCACAGCACTTAACTCTCTTTAACTGCATACACTTATGATTAGGCCATATTTCTTCCAGTACTACAAAGAATCAACAATTTCACTTCATCCAGGAATTGAATGTAGGAAAGCATGCTGCATTAAAAAAATGTGCAACAACTTTTCCATATGCACTTACAGCAGTGTCTTAAATATGAATATGAACACATTATAACCTGCGTTCACAGGGAACAGGGCTTAAACAACTTTGTCCTAATGGGAAGAGAAAAAACAGTCAGTACAAACTCTAGAAGTTTATATAGTCATATAGAATATAGTAAAGGTACATAGCAATAAATAATATGTTTTTAGTATCAAGTTTGACACTTGATTACAAAATCTCTCCTATTTGTACAGTCTGACAATATGCCATCTAGACTATTTTAAGAATTGTAAGACACCTCATTGTCATTTTTCACTGAACAGATTTGAACCACTTCCATCTAGTACAAATTTTACAGCTCTTACACCTTTACCCCTCTCCTCAAATATTGGAGTAGCCAGTTTCTATAATTGCTACATATAACACACAGGATACAGTTTAAAATCCTAGTTTTAACCTACAAAGCCATCAGTATGGTCACACCTCTTTAGATTTCTTTCCTGATTTACAAGTAGCCCTTCAAACATAAACTCTATTCCACATATGACCTCCTTCAACCTTCCTCTCTCAGTACCTCTGCATACATCTCCAGGGTATATTTAACACTGCAACTATTCTATGGAACCTAATAACATCAAACAAGTGCAAAGAGGTGCCCAGAGGCATAGCTACACTCACCAGTTCGCAGAGGTCAGGATGCAGGTAAGCCCTCTTCTTCGTCATCTGGACCAAGCAAATTTATGAGGTTTCGCTTTGGTCCAATCAGCAGAGGCGCATTGTGCCAATTGGAGCCATGATCAGGAAAGATGACAGCGGTTGTGCATTCAGGACAGTGGCGGATTGCGAGGCAAGAAAGAAAACGCCGGAATCGAGCAAGAAGTTGGAGCTGAATCTAAGAAGAAATCAGGGGGATGGCAAAGAGCTTGTAATCATGGTTCCCCCCTAGCTGATGTTAAAAGCTGCCAGAAACAGGTAAGGTCTTCAGGCACTCTTCTCACAGGCCTGCACCTGTACCTTCTACTCAGATACACATTCAGTCACTGGGCCTGTGGGCACATTTTTAAGCACTAGGCCCATGGCACAATCAGACGGACACAAGGTCATGGTTACACATTGATTGGGACACAGTTTATTCAGGCTTAGGTTCTGAGCCTAAAAAACATGGAAGCACAGGCTCTGTGTGTGGGTGCGGTGTCGTACAGGGCATAGGATGTAAACCTCTCTTCATGCTAGTAACTTGGGCATATTTATAGAGCATTAGGCCTGTGGTGGTATGTCAGCATTTAGAGGACATAAAGTTCCTTGTGAGAGACCGCTCCGAGACACTTTTCCAGTCATTTCCCCATTTTTTCTCCACCAAAACAGTTGCATCCATTTTCTATCCTTTTCAATAGATTGGATTGTATTCCCCTGTGTCCAGTGGTTCTGTACCTTGCAGTCAGGACCCCATAAAAAGGAAGGCTGCTGGTGTGCCCTCTTTTCCACTAGGAACCTCACTCAGGCCTCCATTAAAAGATAGGATGCACTGTGTACCCTATTGTTTTATCTGCATTGAGACTGTTTTGCATTGTTTCGCACTGGATTGCCTGTTCCTTGTGGAGTGATTTAGTCAGGGTGGTGCATCACACCTAGTATACTTGTTCATTGCAGGAGCATAGTGACCATTGTTTGTGTGTGGGTCTACGATCAAGGGGAGCTAGTGTGGTCCATGGTCCACAATGAATAGTATCCATGTTGCAAAGCTACTGACTTGCCCTAGGGTCTCCGTGTGGAAAAGTTTTCCGTGACAGACACCTGTAGGTCTCCAAGCTTAGGCTAGCATAACTGAACAGTTGCAACGGGGTGTGCAAAGGTGCCTTACCCCAGCTATACTTCCCCCATCACACCCAGTCCAGTCCATCCCTGGTCTTCATGCATGTTTCTTGTTGCAGGGGAGGAGGGGTGTGGATCTCTTGCATCAGCGATCTGGTGACAAGTTGGTAATTTTCCACGGTTCAACGATGTGAGAAAGGTAGAACCCATCACAAAATCACGGAGAGTCTCATGTTGTGTTGGACATACGTTTTTTTTTTTTTGTGGAAATATACACATTTCTGTACTGTGTGTACAGTCCAAAAACAAACAGCTGTATTCAGATGTTTGTGCATCTTACACTTATGACTTGTAGGCCTAAAGAGGTCAAGCAGGGGAGTAAGAGGCGGACAAAAGTAGGTCATGTACAGCAAGTTATTTTTTCACATCATTGCAACTCAAACAAATGAGGTTGCAGAGTTGCCTGTCAGGAGTCGTATTTGGTTTTTGATGCAACAATACAAATGATAATGATGATCAACAGCACTAGCTAGCTGTTTCTGTGGCAGATTTATTGAACCATCCATCTGAAAGTGCTTCAATCATTAGTGTAATGGCTATATTACATGAAGTAGTTATGAAGCTGTGGCCGTCTATTTGCATTACTCTGTACAGCGCTGCGGAATTAGTGGCGCTATATAAATAAATGATGGTGATGATGATGATTACTACTTAATTTACATTTGAATTTAGACTTCTAGAGGAAAGAAGATTCCCATTTAACCTTTAAAGGGGAAAACAACAGATTTTATTTAATGTTACTTGTTTTGTATTTAATGTCATTTAAAATGCTGTTATTTGTGTTTGTTTTAATTATATGTATTTTACATTTATTAGTAACTGTCCAGACACTATTCTCTCTTGTGTATATACTTCATTAAATTATATTGTGTACTGATGAAGAGTACATAAATAATCTACTAATTATGTTTCACTTTATAACATATCAGAATTTAGCCATAGTTGAATGAACACACCGATTAGGAACAAAACCTTCCTTCCCCCACTGGGAAACATGAGGCTTGTAAATACTTTAGAAACAGGTTTGAAACAATTGGTCAGTAATTAGCATATGAATGCTGTGAGCAGTTCCTGTGGAAAAGGTAACCTCCGCCCACAAGAAAGGGTTTTCATACACTTACACAAGGAGACATTATCCTTTTGGCAAGCTGCTGCCAGCCTGGTCAGCCATGCAAACAGCTCCTAGGTGGACATGCAGGGAAGTGAGTTACCTCATGGCCTACAAAGGCCCTGACTAGTAGGAATGATGGAGTTTTTGAATGGAATGAATGAAAGGTGAGTGAGACTGGAAACATAAATGTTATAAATGTTGTAATGTGTTGTTGAATGGAAGATGGCCGACTCTGGACGCATGTGTAGAGTATATGAGACTGAATGATCATTGTCGTAAGTGATATGAAAGTTTGAATACAGTTGGTAAATGTGATCGGAATTGCCTGAGTTTAGTGCAAGAGTTATTTCGAGATTGTGTTGGTCTTAAAAGTTAGACCTCGGTTTGGTATGGATAATGTTAAATGCATGCCTTGTAATAATTGTGAAATACTGTGTAGATATAACATAGATATGGTGTTATTAGACTACACAATCACATACAAATCAGACTAAGACTGTATTGGCAGTAAATTAGGTCATTGCGAGCACATGTATTAAGATGGTTGACACTTTGTTTGACTCCTGTAGTGCTGTACAATTCTTGAAATTCCTTTTGTGTTTGGGATAGATTGTTGATTTAAATGGAGGCATTTGTGTTCTATATGGTTCTGTGTTGGTTAAGTTTTGGTCATGGATGCATGGATGGTGATTGGATGGTTCAGGAAGTGGTCAAATCAGTTTGGTTGGACTGCTGGTTTAAAGGGTAGTTTAAACCACATGGTGGTCTCCCCCCCCCTACCCCTGCACATACGCAATGCATTCACAAGCCTGGCACAATAGGTATAGCTCTATACACACACACACACACACACACACCTTTATACAATAGTCAGTCAATACACACACACACACACACAATGACTTGTATATTTATATTGCCCCCCTGCACTGGAATGACCTCCCACGCTCCGTCCGTTTGTCCCCTAACCTGTGCTCTTTCAAACGGGCAATCAAAACTCATCTCTTCCGCAAAGCCTACCAGCCTTCCACCTAACCCTCTCTCCACCCTCACTCTCTTCACTTCGCTCCTCCTCAGTAGTGAGGAGCACTTGCTCCCCTCCTCCGACTCCCTTTGTGCCTGCCTCCCTATAGGATGTAAGCTCGTATGAGCAGGGCCCTCCTCCCTCCTGTCTCGCTACCTTATCTTCTGCTCCACTTCAATATATTTGCCTTGCCTGGAGCCTCTGAAGTCTTGGTACTACTCATTTATTGTTTTGTACTGTTATTCCCTGTACGGTCCATTGTTTGTACTGTGTATGGCGCTACGGAAACCTTGTGGCGCCTTATAAATAAACAATAATAATAATAATAATAATAATAATTTATAGAACAGGCAATTAATGATATATGGCACTGAAATCTATACTTTGTGTAAAATATTGTTAGGCTGTTTACCGTTTCACAATATATACATACGTTTCACAATTAGAATGTTAACAATATAACAAGTTTTAAATGAAACTATATTTTGTGCAGAGTCTTTCTTGAAGATAGGAGCATAAGCTATTATATGAATATTGATCCTGTGGATTTAAAAGAAAAATAAGAATTCGATTTATTGGGTTAAATCACAAGTACCTTTGCGAGGAGTTAGTTGACGGTAATAGTTATATATAACGGTATTAAATGTTCATCCATACATTTGCCAGATTATTAAAGAGAGTAAAACCCCTCAACGGAGAAAATCCTTTTACATTGGCACCCAAACAAGCTCTGCTTTATGAATTTCAGAGACCTAGAGAATCCATGATTTTCAAAAGTCTAGAGAATCCATAATTATTTGCAGTGAACCCAGTTATTATTATGATTTTTAATTTTCATAATGTTTTGGCAAATAGACGTTTAATAACGGTAGTATATATCTGTTGAACTAGTCTGTATTTATAGGTGTAGTATGTAAGGATTATGTATGATATTGTTTTGTCTTCACTTATAATACAGTGTAGTTGGATGACTTGTGTTTACTTAGCGTTCATATTTTAAATCTGATTCTGTGGACTGGTGGGGACAGAAAAGAGAAATAATATACTCAGGAGAATTTATTTTTTTTGTGAAAAATGATATGCCCCTTCCTTTTTAATCCCAGAATCAAATTTAGTTATAACTTCTCCTGTGGCAATTTATATTTTAATTCAGACTTTTTGAATGACCAAATTTGCAAATCATGTGATAATTAGGGATCATTTTAAATCACATAATTAAAAATAAAATGTGCTAATTCAATTGGCTTTATTTTTTTTTCTATTTATTTTTCACCCCAAGACATTCAATTGGTTTTATATATATTTTTAATTTAGTTATATTTTTCCCCATTCTATTCTGTACACCTCTCTACAGAATAGGTTTGGTGAGGTAATCTAGGATACTTGGCGTTTTTTTGGCAAAGGGTGTGTGATATATGGGTATTATAGAACCCTTTAGAACGACTGGAAAGAGAAAAGAGGTTTAGAGTATGATGCACTAATCACTCCGTATTCGCATTAATTATCCAGTAGTATTATAGAACACTGTCAAACAAAAGAATCGTGGATGTAGCACTCACGGATTCTTAGCAGGAACGCATAAGCGTGAAAGTTGTGACACCCTGTCCTGTATTGTAGTGGTAGGAGGTGATTGTTTTGAAGATTGCGCAAATTGTATTTTACGCCGATAGTTACTTTGGGTTGATACAATATTTTATGTTATATGGATAGTTCAAGTTGCTTGTCTCTTGTAGATTAAGTATACTAGGTAATCCACAGAGGCACTCCAATCTGTAAGTTCTATAGAAACACGCATTTGATAGTTGTTTAGTGGGTACGGCTTCGGCGACACTTAAATTATGAGCGGATCATGGCCAATGGTTCCCCGGTAAAGACATTATTAGTGATTCTGGCTGGGTGGAACCAGATCTGCAAGACGAATTTACCAATCGTTATACGATCGAGAACAGCATTTCCACTCAGTAGACAGGGGGATACTCACACAAATCACTAACACACAAGTCTATGACAGGAACATATTTATTATTATTATTTTTTTTAATCATTTTAGAACCTCGCAAAGTGTGGTATGCTTAACCGGTTTGTTTAACCCTGCTAAAACGGATAATAATCACCAGTGGAAAGCTTATAATCAGGTTATGTATTGATAAGCTGGGTGTAACTAAGTGGACAAGATCACAGGTCATGGCAGGTAAAATAAGAATATTTATATTATTCAAGATGCCACAGATGTTAGGATTTCTAAATCAAGTTTTTTTTTAGTAAAGCAGGCCACAGGTAGGTATGTATAGAATACATGGCTGCAAAAAACTTGATTTTAGATAGTAAAATATATAACATAACATTATAAATGCTGAGAAATAAGGTAATATATGTACTCAGAGCATTGAACAGGTAACTGCCCATGTAACATAATTAATAGGGAATAATAAGTAAAATTTGGGTTTTGTCATTGGAGGTAGTTGAATGTATCCAAGGAGACGTCCTTATGTTACATCAACAAATGCTAACTGATTTAGCCCTTGCAATGTCTGATATATATATGCATTTGCTTTAAAACTGTATATAAGGATATATGGGATAATAGAGAGGTGGTATTTAAAATCCTACTCATTTTAAAAACCCAGGTATATACAGGTAATTTATAATGGTATATTGGAAAGAACAAATAATATATTAGTAACAGACACACTACCTAGTGGTCACAGGTATGTATTGCAGCCCCTTCATCAGAGTTAATAGTATTCGAGAAACGGGCGGAATAAGATATAGATCTAATAATTTTACATGTCATTATTTTGGAGGTGATTGGCAACATGTAGCATTAGAATTAATGAAACTCCTGGATAATGGTAATGTGTTTAATTGCCTAGGGATAAAAAGGGGGATCCTAATGCACAGTGGTATATGCCACTCAAAAATGTGATATGAAAATTTCCACTTATGTAAGGTTACACGGCAACTGATAAATGCCATCAGAACTGCAGTAACATTATATAAGGACTAGGTAGGAAATCACACAATTGTATGTAAACATGGTTAATTAGAGTCACAGAGAAACCCAGTGCATGAAGAATAGTGCTTGTTGATGACAGACACCAATTTTTTAAAATTTGTGTTCATAAATACCCGTAAAACTTAGTTAAATAAAATAAAACCCCAGTGAGTAGTAGTTTTATTCACCAGGATTAGGGGGATTGATATGGATCATATAGTAGATTTAGGCAGTGATAGTTTACCAACTGCAGTCAAAGTTTTAAAACAAAATGGTAGTTTATAGATTTTGTTGCATTAATCTGTGCTGGCCAGTTGGGGCATTAATGTGCCTAAATCAGTTTTTTTAGAGAGAGAACATCAGTAGTGGATATACAGATCCGCTACCCAGCAAAGGTGGTTATGTACAAAATTTCTAAAGCTTTTAAAGGAAGAAATTGCCATCACCAATATACTAACTTGGTAAATCTATAAACATTGTGTGTCCTTGGAGATATGATTAGGTAAGATGATGTTATATGACATAAATGTATTATGTATATTCACATTTCTTTCTGTCTCCACAGGTTACTAAGAACAGGTTTCCTTTGTTTCTCCTTCCCAACTTGATACATAGATCATTGGAAATGAGAAAAAGGGGGATAATGGTAATGCTAAGAAGGGTATAAAAACTAGAAATTTTCACAGGTACAGGGAAACTTTAGAGGAATTTTTATAATAATGTAATAAGATAAGGCAGACTACAGATCCCTGACACCACCTAGCGGTCGAAATTATGTGATGTTTGGTCCATAATACTCGCAAAGGACAGCAAAATATGTTTTTTCAATTCCATAATGGTAGTAACACCTGGAATGAAATTCGTAAGTCATCAGAGGGGATGGGATGGGATGCTAACCATGCTCGGAAAGGGGAATTCTCAGAAGAGTATTTTGATTTTCTTCCCATATTAGGAGCCAAGAAGTGGACAACTGCAGAGGATATCAGAATGTTACAGGTGGACCGGACACAGGAAATGAAAGAAGGGTAGGAAAAAGTAAAAATTTCAAAACAACTGATATTTTTTTCTTTCCTACAAGATGGATGAGAATTAAAGCACCTGTAGCAGATGATATGCCTGACAGATGATACAAGAGATCCTGAGACGGTCGCGAAGGACACAGAATGGCAGGACTTGGACACAGATGAGATCCAAACCAGATGTCAAAGATGACTGTACCCCACAAGACCCCCCAACGTACATTGCGAAGATGATGACATGATGAAGAGACACCAAAGAAGGAACAACCTTCGGATCTTAGATTTAAATGTTGAGGGATAATTTATTGGGGTGCACCTTGACATGTGTTGATTTTTTTTCCTACTGTCAGTAAATAAGACAAGGTTTTTTCATCAGACATACCAACGTAAGAGATCCATTAGCTTCTCACCCCTTTCTTATTTGATATTCTGTACTACACATTGCCTTACCATAATTAACTCCAAACTCACAAATATATTATATATATATATATATATATATATATATATATATATATATATATATATAACCCTATTGATCACCTGCTCCCACACACTCATACATGTTGCATACAATTACTAGGAACACTGATAAGAGATGAGAAAATATATCTGTCAGTCTAACTGTAATGACATACAAATGACATCAGGGGGAATAATCTATTATTTATGTTTCACTTTATAACATATATCAGAATAAGACTGTATTGGCAGTAAATTAGGCCATTGCGAGCACATGTATTAAGATGGCTGACACGGTGTTTGACTCCTGTAGTGCTGTACAATTGTTGAAATTCCTGTTGTGTTTGGGAGAGATTGCTGATTTAAATGGAGGCATTTGTGTTATACATGGTTCTGTGTTGGTTAAGTTTTGGTCATGGATGCATGGAGGGTGATTGGATGGTTCAGGAAGTGGTCAGTTTGTTAAATATAACGTTTTGTTGGACTGTTGGTTTAAAGGGTAGTTTGTGGCTCTGACTCTCTGAGATAATGTGATTAAAATACCATGTGTTAAAATGTTAGATGAATGGAGTATGTCTGTGTGTTCATCCATACATTTGCCAGATTATTAAGGAGAATAAAACCCGTCAACGGAGAAAATCCTTTTGCATATACGCATAGGATAATGCAACTTTATCCATTTATTTCTAACACGATCAAGTCTTTACTTTCTCTACGCTAAAGTGGTGTGTAAGTATACACACTTGAACAACTGGTGCAAGCTCTTTTAAAAATAATAGCAATAATAATGATAGTGCTGCATATGGCCAAATAGTCTGTATTCAACCACAAAGAACTTGCCTAAAGTTCACAGAAAATGTAGGCTGTGACATCAAAGAACTTTCAACACTGAAAAATGGTCAATATATAACCTAATGTATTCACAAAAAGAACATGCAATCTTGTAAGGCAATAAAAAGGCGATATATGCAGGAAAAAAAACCAAATGCAAATTAATACAATATATAAAAATATAAATTTGAAAGATAAAATTATATTGATGAGTACTGGAGACATTTACTGGTGAAGCACCTAATGGCAAAAAGGTTGTAGTGGTCAAAAAATATCTAGATGTAGCCTTATCTGATTTGCATATAGGCACATTGCTCCCCAGTAGAGTATCTGATGACCAGATTACTCACATCCGGTGCCAGCCACCGGCAGTTCTTCCTATTGAATTACAATCACTTTCATTGGCTGCATTGATTTATTTCACTTCTGTGAACTACAGCAGCCAATCTGTGCTCACTTAAGTGAACTCTAAATGACTACTGAAGTTCAACAAGCAAAATAAATCAGTGATTCTAGGGACATAGCTGATTGATGTCCTTTTCAAAGTCCCTAAACGCAACACAGCAACACAGAAATTATAATATTTGCTTAAATATGCTGCGTTTGGCAGCCTGAGAGGAAGGGGGTTAAAACCGATGGACTGACAGATTTTCCCAGAGACCTGTTATCTCTGCAACTATCAATTTACTACAGTGCTATTTTGCTGCAGTTTCTCTTGATTATACCAGCCAGAACCATGGAACAATTATTCTAGTGTTATATTAGTTTGTTTTTCATTAAAATACTTTTGCAAAATGACCAGTTTTTCCATCTTAAAACACAATAATATAACTGTTTTATTATTAAGAGAAACTGTACAAATTATTTTAGGTAAGTATTAAATAACACTTGTACCATCAGTTATTGACCGTGAGTGAATCGGTTCATTAGTGTTAGCTTTGTTTATGCAAATCAATACAATAAAGTAAAACAATAACATTTAACAAACATTATAAGCAAATTACATTGAATTGCACCACAGAAATGTACTAATGTGTCATGATAAAATACCAGTATGTTTTCTTTATCCATTAATTCATCAATATTACACATAAAAAGATGAATACTAATTTTAAGTAGATAATGCTTTTTTAGAGAACAGTTTGTCCATCCTTAGTTGTTGTTTAGCTCTCATTTAGCTTGTGACAGACTATGTCACAAGCTAAATGAGAGCTAAACAACAACTACGGATGGACAAATTGTTCTCTAAAAAAGCATTATCTACTTAAAATTAGTATTCATCTTTTCATGTCACACAAAATCTTGTTAGAGTTTCAGCTCATTTAACTAATCTTACCCATCCATTGCTGATCACAGCGACTTGCCCAGGCAATAATTTGAGAACTTCGCGACAGTATAATTCTTGAGTCCGAAGTATGTCTATCCCCATAGTATTATACTTCTTCTCAAAAGCATCATCATCCATTTCCTATGGAAACAAGTCATGTGTAAGACACCGACAAGGATGAATTGTGATTCACGATGTCCACTGCATTTATAGTCTGTGTATCTCTCTCTTTATTTCTTATGTTTATTATATATATATGTATATACATATACACACACATACACACACAATTTTTTTCCAGCAGAAGATTGTCCAGAGCACCACACTGCTTCCGACGGCTTGCCTTCTTCTCATAGAGCATTCAGGTACTATCTCTTTCAAAGGTAAACAACGCACACGCACCTGGACTTCCACATAGTGTAAAAGAAAATGTGATTCATCAGACCAGGCCACCGTCTAGCATTACTCCATGGTCCAGTTCTGACACAGGCGTGCCCATTGTAAGCACGTGCCCCTACAAGACCTGCAGTTTTGGAGATGCTCTAAACCAGTCGTCTAGCGATCGCAATTTGACTATTGTCAAAGTTGTTCAAATCCTTACAAGCAGGACAAATGGGCAAGTGTAACACAACAACTTCAAGAACTAACTGTTATCTTGCTGCCTAAAAGATCCCATCCCTAGACAGGTGCCATTGTAATCAAGTAATCAATGTTATTCACTTCACTTGTCAGTGGTTTTAATGTTGTGGTATATATATATAGTATATAAATAAATACAATAAAAGGTAAGGCTTTACTGTAACTTTTGCAAAGCTTCATTGTACATGGTATATTATAAATGGAGAGGTAAAGACATTAATGTAATGAATGTATGTGTGTAGAGCGAGAGAGCGAGAGAGAGAGATCTCCGCACATACATTATATTTTGTATTTCTACTCCTTTATCCTTGACAGAGTCTTGAATTCCAGACTAATAGCATATGATTGAAACAGAACTTATTTTGAGATGGTCTGTAGCCTTTGATAAAAGCAGCAGTGAAATGCCCATGCCACATGGTCCTGCTGCCATCTGCCATGCATGTGGTGATCACATCTTAGACAGTAAAGTATAAGTGCATGGTTGGGTATAAATAACTCATCTTGAGAAGACTGCTTTGAAAATATCTACAGTAGATGACATCCGAGTGCCCTGAAGCTTTCCCATTAAGAATGGTCTTTGGAAAGTGTAATTCCTGGGATTTCCTACACAGACTCTTTAGACTTCTAGTACCTGTTTAACAATGTAAGTTAAGACTGTACCTCATAATTAATAACATTTCTGTATCTGTTATTCCTTCTCTGTTGAGTTTCAGAAATGTGCGAGATGAAACAAAGTTAAGCTGAAAAATTCACTGAACATATTCTCACCTTGCAACATGTGTTCATAAAAGACTAAAGATGATATGCCCATATAAATTACAATGCTGTCCTTACAAAATTCAACATGGAATGGGCTTGCTAAATAAAATGTCAAAATTACCTAATTTAAACTTCTCTTTAAACACAGTAGAAGGGAGCACATTTCTTTTCTAAGCCACTAAAATGCTACTAAATCTGTATCTTCCCTCTCATTTACATACTGTGGGAATTATAGAGGAAAGGGAGAACACAAATTAAAAACCTAACATATAAAAGTAAGATACTCTGGAAAACATTAACATATACAACCTATTCGATAAGTAAAAAATTACTACAGTTGCATGTTAAATGTATTTTAATAAACAAAATCACATTCTAGAGGTTTAACCAAAAACCTTTAAAAGGGAAATGTTGTCAATCTTAATTATTTCCTCCATTGTATTTTAAAATAACTCTTCAATATGAAATTACAGTAAAAAACAGCAGTATACTCTCCTTTAATATTATTACAAATCATCATAGTCCCATTTAATATTATTACTAAGTACTACTAATATCTCATGATAGTAGGCATCAAGCCTTTTATTTTTTAATGCAAATATAAATATATCTTCCTTATTCTAAAGACATAACCTTAATTGCTATCACAACTGTATTCACTATACAGACAAATAAGCACAAGGCTAGTCCCAGTGCTGCTCAAAGGTAGTATAAAAAATGTTTTATGTTTATTTTATTTACTTCATGAGCTTTACCACCCACCTATTTTACTACTAAACATAATAAGGGAAGGGGTTGGATAGAAGTGCATGAGAACTTCAGGTGCACAATTTATAATACCCCTATAGTGATCTAAAAATACAATACACATACACATGCATATTTAAACACAAGTAATGAGTAAAAATGGCTAATCTGTGATCGTTTGAAGTTAATACAAGAACAGTGACTAATTTGGTCATTAGTTCTTATAAACTTATTTTTCATAAACCCATATTTACTGCTACACCTAGAGAAAATGTGCCTCTGATACTGTACCTTTATGCAAACGATGCCTTAAACAGATTACATTCCCTGTAACAACTGAAAGGAGATGTATCATTGAATTAAATTCCAAAATAATATGTTCCAGTTTTAATCTATATGTAAATTCTAGAAATTACTTTATATCCAAGTTTTGATTGGCAAGAAGAAGTCCTTCAGAACCATGATTAGCATTTGCATTGAGGAAGGGTCAGAGACCAGAAGTAATGCAGAATACACAATTTTTGTCTACTCATTTATGAAGTAATCTAGCTACTCATTTGTGAAATCAATTCCATACTTAGACTGCACCGCAATAATTTTACATATCTTAAAAGCAATAAACTTATATTAGCTGTGGGCCTTTCTTAATATGTTAGCATATTACATTCTTCAAAAAATTATATGTGCCAAAAAGAAAACAACATTAAGTGTTAAAGGGGAATACACTGCTGTTTTTGTCCTATGGGAATGACTACCACCCAAGTTACTTAAAACAAATCCATTTTCTTTTTACAAGCACAATGGTGGGGTTTAAACCATGGAACCCCCTGCTTTAACAAAAACACACCAGATAAGTGTTCTACTAGCATAGAAGACAGGCGCGGGCTGGCAGATATCAGCCCGAGGTCGCACAGGCGGCCGCATCCCATGACACGGGATGCGGGCGCATCATCAATGACGCAGCCGCATCGCGCGTCATGTGATGCGGCCGCCTGTGCGCTGACGCGGCCGCATTCCATGTCATGAGGCCCTAACAGCGGCATGTCTAAGCGGTCCGGGGGGGCGATGCCCCCTTGCCCCCCGGCCCAGCCCGCCCCTGATAGAAGCCAAAAATTTTTTGTCAGGATTTCGGGCAATTTGAATGATTAAATGGTTGATTTTGTTACCTGTAAACTTTGTTTCCTTCTGGTCCTGAAGAGCAACATACTAGAGAGATAGTCCCTACCCCATGGGCAGGACAGAAATCACATTTATTAATAAAACCGGCCATTCCCCAGTGGCGTTAACATTTTACGGCAAAACCAAACAGGCAAAAATTCTGCAAAAATACTTTAAAAGGAAGTGAGATCTGTGTGTAGTCATGAAGAATCTGAAGGAAATTGAATTTACATGCAAGACATTCAACAATTCCTTCCATTCCCCTTAACCTTCTCCATAAGATTGCAAATCCAGCTCATAATATCTCACTAAAGGTATGGAGTGACTTCCAGGTGACTATCGTGGAGATGTTTTGTAGCTGAATGGCTGCTCTTCCTGCCTATGAAGTCACAATTGCATAGATAAAAAGGTGCACTACTGCTGACTGATTGAGTCTGATCTGCTTTCTTGCAGGTTCAGATGTTCTCCTAGCAAAATTTACAAAAAAGATAATAATCTTATTTGTAACTTGATGACCGTTTCCTGTTTTCCAAACATCTTTTCACGTCCATGTCCATGTGCAGCTTCACCCACAAACTTCCTTGCGGTTGGACTATGGAAGTAGTAATCGTCTGACTAAAGCCAAATCAAATGATCGATACAGGGCTTGATTGGCAGGGCTTAGATTTTGCTGATCAGAGTAACTAATAATAGTCTTAAAGGATAAGTATTTCAAAGCACAATCTGTTAAAGAATCCAATTTACTTTCCATGAGGGATTAGAGAAAGTCCGAATGAGTACAAACTTTTCATTAAATATCTAAGCTTTACATTCCATTCATCGTTAATGAATTGTCTAATAAGTCGACATTTCACAAGTCAAAATGCCCTAATTCCTGCATAATGCAGACACTTTCGCCTTCATTGGTTTTATCCCCATCTGGAAACATACCGACAAGAATTCTAAGGCTGTGGCAATCAAGATTTACTTTAGATCTTTGCACCATTTCTAAAAGGTGTTCTTCTGTTATGCCTATACCCTCTCTGGCAGAAGCCTTTTTAATAAACATTAGCCTTTCAACCTCCAAGTAGCTATAGCCTGCTTCTTAATGTTTTGTTGCAGGACTGGAACATGTCTCAAAAGATCCTTCACAAGAGGCCACCTGAGTGGCTCATCTATTATTAACTCTATCAGGGCTGAAAACCATGTGCTCCTTGGCCACTAAGGCAATATTATAGTGACTGAATTCTTATCCTGCTGGTTATTCTTCCAGACCTTCTGAATTAGCTGTATACGTGGGAAGATATATGTAAACAAGAAATTACAGGTCTAGGTCAGTGCATCCACTACTAGAACAGTGGTATTCTTTGCTATGAACCTGGGAATCAGAAAGAGTAGGAGTAACTTCCTAGGCCTTTCTAGTTATGAAGGAATTGGAATAAGAAATTAATGGCATCCAAGAGAGCTGATCTTTTCAACAGATCAAATGGTAGACAATTAAGCCTGAACTTGTAAGGTAGTCAATAAAGTTAACTACTCTAATGACCTAAAACCCATCCCTCCCTAGTTCAGGTGTTAATGTTGTCAGAACTCAGACTTTTTAGGCTGTGCTTTAGATGTACCATTAGGTTTGGGCTCTGTATAGTCATCTTTGACTGGTAGAAACATTGGTTTGCCTTGGGCCACAAAAAAAATGCATGAAAACTAAATAATATTGTAAAGCATCCAGTGTGGTACAGCCGAACAACATTCTTTCAGAACAGCTGCTTTTGAATACATTCTGCCCTGCTAGTTCTCAACTTAAACAAAAAGATGAAAAACTTTGGCAGTTACAGGGTAGTTAAGAAGAAGGGGAGAAATCTGTGATCAGTCTACCAAACTGACTGCATAGACAAAAGCCTCTTTCTGAGTCTACAAAACACTGACAATGCAAACTGCACACTTTCCTTCAGATGCAGGTAGAGATCAATAATGAACCAGCAGCCACTGGCTATTATCCCTCTCCCCTGTCTGATCACTAAGGATGCTGTGCAGGAGATCCCAAGTCCACCCTAATGTAGCCTTGAGCAAGGGAGTGGAACACATACATTAGTAATGTGTCACAGCTAAGAAACTTTACAAGCAACCTCATCAAAACAGGAACACCTTCCCTATGGCAAATACACTGGTGAGTGCCCTCCTACTGCAACTCAGGAATTACACTGAGCCCTCAGAAGTTCTTTCCACCACTGGGTAGAACAAGAAAAACAAGTAAATGTGGGGATCCCATTTATATACTTATTCCTGTCTTGCCCTCAAGGATACATAATATCTTTCTAGCCTACTACCAGGGTGCATGAAGGAACTAAAATTCTTGAAACCTCAATATTACGAGTTTCAAATTAATTACCAAAGTATGACAGAGAGGAAACTGAACCTTTTGGAACACAAAACAAAATTGTAATAAAGATAATATTACATTGCTCTGAAGGAGTACTACTACAATGATGGATTGCAAAGTCATTTTTTACCCAAACATTTATAGTAGAGATCTTTATTTGATTTCATAACATAGGATTAGCAAATGTTTTCACAGTACAACATTTTAAATCAAAATGGTTTACGCTTATTTCCTGGGGGAGAGCAGAATTTAACTGCTGGGTTTAATTGCATTGCAGATAGGTCTGCAATTTCTATATATTCACCTTGAAAGAATTCACACAGCAATAAAGGTCTACTTACCGAAACAAGGAATTCTTTTATTTTCTGCCCTTTAGTAAGTGCATCCACGGTTTCTTCTTTTGAAAGCCTTGCAAAAAACGTCAGTATGTTATGGCTTTTCTGTGTAAGAAGAGCAGCCCATACAGCGCGGGATATCAGAGTGTTATCTTCAGTTATTATGGAGGTGGGATTGTTTATTATTCCAAGTCGGACAATGTTGCTTTTTTTCTAAAACATGAAGGTAAAAAAAAACAGCCCTCAATTTCACAATACAAAAATAACACAGTCAATGTGAAATGATCTTTATTTCTAGAATAAGCTAAGATGTGGATATGTCTGCCAGGATAAAATTAAGACATTTCTGTCAGTAGGATAGACTTAGTAAATGTATAATCTCAATCCCTACAAATGCAGCCAATAGTACTGTTTTTGAAAAAACTACAAACACCACCCCATCCAAAAACGTACACTTGACAAGTTCAACAAACCCACACACACTCTCACCAAAACTACAAACACTTAAAGCTTACATTCCATCTAAATCCTCAATTTTTAACAACCTCGATGAGACAAACTGATTTTGGAAGGCGGTGCACAAGCTGCATATGTTCAAAATGGAAATGAACCCATAAGTACCAAGTTACACTGAGCAAGTAACTCAGCACGTTTTTGGCAAGCACAGCAAAGTATTTAGTTAAAAAGTATCTTTCATGGCTAAATCATTTGTTTAGCCCAGAAGAGATTTTGTACAGTTGAAATCATTTCAGTGCATTACTTATGGAGCGCTCTCGAGCACCCTAATTTATAATCCTATCATAATTCTATAATCACCTGCACTCACTGTAGAAATGTGCACATTACTTCACAATGTCAGGTTTACAATACATGGTTTCCGCTCCAGGTCAAAGCGGGGTGCACAGACTGTAAGTGATTAGAAAATTAATGGCGAGACCGGGGTGAAGGTAATGCAGATAGCGTATGGTATAAAGACTCAAGCAGAGGGATTTAGCAATTAAAACATTAAAAACAAGCACATTTTCTTACTGAATAAAATTATTGCATTTAATCCATAAAAGTAGTAAAACAGCAAAAACCAATGTGCCACTTTTCAGCTTTAACGTATGACCAATGTTTGGGAAATGATACTGAAGAAAGGGTCAGGGAGACAGGAAAATGTTTTAAGGATCATTATTGCAAAATGGTGACTTCAACAAGGCAAAATACATTATTTACAGAATAAAAGAGAACAAAAAAAGCAAAGTGTAATATGGTGGTCATGTTTCATGTTTACAGTTTGTGCAATTTCCAGACTGCCGAGAGCAATGAAGGCCACTTTTATCAAAAAGGAGCATTTATATGCCAAACAAGGTTATTGAAACGGCTTTCCACTTTCCTATCCAAAGGATCTTTCAAATGGCAATGACCTCCATTCTCAAATGGAAGTGGTTGGCTGAAAGACTGGCTATAGCAGCATCAATTTTAGGCAGCAAACACTACTTTGAAGGCTGTTTATCCACAAAACGATACATGCGATCAAGTCTCTTGTGATCAGGCTGACATCTGTCTGGCTGTTCCCATTCCTTATTAATGAGATACTTAATAATCTTTTGCACTTGGAACACTCTGCCGTTGTTGTTGATCCATAAAAAAAGTAATCTTGGAGATTGAAAGGAGCTGGTGTATGATCAATCCTGATTATTCTGTTAATATGTTTGTGAGGAAACCACCCTTAGCTGGGATGGTGATTACCCTCTGTGGGATTCAATTCACTCGGGTAGACCAGAATATATCCATAAAAAGGCTTTATTACGACAGCATAAAACCATAAGACGTTCACAAGGTACAGGGTAAATGATAGCTTGTACCCTCCAGTAGCCTCTTGCATTCAGCACTCCAAAGTAATAATCTCAGTATCTTTTCAGAATCGTATCCGCCCGCAGTATTACCACTACTGATTATCTAGACAGTCCTGTATCCCCCAGCCTGGGCTACTGCCTCACATAGACCCTGTCCCAGTAGGGTTTCCTCCGGCAGCACTGCAATGCCTTCCCAGAGTCCTGTTTGCTTATGTACACTAGAATTTCCACACCAGGATTCTACAAGCTAGAATAGCCTCTATTGGCATTCTGCTCTCCTTGTATTCCTGGCTGTTTACACAGGGAGTTATGTCAAATGTCTCAATCACCCCCCTTTCAGCAAGGATCTATCAGTGGGCACTTAAATTATTTAAACTTTAGACATACTGTCTCTGTTACCTTGATTATACAAGAGAATGGCTTGACTGAATCAGCTATTTAGCTGGATACTCTAAGCAAATAAACAATATTACATCAGGGAATGACACTTCACGTTTGTTTGAGACATTAAGACATTTGACACATTGTATCTGCAACGTTACACAATTTGATTCTGTGATACATTTTGATACAATAATATTTATATTGATACATATTAATACATTTCCCAATGCAATTTCAGCCAGTATAGTTTCGTGGAATCACATTGCATATCATCTAGAAGTTCTAACCTAATTACCTCTCAGATTACCTGTTGACCTAGCTAATTAACTATTTTAAGTTGTTTTTAAATTGATCATTATATATTTCTTTTGTTTCTATTTCTAATAAAGATTTTCTGTATATGCTACACTATGGTAATGCTTAATATTAGTCCTTGCTCTTTAAACTGAATCTTGAATTTATGAGCAGTGAGACGGAGGAGAATTTGGTGTAATCAGAAAAGTTGTTTTCTGACATTGTCTTTTGGTACAAGGCCAATTCACTTTATGTTTTTAACTTTCAGGATGCATGTTTTTTTTCATTTGGACTCTTGATCAATATACACAGTAGATGAATTATTGACAGATGAGTTCTTTTGAGTAACAGTATTACTGTTTTTTTTTACATGTATTTAAAATTATGGAGACAAGTGACTGACAAAAACAGTGTGTAGCAAATGGCAGGTATTTTGTATATTTTTCACACGTGGTGTGCCGTTTAACAGTATGACACTATACATTTTTGTTGTGTTTTGTTTTTTATCATGCATTTGGTCTTATGAGAACAAAATATTCACTAAAGTCAAGGATTTTATAGGATTAGTTTTTGCTTGGCCATATATTTATGAGCAAGCTTTTAAATTACTACATTATCAGACACAATCTTCTTTTACTTCCTTTTTAAAGAACTGCCTGACTGAGCAACAGGTATTAAGAGGACCACAGTCACCTGTAATTTAAGGGAGTATATTGAAAAAGCTTTGCTATATTGCACTTTTTGGAACTTTGATATATTCATATTAAAGCTCTGTGATAATCACCACACATAACTATCCTTAGTACCAAGTAAAAATAAATGTTTAAAAAAAATAAGCCGATTAAAGAGCAGTTTTATCATTAAAATACAGTTCAGGTACAATCTCCCATTTAATACTTTAAACTTATTTTAGATTTTCACTCATAAATTTTTGTGAAACTTCTAGCCTTGTATCATTATACAAAAATGTGCCCTGACACAGTGATTGGTAATGTATTTGTGCTGTGCAATATGTCATATAAGTGCACTCTACAACACTCAATATAAGACTGTGCCTTGCTCTGATGGTCTTTGACACCCACAGGAGGTGGATTTGGAGAATATATAAGAGAACATTTAATCAAATCAGTTAAAATCCAGTTATCACCAGTAAGGAATTAGGTTAATTAAGATTACTACAAATTAATTGGTTTCCACAAGCCTGAAATGCAGCACTCGCAACCAAGAAGAAGAAAGTTCCTATTTGACCAATCATATCATAGAGCTTACCAGTGTACCTCGAGGAGCACCACATACAAATGTCAGCTGACATGCGTAACGTGTCCATGAGGTAAAATCTGTCTATATTTCTCTTTGCACTAATCTGATATCGTACCAGTTCTGGTGGAGATAAAGAGTACGGTGATGTGAAAATGCCACCTCACACCTCAGTGAGAATATTTGAATATAAATGCACTACAGATTGTATGGCTTTAACCGTTCCCAGTTCTATATATTATCCAAATCGATGAACAATGATCATTAAAAAAAGAAATATAAATAAATAAGTTATATTAATCATTATACCCTTTTAACTTTAATATTTCTAAAAAACAATTAAGTACATAACTCCTTATACACCGGCAGTATTTCAGTGATTGTAAAGCATGGAAGAAGAATGCAGTAATCTGCACAGCTCAAACAAATAGCTTTTAACAAGTCATGTTTCACTTAATATATACAGTACCAAAGGAGAAAGCTTTCCCTTGCAGTTAATCAAACCTGACAATGTCTAGAGCAGATGATGCCACAACGGTTTAGCCCTGTGGTCAAGTTTAAATAATAACACTGAAGTTTAGAACCACTGGTCTCTAACGCTTATAATTTAGACTGACAGTCTGTTGCTACCGGGGGTCACAACAAAGAATATGTTTCAGTGAATTTAGTATCTTTTACAAAATAGCTGACAAAATGGCAGAAAGGTTATGTTACAAAGACTCATTTTGTTCTTTGGTCTTACTAAAACCCATCTTTTTGTGTTAATTGTGATGTGCAGAAACCCTGACCTCCTACAGCTTATTTAGGACAAATGTTTGACGGAAAAACTGGCTTCTATTTAATCTAACAGGTTACGGAGTGTGATTGTAGAGAGAAATGACAATCTATTCTGAATATATTAAGCTGCAGCTTTCTAAAAACAATTTCAGGTGCAATAAAGGAAGTGATCCATAAGCTTATGAAGGCTTTCAAATAGAAATGCTTCCGTAACATGACCCCCACACACTACTAATGCTACCAATCTTTTCCTTCATTCAGAATCATCACAACTGTGAATGTTAACTATATTTGCAAAGTACTTTTCTTCAAAGAAAAACATGCATACAAAAGGGATTGTTTACAACAAACAAGAGGAACACACAAGCAGTAATCAGGTGTTTGTGATGTTTTATAGCTCACAATAAGGTTAGTAGGAGAAAATGTTATAGCTTTCACCCTGACACGAATGGTGGAATTTCCTTCAAAATAACAGTATGCTGAGACCAGTATCATAAGTGTGGTAACCCAATACTTCTAGCAAGAGAATTGTCATCCCCAACAGGGAGAAAAGCAAAACTTCCCCAACTGAGACCACAATGAATGAACACTTTTAAGAAAAATATTGTATATTAGGAACTTAAGGAAAAAGGGAGATGTTGATGGAAATGTTACCTTATACATGTAAAATTATTATGAATTAAATGAATATAGCATTGATACATAAACAAAACAAATCTTATAATCCTTGATAGTAACATGCTTTAATGTTGCTACAGTTATAGCAACCCAATTTGTTTTTATTTCTATGTAAGTTTTATACCAGCAATACTTTCTGACAAATATAAATAGCATAACTCTATAAATATTTAATTTCTACTAAATATGGTTTCTTTAGTATCTCGATCACTCGATGCAAATGCAAAGCATTGGGGTCCAAGATGATGGCCCTGATGGTCCCTTAGAATCTGGTGTTAAATAAGGTAAGCTTCTCTGTAGGTGTCTTTTCACTACTATCACAAGTCTCAAAGATAATTTGTTTTTAAACAAGTGCAAAGACAGAATAGATCTTAATTACCTTAACTATCTCCAAATAAATAAGCCACTCACTATTTTCTGCCCAAAAGTTGCTCCACTTAATTTACCTTTTTCTACTTCTCATGGTAGGGTTTCTCCCTCTTCACTTACTAATAGCTCTCTTGTCCTTTAATGTTATAACTTCCTATCTTTCCTTATTTATTTTCTCTTGCTGCTATCAGGGCTGTCAAGGATTACTCAATCCGAGGAAGACCCTTATACATGACTTTATTTAATTTCCTATAATTTACATACAAACAAACTTCTGTCAATTTTTTTTATGAGGCAGCCCATGGACTATGGCTGTATCTGATTATTTGAGCATAAGACATTTCTTGTGCACAGATAAGCAGAACACAGAAAAAATGACAGCATAATGGACCCAAAAACCACCATAGGCAAGCTTTAAGTAGATAAAATATAATAAATGTCCCAAATACAAAACCTTTTTAAAAATTAATAAAAATATAAAACAACTAGTATGTACAAATGAGCCTGTTAATGGCAGAATAATGCCAGAAGTGACCCGGAGTTGACTTTTATTGAAAATCAATTAATTTTATTACAACATTCTCATTATCGCAGTGAAAAGGTTAAAAGTATGTATAAAATGATAATGCAATTAACATGCAACCATCAATTGTTTCAGAACAGGACATTCAAAGTGTGTGTGTGTGTGTATATATATAAAATATATATATGTATATATATAAAATATATATATATATATATATATATATATATATATATATATATATATATATATATATATATATATATTTAATTTTTATATATATATATGCTGGTATTATAGTTTATGCTATCCTTAGGAACGTCTCAAGTCCCATAGTATATGCATTTCAAAAAAGGGAAACTCATACAATGTCAATGGTATTGACTATTAGGAACAGAGTCCCAATATATTCTCAGATAATTTCTGAGCCAAACATGGATCAAGCCTGGTGGTGATTGACCCACTCTGGGAGAACAGCGGGGGAATCTCCTTTTGAGTTTAGGCACAAGCAGTTGTTCAGCTCTTGTGCTGTTACTACAACACATAGACAAGCAAGAAAGCAAACCACTGTAACCTTTTTAAAACAATACATTTTTCATTGCTAACCCCTTGGAGTCCTCAAAGTCAATCCCTTCTGGGTGCAACGTAAACTGGTGTCTCCATTATTTAGTATGCCCAGGAAACAAGACAATAGGACAGGAGTGCAGCACGAGGAGCCACTTTTACTCAAGAGGCAAATCCTTACAATCCAGAATCAGATGCAAATTATATGCCAGGTCTTTACTAGCCATGAGGTCAATACCATTCCCTCTTATTTCCAAATGGTCCTACAATAAGGAGCAAATCTTCAAGCCAGAACTAGAAATAACTGAAATGTAGGTGCAGTTGGTGGAGTTTGAATTCCGATAAAACAGATGTTCTTATGAAAGGTGCTCACTATCAAACGCAACTTAGAACCCCAAGCTGGTTCTAAGTTGCAAAACTCTAATCATGTGTGGAATATTGGTGTAGTCCTTGATTGTGGCTTTCCAGTTATACATTTGGGTCTAGACTTACTAATCTGCGGGTTTGAAAAAGTGTAGATGTTGCCTATAGCAACCAACCAGATTCTAGCTGTCATTTATTTAGTGCACTATACAAAATGACAGCTAGAATCTGATTGGTTGCTATAGGCAACATCTCCACTTTTTCAAACCTGCAGTTTAGTAAATATAACCCTAGGTCTCAGCCATGATCAAATCTTCATTCTTTCATCTGAGGAACATTGAGTGTAGGAAGATCTTATGGTGAAATCAATTGCTTATTTCTAGCAAACAATCCTTTGTGTCCTTATTCTTGAACTATTGTAATGCACTCTACCTGGATCTCCCTCAAAAAGAAGCGCAGAATTTGCAACAGGAACAAAACGCCAAAGACAGGCTGTTAAATAATCTGACGCGTGCCTGCCACATAAAATCTGTTTCCATTCCCTTCACTGTCTGCCTGGTAAATCTGTTGAAATTTTGTCTTTTTGATATTCAGAGCCCTATACAACTGGGTCCTAGTTGTATAGGGCTTCCGATTCCTTATACTCACGCTCACTTCGATTGGCAGATAAAGGATTACAAGCAGTACCTAAATTCAACTATATTTCCTATGGAGCCTGAGCTTTTAGTTGTGCAGCTCACACACTTTGGAACTCACTGCCATACATAGTCCGAGAGGCCTCCTCTCTAGAATATTCAAAAACAGACTGAACAGTGTACTGGTTTACTTCATTAATGCACATTTACTTTTGTAACAATGTTTAGTTCTCTTTTCTGTAATCTGCTTAATATGTTTATTTTATCATTAAAATGTCTATTAGCATTCCCAGAAGGTACATCCAATATGATTGCACTATGTGATAGATGGTGTGGGAATGGCATTGTGGTCATTAGCTAAGCCACTTCAGCAAATCATCACGTCCTATAGTTAACTCTAACTAGAGAACTCAATAGAAAAAGCAAGACAATGATGAAACCAATGCAAGCATGAGGTCCTACCTACTAAATGCATGAATATAATTGTTGCCTGAGTAGCAACACCAGCAAGTTCTAGTATGAATAGTCTGGATGGACCATTGTGTATATCATATAATACATTCAGTATAATATGCTGGTCATGGTCACGCTGTAGGCCTGTATAGTTGACACTTGGTTAATTAATATGGTTGAAGTCTGCTACACACAATATATACAGCAAACACAAACTGAGTGCAGTAACCGATAGCAACCATATGTTTGATTTCATTTTCTAAAGTGGAAGTGGAAAAATGACAGTTAAAAGCTGTGAACCTATTTCAAATAAATGCCCCAGTTATGTTTTCTTTATCAATGAATTAAGTAACTCTTCTTTTGTCATGTGCACTGTTTTTGTGGCTAACAAAGTGGGTGGGGAAAACGTAAAGTAGGCAAGCGTGCATTCCAAATGCAAAATAATGCAATCTTTACTAGCATTCTACATATACTGTAAATAAGTATTTACATGCATTAACAGTTTGTTGAAACGCAAGATGTAGTCTGTACTATTAGAATATATGTACATTATTTTATTATACAAAATGATGACAAATTGTACATGTGCAACTCACAAAAAGGTTTTAATAGCAGTTTTTAATACTGCATCAGTAAAAAGTACCGCTAATGCAAAAAGAATGAGACATAGCAGAAAGACATTTTCCACTACAAACCATAAAGGCAAATACATTGTTCCACTGCAGCTTTGTTAATAAATAAATGCTCCGCTTATTGCTATTATGTTCTTGAAAAGAACAAAAACGGATTTCCCCATTAGAATGGATAGAAATCATATTATTTCGTTCCCAAGGTCCAGAAAGCTGTATCAAAATGATGTAAAAATTTATTAAAAATAAATAAATCTAAATAGTAGTTGACAATTTCTTTCTTTTTATCAGACATATTGAACCCCCCAAAAATACTGTACTGTCTTATGTGTAAGCAGGGCCGTCGAGAGGGGGGGGAGCGGGTACCCGGGCCTGGGCTTGAAAATTGCTACTAATTTTTAAATTTAAATTTTTTTTAAATCTTGCTTTTTTTATCTTTTATTTGAATAATTTCGTTGGTGGGGGGAGCTGGAACAAAAAAAAAAAAAAAGATCATACTCACATGACCCGCGGCGCCGCTTCCCTCCTCTCTTCTCTGCTCCATTCACACTGACTGTCGGGCGTGACGTCATCAAGTCACGCCCGGCAGTTAGTGTGGAGTGCCGCAGCCAGACAAGACAAAGCTAGAAGAAAGAAGAGAAGACAGAAGAGAAGAGAGGCACAGAGGAGAAATAAAAGGGAGAGAGGCACAGAGGAGAAATAAAAGGGAGAGAGGCACAGAGGAGAAATAAAAGGGAGAGAGGCACAGAGGAGAAATAAAAGGGAGAGAGGCACAGAGGAGAAATAAAAGGGAGAGAGGCACAGAGGAGAAATAAAAGGGAGAGAGGCACAGAGGAGAAATAAAAGGGAGAGAGGCACAGAGGAGAAATAAAAGGGAGAGAGGCACGGAGGAGAAATAAAAGGGAGAGAGGCACAGAGGGAAAAAGAAGGGGGAGAGAGGCACAGAGGGAAAAAGAAGGAGGGAAGGCAGCATGGAGGGCGCAGTGTGAGCATAAGGGGGCACAGTGTAGTTGTGATGAAGGGGCATAGTAATGTGTGTGTGATGGCACAGGAGGCTTGTTGCAATGTAGTGAGTGTGAGGTAGGTGGTGGCTAATTAATGGGAACTATTTTGTTTGTATGGTGATAGTGAGGCAATTTAATAGTGGGGACTATTAATTTAAGATGGGGTGGTTTGGGGTCTATTGAATGTTGGGGTGAGTTTGTGGAGAATGAGGTCTATTTATTAAATGTGACTGAATTATTTAATGGCAGTGATGGTTGCGGGGAATAGGTATTGCTGGGGCTGTTTGCAGGAAGGGAAATAGGTTTATTTATTAAATGTGAATACTATTATTTTAATGTTGGGGCTGGAGAAAGGCCTAATTATTAATCGTGGGTGCTATTGATTTAACGCCGGGGCTGGCTGTAATTTTCTAAATGTAGCCATTTTTTTTTCCCCAAATAGGGCCTCCAACATTCCAGAATTCAGACAAGCCACAACTGAAGAAACCAGCAGCCACAGGTGGAGGAAGTGAGAAGAACAGGTAGGACAGAGCAGCATAGTGTGTGAAATGTTGTGATTCTAGTAGGGACAATGCCAATGTTTGGTGAGTGTTTGGTGAGCCCAGTGGGCGCAGGCCAAGACTGAACTCTTTCTGTACACACTGCATTCTTCCTATACTACACAAGGGTGCTAGATGTCCTGAAAGTCAGGAGTGCTTGGACAAATGTCACGCTCCGGTGAATTCAGGACCTGGTGATTTTGATGTGCTAGCCACGCCCCCAATGGCGCATTACCACGCCCCCAATCATGTGACCACACCCCTGAAAAATTTTGCACTGCCGTTCGGCTTACTCAACTATAAGGGGGGCCCCATGAATTTGTTGTACCGGGGCCCTGAATTCCTCTTGGCAGCCCTGTGTGTAAGTACTGTACTTACAAAAAAAATGTAAAAACAAATTATTTTGCAAGACTTCAAATCGCATTGCTTTTGGGTACAGTTGACTTCCTTATTTGTCTGCATGCCCAGTCCAAACGCAAGTTCAAATTTTTTAAGTGTATAACAGTCATATGGCATAAAATAAAAACTGAGTAATATATCCAGTGGTCAAAGTGGGCTGGTACACGAAGGTATGTCATACCGCCACTTCTCCTACTGCCTTCATTTTAACTTCAATAGTATTTTTTATTTTTTAAAGTTTAAGGGATACAGGAAAAAAAATAAAAGGTTAGGAGGAGGGGAGGACCAGAAAAAAGAGAAGGGAAGGGGGGGGGGGGGTACATAGTAGGGTAGGCACATTACATCACAACAAAATTTAAAATTTACGGTACTTAGCACAATATGGACTATCAAGTCAGTAGGTCAGTAATACTGCGAGGAAAAGACTAGTAACATCAAGGAAGTCACACTCCCAGTGGGATATTATCGTTATAAGTGACTATGTAGATTCAGGCAAGGGTTCATTCAAGGTGAACTGTGAAAGGGGTAGCAATGAATCGGCTCAAGCTCTAATTGCCCCCTCACCTTCTGTAGTATATACATGCCAGGAAAACCACTTTATTAGGGTGATGAAGGGGATGAAGAATATAGCATCCCCCAAGTCTCCATTTCGAAGCTAAACTGAACTTTAGCCATCACTTTGTTTAGTGTTGGAAGGTCGGGGGTTTTCCAGTTTTGAGCTAGCGTTGCCCTAGCAACTATCAAAATGTGACAAAACACATATCTAACATGTAGAGGGAACTGTGGTGGGAAATGTTGTAGTAAAGCCACTTCCGGGGTGGGATCTACTTTTTGAGAAGTGATCTTATTAGCAAACTCAAACACCTGCTCCCAAAATGGGTGGAGGTGAGGGCAGCCCCAAAATATATGCATAATATCCCGTTGAGCCGCATGGTCTCCAACAAAATTTGGACTGAGCGGGCCACATCTTGTGGAGACGACTCAGCGTAATGTAAAGTCTATTAATTAACTTCACCAGCATTTCCGAATGATTTACACATTTGGACATTTGAAAAGAGTTAACAAATATTTTCTTCCATTGACCAGGGGTAAGCGTAATATTAAGGTCTGTTTCCCATTGTAGTTGGGATCTAGACTTAGTATCCAGTGTAGGAGGAAAGAGAAATTTATACCAAAAGGTAATACCTGCCCTATTAGAACCTTTCGTCAGTCTCGTATATAAAAGGGCTGGGGCCCGAGACAATTCCAGTCCTTGTCTGGGAAGGGTAGAAAACCAATGTCTAATCTGCAAGTATTTATAGAATTCCTGGGCAGGGAGGTGAAATTTATCCCGTATTTGCGAAAAAGACAAAAGCCTCTGCCCCTCAAGTAAGTCTGACCAAGATTTAGCCCCATTCTCAATCCAGCGATTTAGGTTTAATTCTGGAATGAGTTTTGCTACAGTTGCCAAAGAGATATTCGTAGTAGGGACAGTAAGATTTTGGCTATTGACAATAACCCTATCCCACACCACCAGAGAGTCTTTAATCATCTTGGGGAGGAGAGCCGTTGCCGGACGCCAGGATTTAGGGACCCAGACCAGGTCTTCCAATGGGAACCTCAGACACAATGCCCTTTCTAAGTCAACCCACAGTTTCTGATTTGAGGGAAGAGACCAATCAATTATTTGGGATAATAAACAAGGGTGGTGATATTTATGTAAACCTCGCAGCATGCCCATGATTTGGTCAATGTAGTTAGCTGCTGAATCAGAGCCGTATAATTTAGATTGATTGTGCTATCTAGAGAAGGAGTAATCTTTATGCCTAGGTACGGAAGAGCCGCCGTTTTCCAGGAGTATTGAAAAGTTTTTTTTAAGATGTTTTATCCTCGAAGGGGGGATGTTTACAGGAAGGGCCTCAGATTTAGCTGAGTTAAGTTTATAATATGATGCTCGGCTATAGGCCTCAAGTATATTATGAAGAGCTGGCAGCGAGGTCTCCGGGCTGGTCACAAATAATAATACCTACTGCCTTCATTTTAATACTATTAAATTCACTTACATTCCCATTACATTTTTAACCATCACTTCTAAATTTCCATTTCGACCACTGGTTAGATCGAAAAAGTGCTAATAGAACCTGGTAACAGCGGGGGTTTACTGTAAATTATTACCTTTCATTTCTATTACAGACAGCTAAAGCCACTCCCACATCGTTAGGACAGTGTCCCGATGGGATCTGATACAGATCAAAAAGCTGACATGGAATTGCCCCTGTGTGTGAACCAACCAATTCACACTGCACATTTCTGCAAAGTAGGTCAGCCTAGCAGTCATTTAATTAGTGAAGTATCTCTCTCATATGATAGCAACCTGCTGAAGGGTGAAAGAGAGATTGATGGCAATATTTAGGCAAGCATAAACACTAGTTATATCATCTATATTACTCAGCTCATTAATACACAGCCTTTTATAAATATTATTGGCAAATAGTGGCTTTACTCGCCGTTCTGTAATGTTATGCAATTATATGCATGGATTTTAAGAGAACTTGGAGCAGTATGCCCCTTACAAACGAACGAACACCAAGAACATCCTAGTGGTCATCAACTATGCAAAGCTAAAATTCAATATAAATCAAAGAATATATTCGATAGAGCAATCTCTGAAGTTGGTGTCATGCCCACCATGCATATTGTACAGTACAACATGAAATAACAGAAATTAGTAGCACTGTACCATGTGTTTCACAGCTTTTGCAAGCAGTTGTCTCCCAGCTGGCTTGTCAAAGTCAGCAATAATCCAGATGGTGACTGCATAAATTACATCCTCATCTGAAAATAACAAATACCACAATCTAAGCATCTCAACACTGGCATAATTAACATTACACACTGTACAAATAACAGATTATTATTTAACATGCTCAAAAATATATTAACTATGAAATCTCTTCACATCAATTAAATGTGACATGTAAGGGCAATAATGTCAGCAGCACATTTACAAAGGTTATTAACAACAGATACCAAACAAAATGTACCTTCAAAAGTTATTCATATATAGTACGAAACATTACATATAATTTAATTTTACTTTTTTTAAGCATAAAAAAAGTTATTCTAATTCAGGAGGTCTCCAATATGCTGGAGACAGAACTATAACTACTAAAACCTTAGAGCCATTGCCATTCAGTTTACATTCACAAATTCACTCCAACCCCAACCTCCAGGTAAGTATGACAGCAGCTATCACTCTAAGAAGATCCAAGGAAGCATGTAGCTAAGGAGTCGTAAACAAACATTAAGTATTTGAAGCACCATAGTTAATAGCTCCTCACTTCCATGAAGCCCCCAGGGACTGCTCTATGCAGCCGATTTTCCAGGGGCTCCATTGCTCCTCTCAAAGGTTGAAAAGCTTCCACAGACAGAAAACCTGGTGATGCTGCGAAGGAGGGGTAAGTGGAAGGACCAATTAGAAGCCACAATGATAGATTTACACCCCTGCCCATCTGCATCCATTTTAAAATGATGAAGTAAAATTTCCACCACTTTTAGGTGGTAACACAGCTTTAAAGTGTTTATACATTATCTCTGTATTTTCTTTGCTGCTACTTAACCAGTGTCAGCTATACAATAAATACTCAGGATTATGGAGTGTTGGACATTAATGTTGACCAATTAGTAATTAAGAGTAGTATGGGTCAAGGCCTAAAAAGCAGGTAACTTATGTGGACTGACATGACTTCTGATAAGTTTTTATTTTTCATATTAGAAGCAATATCTATTTATTTGTGGCCGATGCAATTCTCAGCCATGTGGTGCCAAACATCACTGCGTGGTACATCTGCACTCATATTCTGGGTACTGCCGTACCCTAACATTGCCGATTTTCCTGTGCACCTCTATTGGGTGCAAAGAAAAATCTGATGTTGCATTACCGCACAGTGCCTTTGTGAACATTACGGAGGCATTCTACGGCTACATCACTGGGAATTGAATCAGCCCCTTTGATTAGTATTAACTTGCTCTTATAGTTGAAAACAAGAAAATGACCGGCTTCTTGCAGTACTAAGGGTTTGCACACAACTACAACATTGTTGCAACAAAGTAAAGAGCTGTAGCCTTGGTTCTATTGAAGTAAACAGGAGAGAATGGGGATGTGAGCACTGCATGAACTATACTATCTTTGCAAACTAAATTGATACATGTCAGGTCACAAGCAGGCTATTTAGGAAGAAAAAGTTTAATGCATACTTACTTTTATACTAGAAGGCAGCAGTTAATATTAGTTTGCAAATCATCTTATCATCAACTGAGGTATATATACTAACATATATGTGACAAACAGCAGCTTGAAGCTTTTGTTTGGAAATAGTGGGTATTGGAAGACTGATTAAGTCAAGCTGTATTTTTAGGGAAGAGCTCACAGCCCACAATAAGGCATTTTTTAACAGCTGATGGAATAACGCAAAATTATTTTTCACTGCCAGTAGAATAAAAGCAATGCAATCACTCAATGTTTTGTGACTCACAGAAAACATAGTATTCACTAAACACTCTTTAAGAAGCAAGAAATAGTTTCACAAAACATTAAGTGATTTTTCTGTAATACAAGTAAATTAAAAAAAATGCTTGTGCCTCAAACTGCCTTTTTTTTTTTTGTTTCTACAGAAGCTTCGTTTTTCTCTGTTGTTCATTTGTCCAGAAGTTAGATCTGGCCATCATGATCTGTTGTGATCAGTGATGATGTGTCTTGCCTTCCAATAAGCCCAACTCACCTGTCAGAGCCCTTCACAAATGTGAGGCTATATATTGCAAACTACTTATCCTACTGCATTGAACAATTTCAGCACATCTTTATCAATAATATTTAAACAAAAATATATACACAATTATGATGATCATTATGATTATTATCAAGCACACAAAACATGAGAGGCTCTAGATGCAGAAAGATATAAAGTGAGATGGATCTTCAATAAATCATGTGTATTTATTAAACACAAAATCCCAACTCACAATTACCTGGTGATATAATAATTGTGGAATAGCGCTTTGAACAATTTACTTGTTGTGAGGAATAGTCCAGTCATAATCAGGAGCACCACAAGTTTCAATGAAATGCACTCTGGCCAGCAGAAGAGGTCATTTTCCTAGACACTTTTAGCTCTCCTGACTGTGGTTGACCACTTTACTGATGGTCAGTGTTCTCAGCCGATTATTATGTCACCAGATATTTTGAGTATATTTACATATTTTCTGAATTGTATAGTTTTAATAAATAAACTGGTTCTACTCAAGATCAGTCTCTTTGTAATTTTATGTGTAAAGTGCCTTCCAGGTTTTGTGTATGTGAATTGAGCTTCACCAGTGTCTAGGTTACAAAGATGAAATATTCTTAATAAAGATTTTTCTATCTTTAATTCTGATTGTTTTACCCTTATATATAAGGTCCTTATATATAAATATATATTGTGTATGCTTAACTTCTTTTGTTTTCTTTCTACATATACGAACATAAAAGTATACATAGAAATAACTGTTAATGGAAAAAAATATATATACCTTCTTTCGTTACATATTTCATGTTTTCAGAAACAACTGCACTCTTGTCTTGAGAATCCAGGTAAACAAAAGTTTCATAATCTTGAAAATTATATGTAGCTGCAGGATTAAGATAATGAAATAACAATTAAGAAGTTGTCTTAGTCTATATATCTATGTATATATATATATATATATATATATATATATATATATATATCTATATCTATCTATATATATATATATCTATATATGTATATATATATATCTATATATATATATATCTATATATTATTTTTTTTTTCAGGAACTATACAAATTACCGTTTGAAACCTTCTCCCACATCATTTAACTACAGTACTCAAAAGCCAAACTTGTATTTGATTTCCCTTGACTAAACTAATGACTTTACAGTACAAGTGTTAGCTGCAAATACTGGACAATGTAAGAAAACACAATGAATTAGGTACTGTAAGCTAAAGCAAATTGGGAAGGGTTACAAAATTATTTGAGGTTGTAGATGTCCCCAATTGTAAAGTGCTATGAAATTTGCTGGGGCTATATAAATAAATGATGATAAAATGTACATAATATCCTATGCTTTTTTTTTATAAAAAAAAGTTTAATACATGAAATAGTGTAAACTTTACATTATAAACCTATTACTTTGAAAATACAGTTGTTTTTAATTCACAAAAATATTATTATTTAACATGTTTTTTTATAGATAACACAGAACACTGCCAGATACAGTAGATATGGAAAATGTATCAGACATATTATTACCACTATATTGGTAGATGCATAAGGTTTCTCTGTTTCATGTCTTCTAGCTATCAGATACAGTAGGTATGGAAAATGCCTCACTGTTTTTAATTAAAGTATGTACATCAACTGCTACAACGCTCATCCTCTTCTAATCTGAACCTGACCTCACCTTGTTGTACTTCACAGCTCTGCAAATTGTGTTTTTTAAAAGTATGTAACCTGTGTTAGGGTGCTGATTATTTAAGCATATTTTATTACACCATCCTAGCCAGGCTCTCATTTAGCCCAAGTAAGACAAATAGATTTTTTTTTATCAGCTGACCATTTAGCACAGATGAAGATAGTTTGTATTATACCCAACTAGATCTTAGCATTCACCCTAAGGGAAGACATGCTAGGGTTTTTCTACGCTATGTATTAGTAAATGCACAGTTGAATTACACAGTTGAACAATCAGGGAACATCTGATGCCTGCCAGTAACAAACTTCACCGGCTGCAGCCTGTCCCCGCACCCCTTATTTCACTGTCCTAGACATTGTAACTAGGTAATTAAATCATTATTTTAACTTTATTTCCCTGCCTCAGTCTAAGCATCCAGCAGCTCAACTCCTGCTCTCTCTGTCCCCTATCCCCTTCACTTACTACTTCTGCTTTCCACAATCTCGCTCACCTCTACTTTCTTACCACTTCTTGCCCCTCTCTCTTCACTGCTCTCCTGCCACTAAATCCACCCTCTCAGCACACACACCCACATGCACTATTTTGCCATTTCCTTTGTATTTACTGCTCTGCCATAACATTGCTGTGCCAAAATAATGTCTTGCCCTTGTTTTACTATTTTGATTATATTACCACTGTCCTGTCTTACTTACCATCATCCGGGCTTCCACATTACCTAGGCCCTGACACCATCAGAGCATCTGGACACTCAAGGCATCTGCATCACCATGGCTGTTGCCCAAAGAGACCACTGCCCCATCTAGACCCTATAGGACTTTGTACCACCTAGGCCACTGCACCTGCTTGGTCCCATCCGGACTTCAATATTTTGTAGACATATGCACCTTAGTAAACCCCACAATGCCTACTGTCCTATTTGCTCCTTTTGTCCCTCACGTTATCCCTTCTCTTTATAATGTAAGTTCTCACAGCCAGGGTTCTCTGCCTTATGTCCTTCTCGATGTCCCTGTTTTGTCTTTTGTAGAATTGTTTTGTGTATACCATGCAATTTGTTCTGTTAATTGCATCCATGCATTTATTATTTTGCTTATCTCTACCCATTGTTCCAATCTGTGTGTACTAATATAATTGTGTTGTATGTTGTAACCCCATATGTATGGTGCTGTGGAAGCTTTGTGTTACCTTATAAATAAAACATAATAATAACAACAACACTACACTGGGGTAGACAACATAATATAATATTGTACCACAAGGTATTGTGTGCCTGGAGCAAAGATTCATCTCTAATACTACACTTGGGAAGATGCATAAGGCTTTTCTGACTCAATTCAGATTAAGGTCACTTAGCTGTCAGATACAGTAGGTATGGAAAATATGTTATACGTATAACATAAGATTACACTCTGGTAGAAAACATACTATAATGTTGTACTACAATCGATGCTTCAAGAGCAAAGATGCATTATACGCGTAACAACACTTAACACTACACTAACACTTGGTAGATGACAAAAGGCTTGTTCAGCTACATTCAGTTCTATGTAATTTAGTGGTGGGGCTCCTTAAAAAGCAATTGTGTTCATCTTGTATGGTGTTTTTTTTGTTTTTTTTTTAGATTTTCCTTTAGATTATTCTGTGGATGAAAATTCCCCATGTACTATTTCAGGAACAAGATATCCTTTGGATCTAGCAGTTTGTTAAAACTAACAAGGGTCTGTAGTGCTGCAAATATACTTGATTTGATTTTCTGTCATTAAACTATTAACCTGGCACCCAGAGCCCAAGGGGTGCTAGGATGAGCCCCAGTGCTATTGAGCACAGGGTAGGTTTGTTCTGGGTGAGATGTGCACCTGTTCCCCATCCCTGCTAGTGTGAGTAGCCCAACATAGGCTGGAGTTGGATGTCCATTTTGCATTTGTTGTCCTCTTGCATTTGTGGTAACCAACCCAGGCTATAGCAGTGGTACTGACTATTCATTTGGGGAATAAGCTGTCCCTTTTTATTTTATATACAGTATCATTGTGAAATACAGCGCTACGACAATAGGGTGGTAGAAAGTGGTATAAAAATATTGCATGTAAAAAAAGAAATGTAATTGAGACAACGCTTTGGGAAACCTCAGCAACACAATGCTGAGTGTTTCCTTAAAGTGCTACAGAGCAATAATATAATGGTAATAGGTGTTAATATAAAGCTAGCTACATCTGTACTTCATTCCAAATTGTAAAGATATTGTATTTTACACCTATTTCTATCCAACATTCAACACTTAATTAACAATCAGAGCATTATGTGATAGGTGTTATCACTCTAGTTACAGACAAAGCATGCCTGTCACAGATGATTATTATTCTAGCACAAGTTCATTGAAAGGTAATCAGCTATTCTTTTATTTTATTCTTTATTCTCTTGTTACCCAATATCCATGACAAATCTGAATTAAGCAAATTAATCTCTTGCAAAAGTTTGCTTTAATTCATACTGTATCAGTATTGCTAGATTTGTACATTGCATGTTGCTATTAAAATATTACTGTAGAATGAAATTTGTACTTAAAACACTTTGCAAATTTGCCTTACCTGGTCTTGATATAAAGTTAATATGCGTCTTTTCATTCGTAAGAATTGTAGGATTCATTCGTGTGACTACATTCGGTTGATCCATAAGAAAATCCACAATATCCACATTGTCATTTAGTTGACCCTGTGTAAAACATATTGGAAAAAAAACACAGAAGTTTTAAATAAAGCTGGGTACACATTACAGGCTTATCAATTTACCCAATTACTGTGCCAATCACACATAAACAACTGTTAGGTCCGATATCACATTAGTGTGTACGTTCCTACGATCAGGTTTTATCGTACCAAAACACATAGGATCATTTGATTTGAATTTATAAATGGACTAAAGATCTCTATAAGCGATGGAACGATGTCAGGAAAATTCTGAAGTGTGCATTCACTTACAACCAGCAGTGTAGGCAGATCTCCATAGAGTTTACAGAGTCACAATCTTTTCAGCTGATAGTTATGACAGATGATCACAGATCTGAAGGTAAATCATGTAAGTGTGTACATATGAATCGACAAGCTGATCGGAACTTTCAGTTGTTGGTAAAAAAGTTAAAGACATCGAATCGGGAACATTTTTTTGCAGTGTGTACCCAGCTTAAACCAATTATATGTTTACCAAGCTGTGTATTATGGGTAACAGGCACACCTTCCTTTCATTGCACACAAATACTCCCGACTATAAAGAATTATTATGCACAAACATCAAAAAAATATTAATGCATGCGAGTGCCTACTCCATTGTCGAAAACACTAATAGATTTCAAGCCATTTAACATAAAATTCAAATTAAACCACTTCGGTGGGCATAGCTTCAAATATTGTCTCTACCAATCACTATAGTTTACATGTAATATGAACTGCTGATGTTATTATAATTTATATAAAACAAAACATTTGAATAACTGATATTTTTTCTGGCAGAATGACACTACACGTATACACTTTGACTGTGCCATAATGTAAATATGTATATCTATCATTGTTTTAACCTATAGACACAAAGATGCATCAACAAACAAATAGACAATTTTGTGGTTTATGTCAAATTAAATACATTTTGATAATTTTAATAAAACAGTATCCAAACATAAAAGATGTAACAAAAAGCTGAACACATAAATCTAGTATAAAGAATGTTACCTGAAGTGTCCATAATGAGAAGTGAGGTGACTGATATTTAGCATAACATATCACTTGTTTAATGCACTGTCAAAATTTGTATCACTATTACTTCGTTACTGTCTGCTGTCACCATTAAATAAGAAATGGAGGCAAATATTAGCCAATATTATGGAGGCTTACCACCTACAATAAATGTGAAGGGCGTTGCAATCCAGAAAATGGCTTTACGAACAGCTCAGTAATGCTGGAAATGGAAATTTATAAAAGGCAGTAATCTATACTTAACCACTATTGTCAATCATAAAATACAAAAAGCTAGTGTGTTCCACAGTTTCATTGCAAGGTCTCTTTTACTCCATCTCAGAAAACTTTTCTTATTATGTGAATTACAAATTATTAGATTAAAAAGGGGACTTTTGCACATATGATTTTAATTCTCTTCCTTCCCAGTAATAGCATTTAGTAAATGAACCAATAACATTGAGTGTAATTAGCAGGGTCAAGGCTCTTACATATATGTAGATCTATGCCTGCTATCTTCAGCTCTGCTTGTCTCTTTGTGGAAAGACTATAAATTAGAGCTGCTGCACTGGCTATATGTATGTGTTGGGCCCTTGCTAGACACAGTGAATTGACCCAGGTTAGATACCACACCGAAGTACTATTTATTGGGAAGGAAGAGTATTAAAATCATATGTGCAAAAATCCCCTTTTTAATCTAATAATTTGTAATTCACAAATAAGAAAAGTTTTCTTAAAGTAAAATTCAAATGTAAAGTGAAAAACCTTTTAAACTCTATGGAAGAGGCATACATTTCCTTGTTTACATCACTTCAAATCGATATGTACTCAACTGCAATTTGCTTAATCATATTGTTGTCAGGTGGGTGCTGGAACTACCAATAGGTTTCAGAAGGAACCTTCGCTGCACAGTTAAGTATAAACCAGTAGCCGCACACCATCAACAGGTACCATATACAAAGTTTATTAAGTGACCTTACTGCAAAAGGATAACTAATCCACAATTTTTTAATGTTGTTGGTTGCGTGCATCATGCTCACTTAATAAAATCTATATTTTTCATTTATTGATGATGTGCTTTCAGATTTTTATTGAAAATTATCTGATACCCTTACCTGTATTACACGTTCCTCTCTGATGGAAAGTCTGTGTACCTCCTCCAGGATTATATAGCTATTAAGAATACCATTATTATGATGAGGTGTCTGAGCTCTTTTCTCTCTCCCCCCACTGTCATTACAACATGTATCTCTCTAAATATCCTTGACTATAGCCTTGTATCAGCTCACTGACACAGACTGTACAAGGTAAATGTAATGTAGAGCAATCACTTGTATGTAGTATGGCTGCAGGAAATGACAGTCTGTACATCATGTAAACAAATATTTAATTAAATATTAGACGGATATATCTATCTCATATGTTTGTAAGTGATAAGCTCACCATGAACACTGCCCTCTGGAAGAACCCTGTGGCATCTATGATCTTCTGCAGAATAACTGTCTCCATCTCTTCAACATCCATCTCTTCGCTGTTAAAGGGCACACCATTAAACAGAACTTGAGGCAATGGACCCAGGCCACTCTTCTTATAAAAGGTTGCTCCTGCCTGTTTAAATCAGGATCAAGACAGACTTACACAAAATTAATCTGACTGTTATATAAAGAATGGTAATATTATGAGACATGACCATTAAATGTCTGGGCACAGTGAAATCTGCTGTATAACTTTATCACATAGCCAGTTATTACCATTTAAAATTATCAGTAATTAAGAAGCTCATCTGAAAAAAAGCCTGTTTCAACCTATCCTTGATATGAACATCAGAATTAAACACCAATTGATCACCACTAATAAGGAAAACAAATATAATATTTAAGGACATATAAGAGTTAGTCACATTATTATATTTTGATTGCAAGCAATATTGGCCAATGACAGCCAAGCTGCTAAAACACTGTTTGGAAATGAACCATTAACAAACATCGTAGGGTTTTACTCCATTGTAGAGATTACAGAAAACTGAACCAGCATTTTCCCCTTAGTCGGCATAAGGAACTAAGTATTATGCATATTCGAGTCATACATGTTAAAACTAGTGAGGCAGAGCAAGGGCGTAAAAAGAGATTTGGAGATCCTATATATATAAAAAAAAAACCAATGTAAGGGACCCATAAGGCTCCTAGGAAGGTACACACGCTCCTTGCCTTGCTGGACCAGCTACCTGTCAATTTGTCTGCTGCTCCCTCTGTACTTCCTGCATCAGTGTTCCCTTCCCCACTAAGCAGATTTTAAATTTGGAGCCCTGAATTACCAGTTCATGTGCACGGCAATCTTGGGCTTCACATTTATTGTAGTGTTGGTGGTGACACAACAAGGAGCTGTCTGTAGTCAACACTTAAACGTGATGGCAATAGGTAGTAGGGCCCAGAGCAGCACTGTTGGCAGCCACATGAGATCCCGCTGCTGGACCAATAGGAAATAGGGACTATAAAAAGATTTTACTGCGGCAAGAAAACCCTTTATGCTGTTATTTCATTAACAGCATACTATAGCTAGGTCATAGATCATGTTAGATCACTATAGTCTGATAAAATTACTTGGCGTCCACCATTACAGTCTGCAGAACTACTGGCAATTCTAGTAATAATAATAATAGAAATAATAATAACTGCTGAGAAAATCCATTAGTATTTTTGAGCACGGGCATAAATTTTATCAGGCTCTCTCACTATGGGGCTAATTAGAGCAAGGAGCAAATCCAGTTTTGCACATGGAAAATCAGAATTTGCAGTTGTGAGGGGGTGTGGCTTAGTCCAACTCTATATTGCAGTATAAAAACAGAGATGGTCATGCACGGACACATTAGTAAAAACAAACAGTTAAAAAGACCTCTTCTGAATATGTGCGGTCATTTGAAAAGAGGGAAGGCTTCAGGATCATTGCTCTCCAGGCTTGTACATATCTGCTGTTCAGGAGGAGAGTTAGAGACAACAGGGCTGTCTGTCTGTCCCAAAGTTTACACTGCCACTTGTGTCAACAGCAGAGGCGTGTAGGCATAGGAATAAATCACCCATATATGATGTTCATATTGGTTTGGTCACTTCGTGTTCAGCCAGGAATTTGGTATAAACGCTTGACTGGAAGAGCCTTGAGACTCTACAAAACAGGACAATAATCCATTCTACAAATGATCACTTTATTAGTCTGTTAACAACTAAATGGAACAAGCTCGGTAAGCAACTTTGCTACAAGTTTCCTAGCCCTCAAAACAAAAATCCCATGTACAGCTATAAAATACACAATAAAGGCAGAAAAACAGATAAACCATAATCTTATTATTAATGTGCATTTTGTAGGCATTTCTCTGATGAACTGCCTTGCGTCCTGATGAGGCAATTAACAGCTGGGAAACAATAATGAAACTTCATCAAACACATCTAAAAAGTGGTTTAATATGCCTAAGTAATGTTTCCCTAAACAACAGTTTGCCTGTAGTACAAAATCATAAATTAGACACCACCTCCCACTCCAGACCCCTCTCCAAATGTCAGAGGCAGAAAAAAGACTAATATCTTGCATGTGCCATTTATCTTATTATTAGAAATTCTTAACTCTGATTTCTACAACGTCGGCATCAGCAGTCAGAACAGGAACTAAACAAAACTCGGCCTGTATTAAGGACTTGTGATTAGCTGCACTCAATGATAGATCACATTAAAAGCACACCTGTTGCAACAGGTTTCAAGTAACCTAATTGGAACGGTTAGCTTTATCTTAGCTGGCTATCTAGACGGTATTGATTTAAGAGCCCTTAATAAAATGTATTCAAATTAATATATGTAATCCAACAAATCTTTTCATAGAATCGCAGCATCTTTGCTTCGATCATTTCTTGTGCTTGTACGGTATGGGTTAACATTATAGTGGACCTTTAGCACATATAACTAACATGTTGGAGGAACTTGCAAAATGTATTTTCAAAATGTATTATAAACAAAAGGGTCTCATTAGGTGGTTTCAGCATTTTTAAGTAAAATGTTTACTTAACGACAGCCTAATTGAGAAGCTATCAGAGATATCTCCTGCATTAGGAAAATTACCACATTAAACCCCTGTCCCCTGAAGATGGCACTAGCTATTCAATCCTATGGGGCGAGAATCGCAGGACAGGGATTTTCAGATCCCTCTCTGGCGGCGATGCTGCTCTCTCCTGCGCATTTTACCGCAAATGGCAACAGTGCATGTACAAACCTAGGGCGGATCACAACCTGGAGTCTTCATTAAATCATTGCCAGGACAGCCTCCTATCGGTAGTGCTGTCCAGACCAGACTACTTTATTAAATTGCTATGAAATGTCATCGGTCATCGTAAACCCCGTTAATTATTAAATAGGCCCCTTAGAATTGGATGTGGGAAGATTTCAGTTCAAAGCTAAGTCGCAGTGTTAAAGTGAAGTTGCCCAAATTGCATGTTACCTGTACAAGCAGCCTGTAATTTCCCTATATACAAAACAAAATCTACATTTGCATCTCTTGCTTCACAACATGATTTGCCCAGGAACAAATTTGCCCCCATAAGCTGGATTTACACTAAGTGAGGCCTAACAATCTCAAATGATTAATCAGCATTGTTTCTGCATTACTCTTCATTCTGGAGCCTGAATGCAGGCTGAAGTGTTAGACTACAGTGGCTGTGAAGCCAAGGGTTTTATTTTTTATAGGAGGCTGAAAATACCTTAAGTGGCAAGAGAGAACAATTGAAAAATTAGAATGTAGGGGAGAACCTGGTAGTTTGCAATTGTAGAGATTTGTCTACTTAGCTTTATGTTTGCAACAGAAATGCAACTTTATCATCCCAAATGTACATTGGCAATAAACTCTCTATTTAAACTACTAGACATTTTGCTGAATCTTCTCCACTGCATGCAATGTCACTGGAGGTAGGGAGGGGAGACAAATCTCTAATGTCAGAACCTCTATATATCAAGTGTGGGAAAGACAGAAATATATTATGTACACTGGCTGCTTTTACTTAGAAAATTACTTACCAACTGTTAAAAAAAAAAAGGGAAGATTATTCAACTCATATATAAATTTTGTAGGTCTATTTTTACATTACATTGCTTAGCTGTCATTTTTGGCATTAGACTTCCATAACTATCTTGTTATTTAAATATTGTATGTCCCAATGGTGGCAGGACACCATAGCTTTTTGTGTGGTTGATTATTCTTTTCATTTGCACAATGAAATTTGCACATTTAAACAACTACATTTCTCTGTAAAAAAAAAAAAAAAAAAGCTTGTAAAGTAGATTACGTTACTTATGAATGTGGCGTTTGTGTTATATACCTTTGTTACATGTACATGTGTTTTTATTACTTTGTGTCAGTGTATCATTTTGTGCAAACCTATGTAAAGTAAATGATATGTTTAAGTATTTGCATATAGTCTATAACTATCTTATGTCATTTGTACATGCTTTGGCCCGGATAACAGTATCTAGAGACTAACCTTTAATTTGTGATTGTAGTCAGAGTTTAAACCCAGGACACTCTCTACATCTGCCTCGGGAAAATCATATGTCAGTAAAGACTTCACAATATCCACAGTAAGCACTTCCCCATCCTCTACTTTATTGTACATCTGTAAAAGGGATGACAGCAAATGTTAAATAAAACCAATTGCCACACAAGCTTGATATACATGGCAAGGTTCTGTGTCTGCTTATACACATACATTGTTGCATTGTGATAATCATTCTGCAAGCTCTACCTCATACACATAAAATAGCAAGCAATACAAACATATGCAGTGATGAGAAGAAAAATAAGATGTGATTGACAGGTCAGTTAGAACCAACCAGGCAAACATTCTGTAACAATTTGTGTCACTATGGTTGGGACAGCTCAAACGCCAAGACTGACATATATGTCGGACTGAGTTCATTTGATGTTAGGTTATAGCATATTGTTCAGATTGCTAAGAAAAACAACAGCGACTTAGTGAGTATTGGAAGCACATCATTACTTTTATGTAGCTGATGAACTTCCAGCTTCAGTTCAATCTGTACATCATGCAATGCATAGATTTTTCATGCGCAGTATAATCATCACTGAATATATACATATATTTATTTATTTTCACCTGATGCACTGTACAATCCTTAACATATTGGACCCAATGACATGATTGAGATGCCCTTTTTTTAGCCATCAATCAGAATGCAATTGATGACTTAAGAAAACCCAGCTAGAAATTAGATTTAGTTTTACCACCCAAAAAAAATAATGTACATATACCTTAAGGGAGGTGTTCAAAACTGTGGCACATTAAACAACCATATCAGACAAAACAGAGTCCCTTTATATCACTAATGATAAACACATACCCTAATCAGTGCAGAAAAAGCATGATTCATTTCAGATTCTTTGGCAATGTAATTAAAGGCACCCCACAAAATGGCTCCCACGTTGTCATTTGCTTGACCGTTTTCATTGGAATTGATAACAAACACAAATCCAATCCTGAAAAAAAAAAAACAGATGATGGTAAATCTATGTGTATGTAGCAGGTTATAGCACTACCACAATTTATTAACAGTTGCTCCCTCACTCTAAAATGAAAGGGAAAGAAAAATGACAATAATATGGACATACAGTTACAGAGATATGATTTTGATTAGCTTGAGGAGAAATCACTCCTAAAATTAAGCAGAGCAGTAATCAAGCTATAAAAGAACCAGTTTATTTCAGAGAAAAGTATAACCACTGTTTTGATCAGTAAATAGCGGTGGAAGTGGATATTTCATGCATACCAGGGATAGACTCTTAGATAGCAATAGGAACCTCTACTGTGTCTTAAATAAGTTACACCAACCCCTACATTAAAAAGACAAATGCAGTATTTAACAATACTACAAAATAGTGGAGTAGTCTGTGCCAGTGAGTGCGAATTCGATTAGTTCAGAGAATGCATCACTCAATTGACTTATAACCAATCCCATGCCGCAATATTCAGCAGCAGTTGTTTTTATGTAGACCAAAGTAGAGCTAGAGAAGTTGGAGACAGAGTGGGGAGTGGATATAGACCTTTTAGGTAAATCTATCACAGATAATGAGGCAATGGAATACATCTCAGCAATATCACTAGGGATTTTGTTATAGTAGCCAGGCCTGATACATGAATCAGCTATCCCATGCAAGGCATCACTAATAGATCGAAGATGAGATGGATCCAATAGTGACTGCTATTAAACTTAAAATTAGCTCCAGCTTGCATTGGATCTACTAGTAATAAGAAAAAATAATCTACTTGTTGACTCTTATAGGTCTCCTTTTTAAAAAAACAAAAAACAAACAAAAACAAAAAAACCTGTTTCTGCCGTTAGATTTTGTGAAAGGTTGGTTAAAAGTACGAACTTTTGGCATCCCTCTTTTCAGGAGAATAAAACATTCAGGACATTTCCTGAAATTTCTCTAATTATGTAAATGTAGAAATAAGAAAAAGATGACTATATTTAATTTGTTTTTCTCCAGTAGAATTACAGTATTAACATTTAATTTTTACAATTGATAGTTATTCTTTTGCCAGCTACCATACAATACCTGAGAGGCACATTGTGGCGATAGAATAATTCAGCAAGCTTCACATAATCAGCAGCATAATCTTGAACAGGATCCACAAAGAGAACCTAAGAAAAATGTACAAGTCAGTTAATATCCATGAACAATGATTCCCTCTTCAGACAGACAGTGGAGTGATGCTTGCTTAATGATAGACAAACAATACATTTAAGTGCCTGGAGAATCAGCTCTACCATAATTAAATAAAATGTGAATTAAAAGAAGACACTCAAAGATTTTCAATGTGTTCTGTGCAGTTTCTTCAGTCATGCATTGGCAGCTTTCACAGAATAAACAATTTCTACACTGGTTGATTAATAAAGCAGTGTTAAAATCAAGGTTAAGTAATATACTATTTAGAGCAGAACGCAAAATCAAAATACTACACGTTTTATTTGATGGACCTAAAAGAAGCTGATCCATGGATCATGTAAAAAGTCACTTCAAGCCATGAAAAACCAAACTTAGTCCCAAGCATTATAACACTAGGGGCTAGATTTACTAAGCTGCGGGTTTGAAAAAGTGGAGATGTTGCCTATAGCAACCAATCAGATTCTAGCTTTCATTTATTTAGTACCTTCTACAAAATGACAGCTAGAATCTGATTGGTTGCTATAGACAACATCCCCACTTTTTCAAACCCGCAGCTTAGTAAATCTAGCCCAAGGTATAATGGTAAACAATGGGAACACCCATTTTAGAGTAAACTCTAAATTTTATATTTTTTAGGTAAAATACATTGTTCAGTATTATTGCAGATATTGTCCTAATGGGACCTGATGTAGGACAAAAAGTTGAAGCTTGTTCTTCTAACGCCAATTGCCCAGCACTTTTGTATGAATCCACCCAATTCAATCTGTAGTCTGTATACGGTATGCAGTCGACAGCTAGACATTAATTTGGTTAGCATTCCGAAAGCCGACAACTCAAATATCAACAGTATTATTAGTTCGACAATTGACATGGTAGAGAGTATTGTTAAGTCAACAATGCAAATGTAGTCAGTATCATTAGGTCTAAAATTCAAATGTAGGCAGCATTATATGATTAGGGTTAGGGATATTATTGTCGACCTAATAACACCGTCTGCATTTCAATTGTCGACCAAACAATACTGTCAGTCATTATTGTCAACTTTCCAATATTTAAATAAAATGTTTATATTATGGTACGCTATTTCAGATATATTTATTAGCTCAATAGTAAACAGCTCATAAATATATGACACTCAAATAATGGCTTAATGACTCTTTAATTCAGAGTCCAAAACTGAAAGTATAAAAGCACTGCAGTAGGGAACATATAATCTCATGTAGTCCACAGATAGGATAGATAGGCAAACATATAGTGATCTTTCACATGTATGTGTGTACATTTATAGGATTTTTTTTTATTTTGAATCTGTACCTGTCTGTCTGCATTTGACAGTAGTTAAGCAAAATAGAAAGGAAACATAGCTAGACATGATAACATTTTCTTAAGCAAGTAATTCTAATCTCGATCACCTTTCCGTCTTCACACCTTTCCCGTGTGCATGCTTCAATGGATTGTTGGATTATGTATCGCTATGGCTGAGAGATCTCCCAGCACCAAAGCATACTGTAAATGCCAACCTCTCCATTTATAGGACGCATCATTTATTTCAGCAATGGCTTTTTAACTCCTGTGCCAAGACATTCTTAGGCGACTAAGCATTGTTTACTACTTCAAGCTACAGTTATTCTCTAATCCACAGCTATTTTCTCTTATCCCCAAAAGGCTTAGTCATTTTCTCATTAGGAACATATTGCCCCCAAGGACTGCTTTAACGCTGCAAGCCCCCAGCAGGATTAGAATGAACTTTTGGGATATATTTTCTAAACACTTCTCTAAAGTTGCCAAACTGAAATCACTGCTATGGAAGAATCAACACTTGGTATTAAAACATACAATGTTATCAGAATTATAATAATAATCCAAGATAAGGACAATGAGACATTTTCTATTATCATTAGTCATGAGTATCTTTTAAAAAAAAAGTAAGGATAGTAAAAGAGAGATATTAGATGACCTTCCAGAAGGTCAACATGACTTATGTTATGGTTACATGGTACATCTGAAAATCTTGTGTATGTTGCAAAACTTGTGCTATGATGAAAGCAGATGGCAAGTCGTTTTTTTGCCAGCCTACTGTACCATTAATCTTTGTCATATTTTCTTCCTAGCAGCAGCAACTAATTGTATTTATTTTCTGCTTATCTCATTAGCAATTCAATGGCTTTGTTCACAACAGATGCCTCAGTTTTATATTTAAAGCTTGGAGAATAAAAAAAGCAAAATGAACAGCCCACAAAAATGCATATTATTTGTTATGCTGGATGTGTGAGACAGAGAATTTGTTGCAGCTATGTCGTATGAAGTCTATGTTTGTCTTTTTAAGGGAACGCCAACAAAATGCTTTCATTTCAATGGAAAGGCATTATTTGAAGGGATGTCCCAATCTTATTTTGAGAGACTTTATAACGCTCCCTTGCTCTGCAAAATCCACCCCTCCTTCTCCTTCCACTGCTATCAAATGACTTGTGTGCGCTCGTGTATTTGGAAGCCATACTTGTCTGCCCTCCAGAGAGATTTGGAGGACAGCTAAGAAAAATGACTATTAGATGCATTAAATAGTACTTAACTTGTTATAAAAAGAGGAAAAACAAAGACGTATGTGGAATTGCTGCTTTAACTAAACACACATTAAAAATACATCACATGGGCAGAGGCTGCTCAATACCTTCGCCCCTACACTCTTGTTTTGGGCGTCACTCCTGTCCATTAAATTGCAAGCTGTCACAAGGAGGGTCGTCTTTTCCTCTTGTTCCTTGTCCGCTAACACCTTGTCCACCTGCGTGCATTTTCTGAACTATACTTTATGTTTATTCTGTACCTTGCTTATCACATGTATTTATAATTATTTTTTTATATTATTGCATTTATGTTTACTGAATGCTCTGCATTCTGCCTTTGATTGTGCTTTGTGGAATTTGTGGTGCCTTATAAATAACAACAATAATGATTATATTATTAAATACATGTAGCAGTATGGTATTATTTTCCTTTAATTATGGAAGAAGATGGAGTCCATCATTGATTTCTATGTGTCTCTTTATGAACAGATACTAAGTCTGATGTTTCATCACATTATTTACCTGTCTTTTATGGCCATGTTTTCCCTAAACCTAGTATAGTGGACTATGTCCTTCAACTCAGCTCAGACAATGCGTATTTCCCAACTTAAGGTAATGTTGGTTTTACAACAGACAGAGAGTATTTGTGTATTCTTAAGTATTTGTTGTAATGTTTGTTGTTAAGCAATATATGGATATAATTGCTCAGTTTGCAAACTTAGCTGTTTTATTTAGAATGATACTGTCAACTGCCCATATTGCATCAGCGTTCACTTTAGTGTAAGGAAAAGGATTATATAAGATGGCATAGTTCAGACCTTCTTTAGACCTCGCTGGTGAGTCAGGAAAGCTGTGCCAGATCTCCTCCATCAAAGTATTCTAGGATGCATGATTCAACTTGAATGTGGGGTCTCCATGCTGAAAATCCAGGGAATTACGTGTGTGTCTAACAACCTATCGAAGCTAAATATTTTAATTGTCATATTAATTATTAAATCTTTTTCTTATACATAGTTTGTGAGTGTATCATTCTTTCTTTGTGCTAGTATTTCATGATTGTAATCTTGAAACCTGATACAATACATTACATGGAAGTTGTAATCTTTGGAGGCTTGTATTCATACTTGTCAGATGACAGCACTGATGCAAACCACAGATTGATATTCTCTACACTACACTTCCAAATTATTGTTAAATGCTAAGGGCACTTTCTTGGGCAGAATATTTTAAAAAAAATAACCATACTTGCTCTCCCTTATCTGAATCCTCCTCTGGGATACAAATGATCTGCTCTTTTGGGTAACCTGAAGAAATCAGACCACCACAAAGGAGAGACTAATTTGGTGTAGGCAGCAGAAGATTGTCACATTGCTACAGCCCTCTGACATTCATCCATTGTAACAATGACCAGAAGCTGAGTTATGATGAGGGAAAAAAGTAGGCCAGAGAGTCAACAGCAGCATCCTACTCCATATCGGCTTCCCTTAGTGGAGGGTCAATATTTTCAGGGACCTCAGCAAGAGACGGAGGATTCTATAGGAGAAATCCTAACAGTTCAAGTAAGGGGGAATAAGGCAGAGGGGTTAATTAAAAAAAAAAAAATTACTCAAACCAACAGAACTATGCTTTAATGTATCAGATTTTGTAGGAAATGTAACCTGAAAAAAACTCTAGGACATAGATTAAAACAAAACGCGGACAGCAGATAAAAACGAGTTTTCCAATCTAGTCCGTCACTTACTACTTCGTTGTAAAAGGTAAATGTTGACATTTCTTTGTTGTGTCTTTTACAATGGCATCTGCTGGGAGTTTAATCCAAACATCTACTATGATTTATGTGAAAAAATAAAACAAATATTTTCTAATGTTATGCTTGTGTTTTTGCCACCAGATATAGAGTGTGGCCCCTGTCGAAGGGTTTATTTTAGCAGAAACTAACTCTGCACTGAATATCATAGTTACCATTTACATGCTTACATGTTTACATGTTTTATTACCAGTTCTCCTCTGTCCCATAGCTGTACATGTTAAGCTCCAAGATTTAATGTTGATGACATTTGTACTTATCTACCATTTTTAATGACCTTATTTGACTACTATTTCCTTCTGAAGTTTCTCAGCATCATACTTGAGGTAAAGTCTCCAGAACTGAACACATTACTCTAACTATAGGCTCTGAATGGAATGACGACTTCTAATTATTATGTCTATGCAATCAAGTATCCTGCTAGCTTTATTTAATACATGGCTACATTATATATTTATTTTCTTACAAAAGAGAACTTTCCCTCCCACACTTACTAAATCTATAATGTGATGTACCCATGTGTCAGGCCCGAATAGAGAGGAACACTAACCGGTATTAGCGCTACTGAGCAAATAGGTTCGGACTTCGCTGCACAGGGTACGCAGGTCGCGGTCCTATTAGTCAGTTGCCGGTGTAGTGAAAGAAGGGTCAGACTGTCCGGGTCAAGCCAATCGGTATGCGAGGTACAAAGGAGAATCCAGGAGAATCGTCAATCAAGCCAAGGCCGCAGGAACACAGGAGGGCACACAGAAATGAGGATGGTCAGCAAGCTGGGTCACAACAGGAAGGCAGGAACTAAGGGATGGTCGAGGAAGCCTGGGTCACAACAAGGAGCAAACACTTGGGAGCTAGAGGCAGAAACCTGTTGCTCTGGCACCCTAATGGCGCCAGAGCCAGGTTTAAATAATGACAGGTAGGCTGGGATTAGAGGAAGCTGAAACAGGCACACCGAGTGCCGATAAAAGCGTCCCGTTGCCTAGCAATGGGACAGCCTGTGCGCATGCGCCCGACAGGACTGGGGGGCGCGGCTGTACTGTTACCCGGCAACCGTCCGGGCTGAGCAGCGGAGACAAGCGTCCGTCCCCGCCGAGTGGAAGAACGGCGGGGACGGCGCCTGACACCATGCAGATGGAATTGTGTAGTTTTTGTAATATTTAGTATAGAACTTCACTTACATGCTCAGACTGGAAACTTAAGTTGCCGTTACTGTTGTTGTTAGTATTTGTGAAAAGGGTTTAAAAACGGTACATTATAAAACATTTTTCTTACACAGAATAGACGGCTGCACAATACTAGTACACGCATTTTTTTTTTTTTTTAAGAAACACTTTCTATAACTATAAACTAACTGTATTGTTTAGTGCCTTTGCTCTACTTAAATTACTAAACAGTCGTACACGCTATACCAGTTATTACGCTAAATCAGGACATTTTTTAAGAAAAGCATAGTGTATGCCAGTCTTTCGACGTGGCAAACAAGCATCTGCTTTCTTAACACACAGTAGTCAGACACTGCACATTCATACATACAAGTTTGCATGATGGCCTAACGTATGTGAGAGATAAACTAACATGGTCTTTTCAAAGACAGCGTTGCTTACTACAATAACACAGCAAGATATGCAAGAAAGCACACTCACCAAATTAAAGAAGTTGCACCTTATTGAACGTATTGTTCCGGGGAATGCTGGTCTTAACAGTTCCTGGACACTTGAAGGCCATTTTGAATACTTGTGATCAGTTTCAATGTTGTTAATCCACTGAAAATAGAAACAACCACACATGTTGGTGCCTTCCATGCAAATATTTCTTTAACGAAACAATGTATTATTGAAGCATAAAGTGCACATTGTCTAAAATAATAAGGCAATATTTATTTAGGTAGCAAAGCTCTGCAAACAGGTACAATCCATGGTGTTTCCAGATATCCCCCCCCCCCCCCCCCCCAAGTGAGAAGCGCACCCTTGTGTCTGGGGGTAATGGTCATATGAATGGTGCCGTGACTGTTGCTCAGTACAGACTGTTACCCATGAATTGAGTTTCTCTGGAACTGCATGGGTTCATTATATAGGAACCACGAAGAACAGCAAGTGGAGAGGTGGATATGGATATGGACATAATACAACGTTTGTACTTAATTTAATGTAAAAAGGAGAATGTCAAAGTTCCAATTTGCTGACTACATTGGCAACAAAATCCACAATTTTTAATCTTCCCTAACAATAAGTCAGTCACAAAATATAGTTCAGGTGCATGTCGATTATTGAACCATTGAAATAGCTAATATGCCTGAAAGGCATTGCTCATTACACACCTTGAAACAGCAAAGCAGACAACGAACTTCACAAGTATTCAAGGGTTAGTGATCTTGGATAGGAGAACACATTTTCTTAACTGTCCCAAATAACATTTTACTATATTTCATTATCACAAACCACTTAATGATAAATCAGGTGGACTTTAAAAGGTATTTGACAAAAGTGTCCAAAACAATGGTATGGGAATTGGAACATGTAGAACTGAGCAATGTAATTTATTTATGAACTATGTCAAAGCCTGAAATCGAGATGCTGGGCAACAACTCCCAAACAACATCAGCAAGATATTGCAAGTGAAGAAAGAAGCAATCCGTCCAACTGAGAAGATTGTGGTCAGAGCAGAAAGATTTGCATAGTAAGACTGTCTCCTTCTCGTATATACTAGTAACTGTACAGAGACTGAAATTCACAGAGAAAGAAATAAAGAGACATCCTCTGCTGTATACCTGTGAGAATACTATGAGTACAGTCAAACATAAACCAAGACAAAAAAAAAAGGAAGGGAGATAAATTAGAACATCGGTGGTGGTGAAAAATATTGGTGTCCTTGCAAGTTTTTCTAATAATTTCAAGTTACGCGAGTTAACATAATTTGACCTCCACAATTGTTGTCTGTTAATATACAGAACATTTGTTTTAAACTCAGAATTTAATACGGTGTATACATTTAAATCAGAAAATGTCATTGACAAAATTATTGACACCCTAGACTTATTATTTGGTAGCACAGCCTTAGGTGAAATAACTCCAATCAAGCTCTTCCTATAGCCATAACCTGCATCCCACTACTGGCAGGTTGGTCCACTCTTCTCGTGCAAACTGCTCCACTTCTCCCAGATTTGAAGGGCGCCTTCTCCCAGTTGCTGTGTTCATATCTCTCCACATGTTTTCTATGAGGTTTAGATTTTGCCACTTCAGAATAGTCCAGTGTCTTGTTTTAAACCATTCCCATGTGCTTTTTGAATTGTTTTTGGGATTATTGTCTGACACTATGTGCAACACTGCACAGCACAATGGCCTGGTTATCTCCAGATTTCATGATGCCATGCACAAAGTTCAAGACACCCAGTGCCAGATGCAGTACAGCAACTACAAAACATCGCTGAACCTCCTAAATGTTTGAGTGTAGTTAGAGTGGGTGTTTGTTTTTTGTGAAAGCTTAATTTTGTTATCCATAAATAAGGAATTTGTCCTATGCCAAAAAAACTCTAATTCTTCCAGCTAGTTCAAGTGTGTTTCAGTCAGACTTTCTTATGTCTTCCACTTAGTAGTGGAGCTCTCCTGAATCTCTACCATATACCCCTCTTTCCTTGAAATTGCATCTAAAGGTCAGCTTGAATCTATTAGGCAGCTGATTGAGGTGCTTTCTCCACCATTCATTATTAAAGTAACTATATCGTTTTAAAATAAGCATTGCCCAATCAATTGAATGTGTGTCCAAAGCACAAAGTGATTTATTTTAGCAGATGTAAATAGTCAACAATTTCAATACATTATTATATTATGATAAAGTACAGTACAGCACAGCCAATACCAAAAGATAAGTACATACCAATGCAATCGCTTGCGCACGCTGCACACCCACGGGACCCGATGGACAATATTCTGTATAGAATATTGTGTCAGAGTTGACTGAGGCCCCAGTGAGATGCAGCTAATATATATATACAGTCAGTGTTTCATTGTGAACAATAGAGATGACGTAGATTGTTTCTATAGGTCCAGACGTTGGGTGGGTCCAGGCCAGACAGGTAATAGGTTGATTCAATCTAAGGAATCCAAAGGTGGGGGTCTTCTCTCCAGGGGGTCTGCTCCTTTTCATAGCCAGTATCATACAAAGGTTTACTCTCTAATATCAATAACTAAAGTATGCAATGTGCGATCTCTTCGCCGACTGCACCGGACAGCTGCTGATGATTAGGGCTTCAATATGATATCAGGCATGACACCTTTCCTCTTAAAACTTTAATAACACTAAAATGTACATATAATCACTATATATATATATATATACACCAATATGAAATTATATAAATACCGTATATACTCGAGTATAAGTCGACCCGAATATAAGCCGAGGCACCTAATTTTACTACATAAAACTGGGAAAACTTATTGACTCGAGTATAAGCCTAGGGTGGAAAAGAGCGCTAATTTAAAAACGATAGGTTCAATCTATGAAATCATTTTTAGCTAAACCATAAATAACAGTAGATGACAAGGAACATTCATAAATGATTATAAAATCATTGGCATTGGGTACAACCTAAATAAAGGAGAGAGAGAGAGAGAGAGAGAGAGAGAGAGAGAGAGAGAGAGAGAGAGAGAGAGAGAGAGAGAGAGAGAGAGAGAGAGAGAGAGAGAGAGAGAGAGAGAGAGAGAGAGAGAGAGAGAGAGAGAGAGAGAGAGAGAGAGAGAGAGAGAGAGAGAGAGAGAGATGAAGCCGAGGGACCGGACACCAGGTAAGTTCACCCGTGTATAAGCCGAGTGCCCTTTTTCAGCATACAAAAGTATGCTAAAAAAAATCGGCTTATACACGAGTATATACGGTAACCAACTGTTGTAATGCGAGTGTGTGCGTGCGTATTTTACCGTGCGAACGCACCACGCCACGTAACACGTGGCGTACGCTTCGCAATACGCACGGCAAACCAATATTAAACCAATATACTTTCGTTCATCCAATTATACGACTTCAACACATACATTGTGTATTGCCATCTTTGAACCCGCTTTCACTTGCTGCCATATCCAGGGAAGTTGACTACAGTACCATGTGCCTTAAACATTATGTATGATGGAAACGGGAACATCAATGTCTCTGGAGCTTGGTTTCTCGACCGTAAGATTCTTAATGCTTGGGTACAACCTTCTCAGGGGAGGGCTGGCACATACATTTTAGTACGGGTGGCAAGACTCAACTCAGCAGCCTATTTTAAAGAGAAAATGCAGGTGGCCCAGTGACCCAGCCCAAGATAGCCCTCTATGGGACTGGCCCGGAGGGCAGATGCCCCACTGACCCCCTGCCCAGCCAGCCCCTGAACCTTCTGTCTGACCTTTTCAGACAATTATCTGGCTTTCTTTCTTTACTTCATGCTCACTGCAGTACTCACAGTGACTCAAAAAAGGAAAATTAGTCCTTTTCTCTATGCAATCTTATTTTAATGAGTGATTCTTATATTGCAGGCGAGTACAGCTCCAAAGTGAAGGATAATCAACTTCTTGAAAACTAATTATTTCTAACTACTTATTAAAATGTGTTTTTTTTTCATTGTGTCTGGGCCATTTTAAGATTTCTGTGTGGAAAAAGCTATGACTTATTTCTCTGTTTGTGTTTTAGTCCCCTGCAAACCAAAGAAATGCATATGTGGATACCAAAATATTTTTATATTTTCTTATATTGCAACAATGTTCTGGAAGAAATGGTAAAAAAAAAAAAACCTGCAAGGGTGCCAATACTTTTGGCCATGACTGTATATCCACATTTGAACTGTTTCTGCAGATTCATATAACATTTGCTAATCAAAAGTATGACATAAAACGCTGAAAGTTAGCTGTAGACAGTGCGCAATATAAGAGATTAATTTCAGAGTATTTGTTAATTACCACAAACTATAGACCAGGATTTCAAACCAGAACACATTTATGTGTCATGACACTAGCCTGGAAGTAAGGAAGTCTGGATGGGGTAACATCCAAACACTGGTCAACACCTGCAATAGGGATTATATATGAACTATAGTTTATGTGAAAATCACACAAATTAGGTGATATGAAAAGCGACAGATGTTTTTTTTTTCACATCAACATTTAATTTTTTCATGATGCACCAATGTTGAAATGCTATATGTCTATATCCATACATGTGACACAAAACTAACATTTAGCAGTTTTAAAGACTATTTTGCAATACATTTGCCAACTAACTTCACAGTAGCCAGTCTTCTAAAGCATGCAAAATTATTACAAGGACAGATGCAGTTACGAGTAATCAGATAATTCATCATACTTTTTAATCACCATTTTGTTGTCTTCTTATTGGGTGTAATTCACCCCTGTGTGTAGTGGTGCCTATCTATTGGAAGGATGCAAAAGTGTAAGTAAAGAGTAGATAAAAAATTATTAGCCTATAACTTTACTGTCACTGCTGCTCCTTCCAAACAAGCAGCAGTTTCGCCATGATAGGTCTACAACAATACCACAACTAAAACACGGCCACCGCCCAAATATGATGATTCAACAGTTTTTTATTTGAAACAAATTATTACATGGCACATGCCTCCCTATTTTTGACACATAAAGTCTGTGTCTAAATGCATAATGTATCAATCCTCTATAATAATACATATTTTAGGACTCTGCAATATTTGTAGTTATGGACAGCACAAATAATCACTCAAATTTTTAAAATGCAGAACATTTTTTTGATGAGCAAATATTTGCCAATGGTTTAGTTGTGTGCAGCTTTTGTGTTATTTATTTTTTCAATCATAATCTATTTAAAAAGTCTTCAAATCTTTGCATGGATGGAACTCTATAGATAATGGTGCAGTGTTATTATTGTCATCTAATTTTTATCATGTAGGGTTTTTATGTGGGTGACTTAATGTAAGATTTCCATATATTTTTCCTATTCATATTTTTGAGTTAATATATCATTCTTTCATTTGGTATCTCTTTCACTCTCCTCTCCTGTGGCCACAGACTGAGGATCAAAACAGTTCTGCCTTAAATAGAAAAACAAGCACATGTGATGCAGCCAGTCAGTGCTTCAACTAAGCATCTTTATTGACCATTTACAACATAAAACAAAATAAAAACAGTGAAAACAGGAAAATGTGCAGACACATCGATTTAGTTCTTCTATCATATTACTTTCTAATGCTTTCTTCCTCGCCATGTTTATTTTCCTCTAAATGCTAGGAAAGACATTAGGGAGAAAACTAGAAAAGCTTTATATATTACAAAAAAATGCAATCAATATGTAATTTTATATATCTTTTACATTAATCCTGATGCACACTTCTGCAAATAATCTACATTTTATTTTAGAACTCAAATTTAACATTTCAACAATCACTTGATTGACAGGGCTGCAGCGAAGACAGTGGAATATAACCATGTTTATATATTATCAAGATTTCATGCATAGTGATAACATGGTAATTGAGCAGCTCAGATTTTCAATTTATTCATTTCTTCTGTGTATTTTGTTTTAATTTGCTATTCCATTAAAAGGACATGTGGCATTTATCATTGTAGACTCCTAGTTAATTAGTTTTGACTAAACACGTGAGAAGGTAGAGAAATAAAAACAAAATATTGCACTATCCAGTCAGGAACAATTGCTAGCAAATGTTTATCATTCTGAGGTTAATCTTGTTCTACCCATCTTTAATCAAACACTATGCAGCTAGCAGAATGCAAATCAGGATAGAGAGCACAGCTTATATAAAGTTTTAGGCATTGTTTATAAAGCTGGGTACACACCCATGCAATTACCGTGCAGATAACAGATAAACGACCATTTGGTCTAATAATGCGAGTGTGTGTACGCTCCCACAATCCTGCTTTGTCGTACCGAAACACATCGCATGATTTGGCTTTATAGACTTCCTAAAAATTGCAATCAATAATGGAACAATGTCGGCCAAATTGGGAAGTATGTATGCACTCAAGAGCGACTGTCCAAGAGTTCTACCGACAGTTCCTTTGTATATATGTAATGTGTATACGGAGTCACAATCTTAGCAGAGGATGATTAGGAAAAATGCAGATTTCAGATATGGCGGTAAATCGTGTAGGTGTGTACACATGACTTGCCATGTTCATCGAGAGTGTCAGTCGTTGGTAAAATCGTTACAGAAACTGCATGTGAAGTGTGATTGTATAGGTATGTACCCAGTTTTACGAGTACTTCTCCCTTTAAGGAAATTCAAATGTACACTTGCATCAGTTATTTTTTTCCTCTATGTATCTATCTTTCTATATAGCTATCTTTATATATCTATCTAATCTATATCTCTCTATATAGGTCGATGTATAGATAGATACACAGACACACACACACACATATATACAGTGATCAAAGTGGAAGCATATACGGCTGTGACAAAGCAGGGTCCCTGGGTCACTGGACTGAGGACTTTTTATTCAACCCAGTTTCTCATAGTTTATTGTACTTTTTAATCCTTGGCCAGTCTAAGTGTATACACCAGAGCATCTGTGTATTATGTGTATTGTAATTAGGTACATTTTGCACTTGCTACCTGTAGTAATGTCTGAATTAGATATATAAAGACTGTTGCCATATGTGTGAAAATAGAAGGACAGCAGAAGCCATATTGCATGACATGATTGAAAGTTATGTTAGCCAAGGTAATTACCATTTGTCTCAAATATTCATTGGTATGAGGTGTAGCATAGATCTGGGCTGTTAGTAATCAGAACAATGTCTAAGTGACTTAATATAGCTAGCTGGCAACCCAAGTTAATTATCTAGGTCAACAGGTAATCTAGGAGGTAATTAGGTTAAAACTTTCAGATTATGTGCAATGTATCTCCATACTACCATACTGGCTGAAATAGCACTGGAAAACGTATTAATATGTATCAATATAAATGTCATTGCATCAAAATGTATCACAGACTCAGACTGTTAACACTGCAGATACAATGTGTCAAACATCTTAATGTTTCATTCCCTGATGTAATATTGTAACTCTTTGTTAAGGGTATCCAGCCAAATAGTTTATTCAGTCAAGCCATTCAATTGTATAATCAAGAGAACAGAGACAATATGTCTAACATTTAAATAATTTCAGTGTCCATTGATAAGACTCCTTCTGAAAGGAGGAGGATTGGGACAGCTTGACCCTACTCACTGTGTAAACAGTCAGGAATAGAACGAGAGCAGTATGTCAATAAAATCATTCTATCTTGAGGATCCTGGTGTATGCAACACTAGTACCTAGTCATAATAAAGCCTTATTTTGGATATATTCTGATCTGCATGAGTGAGTTGAATCCTATGGAAGGTAACCATGGTCCCAGCTATTGGTCTTTTCTTCACAACGGTGGAATACTGCTTTCATTGTAACACTATAATTTTTCCATTCACTTACATTTTCCATACTGTCCACTTCAACCATTGTGTGTTCTAAAATTGTTTCCATTTAATCAGTTGATAAGAGTTCTAGTAAGGCAATTCACATGGAAACCTCATAAATAAATGCTTATAGGCAATGCAGAAACGCATTCCCAGAAATCTTCTCTACCAAATAAGAGTGGCTTTTCTGCATATTATCATTAATAAGTAGGTCCTTTTCCATTGTTTCAATTAGATTTTCTCTCTAGCTGAGCAGAAAGTCCCTAGCACTGATGGGTCCTAATAGGGCCAAAACAGTACGTTTACATGTTCTCTTTTAAACTTGGCAGGAAATCATCAATTCAGATAGTGGAAGGCAGATACATGAATGTCCTTCACAATTCATATAAACTGAACTATTATATAATTGCTTCAGTAAGGCCACATATAGCTAAACAATATTCAGCACCGAAATTACCAAGGACACTGGTATTATCAGGATATCATCTAGACACAAAGCTTCAAAAGCATTGTTCATTGTATTCTATTATTTCTCGTAACTTTAACAATGCAATTCCACTTAAATTTTTTATGAAAATTGTGTTATTTCTACTCTTGCCTGGTTCTTTTAAATACTTATGCTGGTCCCCTTTGGATAGTAAAAAAATAAAAAAAAAACAATTGCAATATCATAGCACAGAACTTTATAGGCATGAGGCATGACCCTTCAAATATTTGCCCACAACGGATAAGTTCAATAGTATATAATTTTTTTTTTTTTACATACCACATTTGCTATTCACTGGGAGTTTATATATATATATATATATATATATATATATATATATATATATATATATATATATATATATATATATATATATATATATATACATACATACACACATATATACACTATATAAATGCCTAGTGGCGTGTGTGGGGAAAAAAACCCCAAGCTGCAGCGCCACCTGTTCAGAGTTATACACTGACCTATATATTTCTTGAAGGAGAAGTGACAGTTGGGAGTGGTTGGTGGTTGCCGGGGGTGACAGTGGGGAGTTTTTAACACCTTGCGTAGCTTGATGAAGGATGTGGCGATGAAGATGAAGGATGAGGTGATGGAGAAAAATGATGAGGTGGTGACATGTGGACAAAACCACGTTAAAAAGGGCCCTTACGTCAGGAAGTAACGCTCTTCCCCTGAGGAGGCCTGGGCTAGGTCCAAATGCATGACAAGAACCTTTTTAACACCTTAAGTAGCTTGATTTGACTAGAATGCATGAGTATCATGCACGGGTTAACTTATATATATATATATATATATATATTAATACATGTGGGAGCATGTCATGTGGGTGTATTAATGTTAGTATTTTTAAGACCTGTGTTTTTTTTTTTTTTACCATGTACCATCTATGTCAATGTAAATATTTACCAAGTACCCCCCTAAAATGTGGTTGTTTCTACTTATTACCCCCAGGGTCATATTAACCCAGAGTCTAACTGGGCTACAGCCCAGGGGGCCTAGGGCATCCAGGGGGCCATTGACAGTGCTCAACAGCATTATTGATCAATGCAGGGACGAGGGCACGATCAATAATGCTGAACCTGTCACTGTAGCCCTTCCGCGGCGCTCAGTAATCTCCTTACTGAGGAGATCTCGTGAGTCTCACTCTCACGAGATCTCCTCAGTAAGGAGCTTACAACGAGCTGCGGAAGGACTACAGCGATAGTACAACAGAAACAGTAAGTGCTGGGGGCAGTTCACGGGGGGACGGCTCACACGGGGGTCCTTACGGGGGAATGAAAGCCCCCTTAGCCCAGGGGCCTCCATTCCCTTAATCCGGCCCTGATTACCCTCTCTAAAGAGTGCACATTTATTTAAAGTGCCATCTAATTTGAATACAACAACTTATTAGTTTAAGGTTCTTTTTAAAAGCCATATTTCTGATTAGTCTAGTAAAAGTTTTATTATTTCCTAATAAATTAAATGCTGTTTTGAGTTCTATTTAACAGACTGAAGGACCCCTTGAAACTATTGGTTCGGTCTAGGGGTGGGTGAAGATGTGAAGTTCCTGAGATACAATTAATCAGTACATGTTTTGCCACCCTTTTATGCTGAATACCATTGCTCACTGCATTTTTCAATTTACAATTTGCAGAATTTATGAAGTTAGGATAACGACGAACAATCTGCTGAGTGGTATAGCTGGCAATGACTGGGAACAATTAAGACCAAAGTCCATTTGCAATACATGCTAAAGCTAACAACCAAATGCGAAATGAGGTGAATATTTCATGGAATGGTTTTGAACGTTTCGCTCATCTCTAGTTTGGACATAACTTAACTTCCTATTATGTTTAATGACGTTCTTGGGTTAAATGTAATTCAATATATTTCCATTTCTTTCTTGCTTTATAAACAGATTAAATACTCACATTAATGGCAGAATTTCGAATGTCTAAGGCATAGTTTTCCTCGCTGGGATGTACTTGCAATCTCAAATATTTGATGAGGTCCTCATTTTTAATTCCCAAAACAGAAAGACCATATAGAGCTTTAACTTCATTTTTCAGAATATCAAAAATACTATAATTTATAAGCAGAAAAACAAAAACATTTTACCAACAGACAGGCATCAAAAATAATAATAATATTATATGCATCTTAATTAAATTAACAATACCAACACAATAAGATAATTTTGAAAGTAATAGACTGAGTTTTTGAACTTGCCTAAACATTCTACCGTCTACAGTCACTTAGAAGGAATTATTCACTCTGTTATCAGTGTCAGCATAGAAATGATCTAACTCTATGAAGCAAGTGTTGGGCATGAAAGAGCATAAATATAAAGTATTGCTTGCTTCAATTTACTGTATTAGAAAAGCATTGGGAACAGGCGAGGGCTGGGAGATGTCAGCCCGGGGGGACGCACAGGCGGCCGCATCACATGCGGCCGCGCCATTGATGACGCGCCCGCATCGCGTCATGTGATGCGGCCGCCTGTGCTCTGACGCGGCCGCATCCCATGTCATGAGATGCGGCCGCAGGTGAAAACAGGCTATATTGCATCCGGGGGGCGGCCGGCCTACCTGCCCCCCGGGCAAGCCCACCCCTGATTGGGAATAAGTTCAGAACAATGTAAGGGAAAATCAGTAATTAAAGTAAAATATCGTAACCCATAATTGCATGGTGCCTTTCCATTGAAAACTATTCTTAATTTGCACATAAACACTTTATTACATGTTATACTATGCATTAATAAAAGGGAACAGAATTTTCATATAAAAGACTGCAAAAATGTATATGAACACATTACATATTCATTAACCACGTGACAACATAAATACAAAAAGTCATACCTGAATGAATTATGAACATCCAGATCAATCTGAAGACCATTTATATATAGACTAGCATCTCCAGGCTGGATTCCATATGTATCAGATAGATGCTTTTAGGAAGAAATTACAACATAAAGACATTTAAAGCTGTGATGTCTCATCAACGTGCCTATAACGCAGCTTGGTAACGGAGATACACAAGAAAAGAACAAAAGCTCACCCTGTAGACAATAAAGTGACTTCAAATATGATACACATACGGTGTGATTCTCTATATGTTTTCTTGGTAGTGAGATCTACACTCCACGGGTTTTGCAAATTGTGACAAATGTTCATAATGTCTAACCTAGAAATCAAACACAAGAATCCAGCCACACATTCACAAATTGAACAGTATATAGCGAACAATACTCCAATTTGGAAGCCTCCCAATGGGCAGAAGCCTTGTGGAGGTCCCTCCCCTGGACGGCACCTTAAGCTGGGTACACACTACACAGTTTTCATCCAATAATCGGCTAAATCAGCCGACATACGACTGCTCGTTCAAAAGTCAGGTCAGTGTGTGCAGTGACACGATGGTCGAAAGTCTGCCCAAATGGACGATTGTCGCCTTATTTGGTTGGTCGTACTGTTTAATATTTTCGTTCCAATCTCATTTCCGTTGTGTAGTGGGTATAAACTTCCGACCGATCCACACTAGTGAGTACGAAATTACAGTCATTGCTCACGACAACATGGCTGTAAAAAGTCGCTAAAGGGACGTCCGCTCTTCCCTTTATCGTCATGAATAAGGCTAGTGGTGTATGCAGTCCATGGACCGAGCGATCAGAACATCGATCGCATGTAAAATCGCTCGGCATAAAAAGTTGGTTGCAATTTCTGTAGTGTGTACCCAGCTTTACAGTATAATCGCTGATTGACAGGCAGCAAGAGCCGACTCCTTGTAAGCCCTACAGTCAGTGATACTATCAGGCCCTGTTGACAACCTTTAATAAAATCTTTACCAATTAGTTCTTCCTCTCCCGCAAGAGAGAGGCTCACATGCAGACCTATCACCTACACACTGTGGAGGTATCCATTTTGTGGCTCAAGCCACTATACCGTCTATCAATTTGCAAGAAAGCAGTGACACCACTGAGGCACTGTAAAATGACAATAAGCCACTAATTCATAGTTAAATGATAGTCTAATTGAACATTAGTTCAACTCACAAAATGTATGTTTCCACTAGGTGACTGCTCCAATTTAAGTGGCAACCCCACCAGACTTACTTTTTGGTGGGAATCCTAATGAGGGAAACGGAGTGTATTTTTTAATTAACCAAACTACTAAAGAATCATGCCTGCAGCAGTTTTAGGAGCACATGTTTTATTCCTGTTGAGTACAGGAATGTTCCAACATTTTGATGAGGGACAGATATGCACAAGTTGAGAAAAATACAAACAGCTACTATCACATCTAAAATCCCAAAAGGGACCGTCCTAAGAAAAATAAGCTAATGATGAAAATCAAAACACATTAATACTCGTTAAAGAAAGCACCAGTATTGTAACACTCATTTGCCAATTGTCTAATGTGAGACATACATGTTAATGTAAATTTAACAAACATTTTTTTTTTTTTTTTTAATAACCTTTCTGAGCAATGCCCAGATTTCATTGGCCACCTGGCAGCTTGAATACTATTTTGCCTAAACCCAATCATCATAATATTTTATACTTTTAACACCTTTGTCATCTCTCTCCTTTCACTGTGTTTTGGTGCTCTGCTTTCATTATCTCAAATGGGAATGATTCCGTTCTGCACAGCTGGAGCCGCCATCCCCTGCTGCTAGATGGATGGACTATAGGCACTGCATCGCCAATGCCAATTTAATGCCTGCAAATACTGATGTTTGAAACTTTTAGTGTTATTCACTTGGGGGAGCTAAATATAAAAGATGAGAAAACAACTCATAAGGGCTTCTGTCCAGCTTGAATCCTTTTAATTAACTTCTGATTGCAGTTATTTTCACATTTTAAGGCTTCCAGCAAGCTAAGTGCATGTAATATTGGATTGCTGCGCCACAGAGAAATGTTATGTACATATAATGTCAAACAATCAACTGGAGATATAAATACAGCAGTTATATTCAAATTAAACATCTCACATGAATCTAGATTTGTAAAACAAATAATATGCATCACAATTATATTGTACCTAAACTTATTTTCTTGCTGTGTACTTGTCCTGTGTCTCTGTACTGATTGTGGACACCATAATTTGTTTTTAAAAAATATACAGTATATAACGCAATTATAAGTAGACTTGAGTTATTATTTAAACATAACCTAAAAACAGCTGGCATGAGTTTTTCTAAAACAACCACACCAGGATTCGCAACAGTTCAGGTCCCGGGCTATAGCTGACAACTTAACCGGTGGACATCAGTATAATATTGTCCAAAATGTCCATATCAGCACCATTAGTTAAGTGTTTTTCCTTATTCAAAGGAATGTACGGATCACACAGTGTACACTATTGTATTCCTTTCTATTTTCTCAATTCAACACTGGAGTCATAAGCATCAATACATGGCGGAATAATCCTCCCCTATCAATTTGTTTGTTAGTTACTACATACATAAAAACATACAACTACTATATATTTGATGCAAACTGTAAAGAACAACATTTCATACTGTCTGAAGTAACTCTGTAAAGAAATATAGATATAACAGTTCTAATAACAAACCTTCTGATTTTCCTCAATTTCTTTCCTCATCTCCTGGTTTAATGCAATTCTGGTTAGTGATCTGTAGAACGAACACATGAACATCTTAGCATCAAACTAAACCATACAGTATACCTGCCGACATTATAATATGCACCCATTTTTAGTTATATTTGTCCGAAGGCGCGGCAGTCCAAAGCGTTAACCTAAGGTTCTGTCTGCTCCAATATAAGAGAACTCTTATATCAGGAGTCATGAGTTCAATTCCCGGCCATGCCTTATCTGTGTGGAGTTTGTATGTTCTCCCTGTGTTTGCATGGGTTTCCTTCGGGTGCTCCGGTTTCCTCCCACACTCCAAAAACATACTGGTAGGTCAATTGGCTGCTATCAAAATTGACTCTTGTCTCTCCCTCTCTGTCTGTCTGTCCCCCTCTCTGTCTGTGTGTGTGAGTGTGTGTCTATATTAGGGAATTTAGACTGTAAGCTCCAATGGGGCAGGGACTGATGTGAATGAGTTCTCTGTACAGCGCTGCGGAATTAGTGGCGCTATATAAAATAAATAATGATGATGATGATGATGATGATGATGATGATGGTGAATATGTTACAGGATGGACTTAACTGCCAGATATTAGAAGCACATGCAACGCAACATTCTTTTTAATTCATTAACAAGATGAGCAAATTAACAATAACAATCTAAAACCAACATTTTTGTTCTGAATTTGCCCACAATGTAGGTGACAATTTATGTGAATTAATAGATTTAAAAAAAAAAAAAAAAAAAGTAGAATCCCCAAAGCAGCAGAAGTGAGGTTGAATCTATAGGATTGTCTCTATTAACAAGCATATAAAGCAGATATTGCAACAGTAGGATTGATGCATTTAGGCAAAATATTTGCACTGATAGTGACCAATAAGATACGCTTTTATTGCCTAGCCTGCGCTAATCACAGATAAGTTAATTGCAGATTGTTTGATTAGCGCAGGCTAGGCAACAAAAGCGTATCTTATTGGTCACTATGTTTAGTACAAGTTTTACACCTGAATGCAATGCTAGTAAACTAGAACCAAAGAGATGTGTTTAAATGAGCGCCCTTCAATATTCAATTGCATACTGTATGTATGAAGCATTATATAAGCATGATAGAAAAAAACTATAACAACTCTAATAAAAGGGAGTTCTGCATGAATAACTCAATGCCTATCCTATTTAGGATTCACACAGTGCCTGGCACAGTTTGCAGTATTGTAATATTGTATCATGGACATTCTGCTCTTCAGTACAAGACAAAATGTAATACTTTGCTGCTAGTCTCTCCAGCACAGAAGTGGTCGAGTGCAAATGTCCCCCAATGCACAACCTGTGAAAGACCTTGGAGGTTGAAAGTCAAGTAGAGGTACTGAGTGGAAGCAAAACACTTTCCACAAAACTTTCATGCATACTTCAATAGTAGGACTGCTAAAAAGTTGAAATCATATTAATCATCTGTCATGCTGTGAAACCTACTGTAGTGTAGTGAAGGTGAACTTTCTTTGTGCAAGACATTGATTAATATTACTAAGGGCAGGAATTAATAGGGGAAAAATTATTTTCAGAATTTTCTTAAATACAAATGAATGTAAATAAATCCTTTTATTTTGATAGTAATGTTACTGCTGTAACATAAAACCTTATATTTGTTGAGCAAACAAATATATATACGCAAGGACACACCCAGAAATTTTGATGACCAAGCTAACTTTGCCCCAAATTACAACTTATGTGAACTAAGAAATGATGTATTAATGTATCCACTAGTGTAAGAAAAAAAAATATTAGCAGTCACCTCAGAGTTCCATAACCTGAACAAAAAAACATAAAAAAAATACAAAAGCTCCCGTTGCTTCAAGTATCCGTGTATTTTACAGTGGACCCGTGCACACATACATGTATATACAGTGTGTGTGTATATATATATATATATATATATATATATATATATATATATACATACATGTATATACAGTGTGTATATATATATATATATATATATATATATATATATATATATATATATATATATATATATATATATATATATACACACACACACACATACATACATACATATACACACACACACACACACACACAGACATGTATATATACACACACACACAGGTATAAAATGATTTTAGACTATTGTTATTATCATCATTTTTTATTTAGAATGCACCACAAGGGGTCCGCAGAGTCTTAGAGGCAGTATACTGTAAGACATAAAATGGAGAAACAGGATAAACAAGAAAAGCAAAAAAAAAAGAAAAAAGGGAGTACAATAACAATGTAGGCAAAACACAACAATGTAGAAAAAAGACTATTCTGACAAGGATCAGCATAACCAGCACCAGTCCACTTGAAGACCTGAAGAGAGATAGAGAGCCTGACTGGGATAGGGAGTGAGGGGGGCAGTCCGGGAGAAGTATTGGAGGTGACAGTGTAAGGATGTAATGAGTGACGAGGAGAGTTGATGATCAAGGTTGGAGAGTAGGGGGGGAGATTGGGTTAGGGCTCTATAGGTGATAGTTAGAAGTTTGAAATAATCTCTCAAGTGGAGAGAGTGCCAGTGAATGGATTGACAGAAAGGAGAGGCAGATGTAGAGCGACGGAAAGAAAAATTAGATGGGCAGCTCCCTGTATTGTGGTCACTGCTAGTGGAGGAAAAAAAAACACATCTCGAGATGAGTCCACCTCTGCATTGCATAGTTGAATGTGCGCCAACTTTCTAAGCACGCACAGAGCGTATGTCCCACTCTACATCAGCTGCAATTTCCAAGACTTTCTCATGGGGATTTTCCACATTACAGTTTATATAGCATAATTACTACAAGCATCTTACAAAATATATATAAATCAATAAATAACTATCGAAGTAGAAATCATGAGGCATCGGGAAGTAATATTATCTACCGTCATGACCAGAGGTTTTGAGAATGACACAAATATTATTTTTCACAAAGTCTGCTGCCTCAGTTTTTGGGATGGCAATTTGCATATACTCCAGAATGTCATGAAGAGTGATCAGATGAATAGCAATTAATTTATTCTCCAGGAGTCATACAGTATTTGTGGTTTAAGAAAGTTTGCTAGGTGTTTGGATCTCTGATAGCCAGCTTCATCTGTACAGGGGTAGATCTGTCTAGGGTACTGTTTATTACCGCATTAAAATGTCTAGTGACAATAAGGTCTCCCTTTTTAAGTTGGGATATAATGGGGTCTAATTTAGTAAATAAAGCTTGCCAAATTTGGTTCAGGGCATATACATTTACTAAAGTACATGTACAATTGATTAGTTTGCGTATTACAATTAGGTATTAACCTTCTTTGTCTGAGTAGCAGTCCATTAGCTCAAACATTATGTGATGAGCAAATAAAATTGCATCTCCCCTCTACTTTTGTTTGAAATAGCCGACAAACTCAGCTTGGATTTGTCATGGATAGCAATTCAGTATAGAGTTATTGTACAAAAAGATTCTCTTGATGAAAGTTCAAATCACCTTTATGCAGTATCAAAAAGCCCCAACAGTTTGCCATGTCCAATGAAAGGAGGCCAGTTTGTGATTATTCCTATCATATCAGAGTACATTTGTGCAGGATGAGTAGGTTGTATGCCTGAGGAGTGCACAAGTATGGTACGCCTGGGAACAGTATTTTGGTATAAAGACAGGCAAAGTGAAAATGAAAGGTGGGTTAGGTCATATGGTGATTCACGCATTGGCCACTGTTGTTGACTGTGGGGAGGAGAACTATATGCTTGGAGAGCATGTAGGTCAACAAGGGGGACTGAACTGATTTTATTCATATGAAAGGATAGTTATTATAACTGTGACGGAGTCATGGTACCATAATAACAAAGATTGGTACATCGTTATTCCAGGTTACATCAAGTTAAAATAGACTGAATAGGAAAACAGGGAATTGGAGATGCTTTATAAGGAAAGAATGTGAGAAAAGAAACATTAAAGCAAGGCACTGCAGATAGGATTTAAAGCATGAGAGTAACTCTAGAAATAAACTAAAAAAAAAAAAAAAGCTGAAAGATAGGATTGCCAAACATGAACAATTTATAGATCATCAGGACAAGATGAGTAATTGAATAAATATTAATCATTGAGATGTCTATGAATGGTGAAGTGATAGTTATTAGAGGCCTCAATATTCCTGATGTGGACGGGAATTTTCAAATTGTTAAGTGCACCAGTTGTAGTGACATTCTAGATTGCTTGCATGGGGCATCTTTCAAGACATTAGTTATGAAACCAACACAGGCAAGCAATCCTAAATTTATTTCTCACAAAAGTAGACATTGGACAATCTTTATCATTTTATTTTTTTATTTTTTTTTTGTAAATCTCTTTTTTATTGAAAGATTGAACAGCTTTTACAAACATATCTATTTTGCATAGAACAATGCATTAAGGATATTCAAAAATATTACGTAAAGACACATATACATGAACACGATTCAACAGTAGTTCAGCATAAAAATAAAGTACCATTTAGTATTCAATAATACATCATGTAGGGATGGGGGAAAGACAAAGAGGGATAGAGAGAGGGAGAGAAAGGTAGAGCGGGAGGGGGGGGAGAGAGTAAGGGGGGTTCATTTATTCCACTGAGAATATAGTGGTGAATCCTTGAATTCGAGCCACTCAAACCATATGTAATGATATTCCCTGTATTTGTCCTTTGAGGAATAGAGTATGTCGTCCATTATTCTATAGGATTCTATTCGGGCAAACCACTCTCTAATGGTAGGGATATTCGGGGATCTCCAATGTACTGGAATCACGGCCTTTGCCGCGTTGCTAAGGTTTTTAATTGTTGATTTTTTTGTATTTAGAGATTGTCATTTTATTATAATTCAATAACCAGTATTTGGGGCAATTAGGTGGCTCAACGCCCGTAATTTCTTTAGTAATTAGAAGGACTGCATCCCAAAAAGTTCTAAGAGCTATGCAGTCCCACCATACATGTAACGGAGTGCCCGGCGCCGACATACATCGCCAGCACACGTTCGACATCCCAGGAACCATCCTAGCCAGCAAGCTAGGACATCTATACCATCTAGTCATCACCTTATACTGTGTTTCCACCACCCGTATACTGACCGAGCTCGACTGGGTGCGTAAGAAGATATCTTTCCAATCTTGTTCGGATATCGAGCAAGTCAGCTCCCTCTCCCAGTGTCGTATGAAGGTGGGTTGTTCATTAAAGGTGTTTTCAGTGAGATTACTATAGATGAGAGATAGAGTATGTCTAGGATATAGCGGAGAGGTACATAAAGATTCAAACTGTGTAAGCGGCCGCCCCACAGACTCCCGTACCTCCAAGGATCCGAGAAAATGGCGGAGCTGTATGTATCTCCAAATCTCCGCATTTGGAAGTTTCCATTTAGATTGGAGATCGGCGAAAGGCAAGAATCATTTTATTTTTGTTTGGTTTTTGTTTTAAAATAGCAGATTTTCACCAATTTTTACCACAGAATTTAAAATGGCAAAACCTGTTTCATTGGGTTGGAAAACATAGAAAGGTAGAAAATATTTACCCCCACCTTGCCAGAAAAAATAATCCAAAAGAAAAACAACAAACACCGCCAAGAAAAGGCAGGCTAGATGGAACCGTGGGTTCTGGTCTGCTGTCAAACTCAATGTTTTCTATGATCGTATAAGCTGAAACAGCAAGAAACTTAAACATTCTCTAAAGCACATCTGAAAACTGAATGCAATAAACACACTAAAAAGAATCTTTCCATCTAGTATGTTCTTGTTCTGAACAAGTCTTTACTTTACAATGCAGGGATGTCAATGACCATGAATCTAGTCTGCAATTCAATGCATACATCTGTACACAATGACAGAGGAGACAGCACTAAATACTATAAAGCATTCATCTTAAATCTCTATTGAACCAAAGACAGTAAGAAGACAATTAAGGTTAAATGTAGTAAATTGAAAGAACCAAAATGTCATCACGAAAGGTTTTACTGAGTGCATTTACATTTATTGGTCTACAAATATATTTAAGCATGAGGAATATGGGGCAGTAAAGAAAGGAGGAGACTGATTATACATAAAATGATTGTTTGCAAAAGCAGCAAGGACACAGATCATAAAATTCTCAATTTTAACTCACTGAAATGCCAGGGTCATTTTACTGGCTCTATAAAGCATTTACAGTCATTCTAAAGAAGTGATCAGATACAAATGTATCTCGGTGTAGACACGTTGATCTTTTCACAAAATGGCATCATAATTTCGGTAGAATATAGGATAATAATAAAGGCATATTACAGAATTCCCAGACAGAGTATGAGACCACAAACTACTGAAATCAACATTTTGAAGTTATTGTCCAATTTTAAATTGGTATTCATTCAGTTTATGGGAAAAGTCTAAAAAGTTATTTTAATTTAATACAGCAGAACCATGCCAGATATCTGTATAAATGATTATTGAATTAGACACATGTAGTTATTCTATAAATCATTTTACCACGTAAAAATACATTCAGATTACCTATATTTTCAGATATGTACTGGGGGAGAAAGTCTGGCAACATGCTGGGTGACAAATATGTAACATGCCCAGTTCTGCGATACTCAGGATGTGTCCAGAGCGTGGAACTGGAGCTCAATAAATAAATTAAAATATAGTAAAAACTTTCTATTAAAAAGCATGAAAATACATATTTTAGAATATAAAAAATAGAGCAGATCTAAATGTTATATGTCTATCTTTCTCTCTCACCTCAAAAAATATTTTCTGGGGGCGGGCCATAGCCCCTTTCAATTTAAAAAGTTTCAGGCTGAAAAAAAAAAATATATATATTGTAGTAATAAAGTGGGATTTTTGTACTTACCGTAGAAGCTCTCTTTCTCTGAACTCGAGTTGGGGGACACTGCTCACTTTGGGGTATAGAGGGCGCTGTGGGAGTAATAGCACTAAAAACTTGTCTAGCCTGCTCTCCTCCCCTCTATGCCCCCTCCACCGGAAGAGCTCAGTTCATTTACTTACCAAAAAAACACCACAAAACAGAACACACAACAGAACTGTCAGAACAGAGTGGGAACGCAGTATCCCCCAACTCGTGTTCAGAGAAAGAGATTTTAAAGTAAAGTACAAAAATCCCAATTTTCTCTTTCACACCAGTTGGGGGACACTACTCACCTTGGGGATGTTCCAAAGCTGCCACTTTGGGTGGGAATGGTCAGAATGAGCAGCATGTAAAACATTACGGCCAAAGTTTGCGTCTTTTGAAGCAAAGACGTGGAAACAATAAAACCTGGTGAATGTATGAACTGAAGACCAAGTAGCTGCCCTACACAACTGCTCAGCCGAGGCATCATGCCGGTCATCAAAGAGACGCTAACCGACCTCATGGAATGAGCTGCCAGACCTTCAGGAACTGGAGAGACCTCCGAAATGTACGCCTGCCAGATAGTAGCGATGATCCATCTAGCTTGCGATCGTCATTCAGGACTAGAAGACTATCAAGTCTTCCGAACCGAAGCTGTATGGTACACATAAATCCTCAAACCTCTGACCACATCTAAGGAAACTGAGTCCTGACCAGGTGGCAGTGAATCCTGAGGAAGAATCGTCAGAACAATATTCTGATTTATGTGAAACCTTGAGACCACCTTTGGTTGAAACAAAGGCTTAGTATTAAGCACCGCACAATCATCATGGAAAATCAGAAGATGAGCCAACATGACAGGGCCAACCCCAAAACCCGTCTGGCCGAAGCAATGGGCAGCAAAAAGGTCACTTTCCACAAAAGAAGCTTTAGGGAAACAGACTGCAAAAAGGTTCAAAGGGGGATTTCTGAAGCGCCGAAAGGACCATGTTTAGGTCCCACAGAGCCACTAGCAGAGCAAAAGACGGTTGTACATGAAGTACCCTCTGTAGAAACTTCTGCACACCTAGTAACAGAGCTATACGTTTCTGAAAATACACCAACGCCGCTACCTGGACCTTAAGGGACGACAACCTCAATCCCTTGTCCAGACCATCTTGCAGAAAAGCCAACACCCTGGCTAAACGAAAAGAATTAGCACTTTGATCTTCAGACGCCAACATAGATATGCTTTCCAAATGCGGTGATAAATGGTGATGACGGTTTTCTCCCCTGGATCATAGTTTTAACCAATCTCTCCGAAAACCCTTTTCCTGAGAATCAGGGATTCAACTTCCAAGCTGTCAAAGAAAATGGATCTAGGTCCGGATGAAAGAATGGACCTTGACCGAGAAGATCCTTCCTGAGAGGTAGACGCCAAAGATGATCCACCGACATGTCTAGAAGATCTGAGAACCATGCTCTTCTCCACCAATCTGGTGTCAGTAGAATCACTGGAACCTTTCGCCTCTCACTTCCTGCAAGATCCGCAGCAGCATCGGAAGTGGAGGGTAAAGGTACACCAACTTGAAGTTCCAGTGGACCGTCATAGCGTCCACTAAAATAGCCTGAGGGTCTCTTGACCTGGCACAACAACTTTCTACCTTGCAGTTGTGCCGCAAGGTCATCATGTCTATTTCTGCCCGACCCCACCGAAGGACTATTTGAGAAAACACATCCGGATTGAGCAACCATTCGCTTGCATACCGACATAGTAGTCGGCTTCCCAGTTGTCCAATGTGGGAATGAACACCGCAGAAATTGCAGGAACCTGTTGTTCCGCCCATTTCATGATCTTTGACAATCCCTTCACGGCAAGAGACCTCTTTGTTCCTCCTTAATGATTTATGCGAGATATGATTACTATGTACAAATACATTAGGGGTCAATACAGAGAGCTTTCATGGGAACTTTTTACCCCAAGGACCATACACAGGACTCATGGTCATCCCCTAAGGTTAGAGGAGAGGAAATTTCACAACCAGCAAAGGAAGGGGTTCTTTACAGTAAGGGCAGTCAAGATATGGAATTCATTGCCAGGGAAGGTTGTGATGGCAGATTCAATAGATATGTTTAAGAAAGGGTTAGACAAATTTTTAGCGGAAAGGTGTATCCAGGGATACGACCGTTAATTTAAAATAAAGGATAGTAGTGGATATAGGGTAAAAATTGGATTGCAATATTGAGTCTGGGGGGATTTTCAAAATTGAAACAGATGGGCGGTTGCCTACTGTGGATTAATTTCAAATATAAGTGCAGGATCGCAGGAGATCCAAAATAGGTTGAACTTGATGGACTGGTGTCTTTTTTCAACCTCATCAACTATGTTACTATGTTACTATGTTACTGCCGTAGCATTGTCAGACTGTATTCGGATCAGCGGACGTGCCTGGAAGGACTGTGCCAGAACTAGAGCATTGAATACTGCCCGTAGTTCCAGAACCCTTATGGGCAACCGTGCTTCCTCCGGCATCCAAGTCCCCTGCAATCTGAGGTGAAGAGTGACTGCACCCCACCCCAATAAGCTGGCATCCGTCATTACCACAGTCCAGTCCCACACCAAGAAAGGACGCCCCTGCATTAGGATGTCCCTCCTCAGCCACCAGAGAAGAGACAGGCGTGTTGTCTGTGACAACCCAAAGACCTGCCTTTCTAAGTTGGGATCCGACCTTGACCACTTTACCTGAAACTCCGTCTGGAACTTGCGCAAATAGAAACAAGCAAACTGCATAGCCTCGAACGAGGAAACCATGCGACCCAGTAGCTTCATACACTGAAGTACTGAGACACAAATTAGAGATAAAAGATTTTTAAGCCAACGCTTGATCATCCGCACTTTGTCTGAAGGGAGAAAAACCCTCTGACAATTGGTGTCGAACAACAATCCCAGGAACATCATACGTCGGGGTTGTTATCCCGTTTTTTTATTGTAGTTGATCACCATCCGTGTGCCTGCAAAATGTCTCTGATCAGCTGCAGATGTGACTGAAGCCGAGGTACCGACTCTGCCTTGATCAGTAGGTCTAGATAAAGTAAAATAGTCACCCCATGTAAGCGCAGCTGAGGTGCCATTGCAGCCATCACCTTTGTGAACACATTCGCTGTGCGGTGGCAAAAGCAAATGGGAGAGCCCTGAACTGAAAATTCTCCAGACCCACCGGAAACCGCAAGAGACTGTGATGACCTTTCAATATCGGAATGTGTAGGTAAGCATCCTTGATATCCAAGGATGCTAAGTACTCGCCTTTCTTCATGGAATTTACCACAGATCTCATCCGAAAGCTGGGTACCCGTAAGCAAGTTTTGCGTTCCTTCAAGTTTAGAATTGGTCTGAAGGACCAATCCGGTTTTTGCACCAGAAAAAATTGAGAGTAAAAGCCTTGACCTCTCTGCCCAAATGGAACTGGAACAATCACCCCGGCATCCCGAAGTGACTGTACTGCCCCCCTGCAAAGCCTGTCTTTTCTCCGACTCCCTGGGAAAAGGTGTAGTCATGAAACGCCGTGGAGGTGCCCCCACTAGGTCCAAGATGTATCCCCTGGACGCTATACCTTTCACTAAAGCGTCTATGGTGGACCTGAACCACCGTTCCTGAAAGAGCAGTAGGTGTGCTCCCACCACCGGAGCCCCCAGTGGAGGATGCAGGAAACTATGCTGCTTGTTTGTCTGCTGGCTTAGGGTCAGGGCGACGTCCTGTCCAGGCCTGTCTGTCCCTTTGTCTCCCTCCCCTTGTAACCGGGGTTTGGCTTCTGGAAGAACCACCCCTTGAGCGACCGACAAACTAAAAGGAGCGAAAACGCCTCCCTTTTGCTTTTGACGCAGGTACCGGAAGAAGAGCACTCTTCCCCCCTGTGGCCTGAGCGATGAATTTGTCCAAAGGAGAACCAAACAAAGCCGGTCCGTCATATGGGACAGATTTCAAAGCTCTCTTGGAATTAGCATCCACCTCCCAAGGTCTTAACCACATTGAGCGCCTAGCTGCCACTGCTGAGGAAGAGGTTTTTGACAACCCCTGACCCACATCTAGAACCACATTCCCTAAAAACTCAGCAGCATCTTTAATATGCTCTGCCAGAGGAGCCACCTCGGTTCTAGTCACGCCAGATTGAATTCCTGCATGAAGAGTAGTGGCCCATTTTTCAACTGCTTTATCGACCCAAGCCGCCACACTCACCGGGCACAGGAACGCCCCAGACGCTTAATAAATCAATTTCAAAATCGCTTCACAGTTTTTGTCAGTACTGTCTTTAAGAGACGCCACATTCAGCAATGGAAAAACAGTAAACTTTGCCAAGTGTGCAATAGGAGCATCGATACTAGGATGAGTCTCCCATGATCCTACCTCCGAATCTGGAAAGGGGTAGAAAAGTTTGTATCGTCTGGTAAACTGAAAATTATTAGCGCCTTTAGTCTGGCCTTGTCACAAATTTCCAACAGTTGTGCGAAAGGAAGGAAGAAAACGGTTCTTTTCTTTGCCCTTTTAAAACTTGGAGGTCTGTGATACAGATTGTTCCCCGTCCGATATGTTAAGAACCTGTCGCACTGCCAGGATAAGGTCCTCAATGCCCTGTCTATTGGACACATCCTCCTCACCTGTGGGCATCCCAATAGTAAGAATCCTCTAGAACATCACCATCTTCCAATTCGGATGGATCCGTGTCCGAATCTACTAACACCTGGGCAATAGGCAGACCCAAGCATTTTACGCTGTCCACCTGCTATACTCAGATGGAACAATTTTCCAAGGGAATTAGACACTCTGGTCAAACCCTGCACAGACCGCTTCAAACTAATCATCCAAGCAGGCTCCTGGGAGACCCCTGGACCACCCTGCAGCAACTGAGACACCTGTCCCGAAGGAATGGTTTCTGAGGACTGTGTACCCAGAGGAGAGGAAAAGGTATCGGCACCTAATATCCCCAGGATTGGATTGTTTCTTCTTAATTCAGCAATGGACCGTGCCAGCTCCTTGGAGCAGGCTGGTGCCACGATGTTCACTGCACCCACAGACGAGCGCTCGCCCAGGTCCTCGGCTTGCACACAGTGCACAGGCCCCCCTCGTGTGACCATCCACCAGGCAATTTGGACTCACACCTGGTACAGTTGTAGTACATTACAAAGACAGCCTTGGATTTGGCCCCGATCCCTCTTTCTGACATTTTACAAAACAGAAAGGTAAATGAGACACACTGTAGAACTATCTTATAACAAAGAAGAACTGTACAGTATAAGGCAAACTTTAACACTATGGAAAAACACAATAAAATACTGCTTCAGCTAAGACTAGAACCAAAAATGTTCTGTAATGTACCCCAACAAGATGTATAGCAGATAGAAAACACACAGACACTAAAAAAGATATAAGAAACAGCAACGCCACTCTATATCTACTGGTTCTCAGTGTCTGCGCCCGAGTGTCCTGCAGGCAGGGTGGGAAATGGCTGATAAGCATGCCAGAGCTCGGGTAAAAAAAAACAGGGAAGTTAACAGTTACCTAGCCACGCCCACTTAACTCTTTTCTGACCTGAACATAATCAGCAAAAAACATACATTTGTAATTGCAGAAAACACATCAAACCCTGGTAGGGACTGCGCTCCAGCGACAGCACCCCACCAGCATTATATGCCTCACTACCAGTTTAGGCAACTGGACCGCAAGCAGCTCCGTCTCCACAGCAGTCACGGGCTCCCGGGGCGTCCCGCATCACCTCCCTGGAAGCCACTGAGTCCTGGACCACTACCAGAGTGCCAGATGACCCTTTTCCCGGTAGCCCTCCATAATGCAAGGAAGGGGGGGGGGGGGGCGGTGGCACTAAAGCACCACTGGTTCTCTCCCTGAAGTAGCGATCACCGGGTGACCGCTGCAGAGAAAACCTAGCTATTCTACATATTCTACATAGGCACTAAGAAAAAAACTGAGCTCTTTCAGTGGAGGGGGCATAGAAGGGAGGGGAGCAGGCTAGACAAGTCTTTAGTGCCATTACTTCCACAGCGCCCTCTATACCCCAAGGTGAGCAGTGTTTTCCAACTGGTGTGAAAGAAATTATTTTTCAGTTTATCCGTCAATACCATCCTTTAGATGGTGTTAACAAAACCAGTAGAAGTAGAGTTATGGGGAATCCTTCACCAAATAAAAAATATTAACTTGTTACTTAAAAATAATCATACAACTGATGAAAACTTTTTCACCAGCAACAGCACTTTTCACCCTTTGATAAATAGAATCTATGACTTGATAAATAGAGATTCCATGATTATGTTATGGATGTGGTCAAGTACTAAGGGTTATTTTTTATCTGGGCTCAAGTGAATTCAAATCCTGATTTCACTGCCACAGTCAACAGCTCTAGACTGTCAATATAAATACACTTAGTATGTCCCTGCCGTTTCATTTTAATATGCATATTTATGTTCCGTTTATTTGAATGGAAAAATAATAGATTCAGTATATCACAAGCTAAGGGAGAGCATTTGAGGATTTAAGAAAAAAACAAATACTTATTTGATGTTTGGTAGATTGCTCCCAGCATTTAGGGTCACAGTAGAAGAAAACACATATTCCTTTCTGTAGTTTGGAACCATATGCAGTTTGGGACCATTATTTGTTTCATAACACTATCAACAGTAGAAGTCAATTTGAATCAAAATATCACCTAAATAATGGAGAATCTGGTCTATGAAGTGTTTGACTGTTACACATGTGAGGAGCAGTGCACGACTCAATAACCAAAATGCACAAGTTAAACCAATGAATTCAAGAACTATTTTTCATGTATCATATAAATATTTGGTGGTATGGGATAGGTCATCCTGAAAGTTTGGCATTTACTAGAATGTCTGCTCTGTCTAAGCATATTGTGGGTGAGGGATAAAACTGCTGTGTGAGGCTATGCAATGTTACAGCCTTATGCTTCCTAGATCAACTTCATATTGTAAAATTAAGTCATGGAGAAATCTATAATAAAGTAAGCGAGAGAAGGCTGTTTATTAAATTAATAGTAACTCTTAAACTTTGATTACCCCTCCAGTTTTAGTGCATGTTCTCTTGAGCGAATACTTTTATTCCTCTGAAAAATGCTTCCCTCCTGTACATTATTAAAATACTTAATATAAAGTTTCTGTCATATATCCCATCTCCCTTTGCTGCTTCAAGCTAAACATGTTTATATCCTTTACTCTTTCTTTGTTACATTGTTTGCCTGTCTTTTTACTGACAAGTTTTAGGTTTTTACAAACAATAACAGTAAACAAAACAAATCCCATATCTAAAAACTAACCCGTAATACTAGTACAAGGTCGAATATTGCATAACAAATATATATCTGATCTATAATATTTCTAAGCTATAATATCCGTAACATCAGTTCATCTGTCTGTAAGGACCCTGGCTTGCTAAGTGGAAATATCAAGCAAGTTCATTAATAAATACAAGTACGAACAGAAATTGTGTAAAATCAGTAAGAAGCCCACAAAACTCCTGGAGTATAGAACAGCATATATGCTACATTAACTAAACAGGCAGTATGATTATTTATATTTCAAGAAGGTTGTATGTCCATGAATGAGCTTGGGACTTGGTGTCTCGATATCTATTGAGCTGCCGGACAACGATTGCAGAACATATCTTGAGCTGGTCCAGCTTGCCAAAACTTTGACACGAAAGATACATCACACTAGTTGTAGTTCTATGCAAAAATATTACAAACTGCATTGTTCACCAGGGCTACACATTTATGGAAGCATGAATTCTCTCTTGCCAACCATGTTCTGCTATGATGATTTTTGGTCAGAAGATTAGTCGCATATTGAAATAGTGTTTTGCCCAAAATAAATTCAATGGAAGCCCAAATATACATACCTTGGGAGTTAAGAAAAGAATATCTACCCCTAATTTCTGTATGCACTCCACCACAGCCAACTAGAAGGCTTGCAGTGTGGGGTAGTCCCATAATAGATCAGAAAATCTAAGAGGGGTATAATAGTACAGGATGTGGCTTCTCTAGCACTGCCCAGCATAAGTCCCACTCCTTATCACTTAACTGGCCAATGTCGGTCTCCCATGTACATCTTAATTTTAAGAGTCATCAGGAGCAACATATGCATAAAGGGCCTGAGTCATTAAAGAGAGCAAAGCATAAAATAGTAGTATCCTTGCACCTGGGCAAAACCATATTGCATTGGAGGGGGAGGTTAATTTAAAATGTGGGGACAGATGTATAGTTGGGCTAGGGCATATCCTAGATCAACTTTAAATTTCAGTGTAAAAATAAAGCTATCAAGTATTTGTGTGCTAGATGATTAAACAGCCAGGATTTAACTTATGTGCAAAATAATAAACTAATTTGCATTGTAACCTGGTTTGTCCCGGAGAACATTTACTTTTTTTTTGCCTTACTTTCCTCAATGACTCAGGCCCATAGTTTGAAATAGTTTTTTTGGTATCCCACATTCTGAAGAAATGCTTTAATCATTATGGGAGCAATACCATTAAACTGACCATCCAGAGCATGTCATAATTGAAGAAAACTGTAAAATAATTTATTTGGTGTCAAGCTTATTTGTCAGTTGTTAGAAGGATTTCAGTTGATTATTTATATATACTTGACCAATTTAGGCAATTCCAAATTTGTACCATATTCTATTTTTAGCACCTCTCCAAATGTCCCATTTTCCCAAATCGGTGATTCTGGGTCTATACCATTTCCATCCATAAATTTGTGCACCTAGTTCCAAATCTCTACAGCTTATCACAGAAGTGGAGCTATGTTTATGGATACCTTAGTTCCTAGTAGTATCTGAAGTGAGGAGTGCAAGGACCCTATCTCCTCATGTAGGAAATAGCAAAAGGTGCCCCCTGGTGTCTCCCCAAACCACTCACATAAATTGTGCAGCTATACAGCACATTGGGAAGTACACTTTAGATGTATACAACATACCGATTTTGATCCTTGCGCTTTCTTCCTCCCAAACCAGAGAAGAGAGTCATTTATTGATATTGTAAATGGTATAAAAATTTGGGCTGAAGTATCTTTTTTTAATTAAGTTTACCCTACCAAACATGGATAAAGAAAGATTTCTCCATTTTTATAATTTATTACAGAGGCGATTAATAAGATTGAAGCAATTGAAAGAACAGATTTATTAAACTACTCTAAGAAATAGAACAAGAGAGAAGATACATCATTCATTACCCAATTTACCAGTGGTGAGAAAAGAGTTAGGTCCACATTGTCTAAATATTGGAACATCTTAAAAATGGACCTGGTTTTGACCAACATCCTTGTTGTTATCTTTAGGAAGAATCGCTATCTGAAAGATATCCTGTACCCTAGTATGCTTACTGAAGTAAAGAACAAAAGTAACACTTTTTTGGATTTAAAAAGGGTTATTCAATGCAATTACTGCAATATTTGCCAATCCATCTAAAAGGATATTTTATAACCATGATAACAGTAGGTAATTCAGAATAAAACAATGAATGAATTGTCTGAGGATATCAGTCATATTTGCAGGAATGCTCGTGAAGTTTTAAAGATATAGGCAATAATAAGCGCCCTTTGAAACCTTGGATTCAGGAACACATCAGAAATATTAGGAAAACACATATGTATGGCCCAAAAATAAGGACTCTCGTTGTTTAGAGTTAGGACCACCCCAGTGTTCCCCCTAAAAAAATTAGCCAGTCGGGTAGTATTAAGAAGCAGCCAGGTAGGGGCAGTTGTAATACTTTGCAATAATATTGAAAAATATAGGATGTTATTACCCGCACCTGCCAGGACTGGTCAGACTGGTGGTGTCGAAGTCAGCTAATTGGATAAAGTCATTTCAATTAATATCTATAATATCTAGCAAACTTGATCGTCTTTGTCTGAAAATTATGCGTAGAGCACGCTACGGCGTGGAGAAGCGTATCCAGCCGCAACACGTGGCAATAACAAGTTTTACACATATACACACATTCACACGAACATACACATTTGTAATTAGTACACACTAATTGTAGTTGCAACACATAGTTATGTATGTCAAAATGTAGCAAGGTTTAAGGTTAATATTATAAGTTATATACATGTTAGTGAAATCAAAAGTTCAGGTTACAGGAAATCTCATATTTAGTATCATTTGAATCCCCAATTTATCCGCAGTTGTCCGGTTCATTCGCCGAAGGGATCACACATTGCATACTCTAGTTAGCGATGTTAGGGAATAAATGTTTAAAATGATACTGTCTGTGTAATGTAAATAGACTAGTTTAAACTGGATTCTTGGCGGGAAAATCGAAGTGCATCCCCTAGAGAGCTGACCCCAACCTTTGGATATTTTCGTTTGAACTGGCCTATGACCAGCATTACACTGGACCCTCCTGAATCCTGGACCTATAGAAGCAAGCCACATCATCTGCATTGTTTTACAGTATCACTGACTGTATATAAGCAGGGGCACTGGACCTAGTGGATAGTCTACTTGACCACAGCCTTCAGACCTGAATGACACTACACTGGATCCAGGGCGCCTGCAATAAGTAACGGCTGTACTTATTTTATTCTGATTTGTTATTCTGCTACTTTTGGCTATTAAATTACATTGTGCTTTGGAACCACATATCGGCAATCGACAATCGTTATTGAATAGCAACTAGACGTGCATAACAGTGGTCTAACACACACTGCTGGCTGTAGTGCACACATAGTCCGTGTTATAATAGAAGGGAGAAACACTAGTTTATTCTATTATAATAGAACTCTGTTGGACTCCAAGAGCCGGTTGGCTAATAACAGCCAGGTGGAGCACCTGGGAAAAATATGCTGGTGACAATACTGCACCCTATTAGTAGAAGTGTCTTGACGGGGCAGGTAGCTTACTATACATTTGCAAATGTGTGCAACTGAGATTCTGCATTTTTATGTACAAGTAGAAATAACTGCTCCATTGCTGTTTATAGCAGTGTGCTGGGGGAGGTTTCTCTATATACAATAACTTGTCAGTCTATGTAATTCTTAACACAGATCTGGTTATGGAATATCTTAAAACTAAAATATAAACATTATTATGCAAACAAAATACAGCAATGTGCTGCGGGAGTTCTCTCTGTATTTTTTCCTTTCTGGAGAACACCGCCCTTTCAAGTACCTGCTATGAACCTATATATTGATTGAGCAACTTTAACTTCTGCATTGTTATTGGATATCCAAATCCCCAAATATTTAAACTTGAGTGTCCAATGTAGGGGATGTTGTACCTTCCTATCCGAAGGTATCTCCCGAAGGGGAAATGCTAAACTTGCCCCTATTGATCACCTGAGGAGCATGTCATTGGAATAAAGTGCTATGTTTTGAACATTTACCCTACCAGCAAGACCAAATATATAGGAATGTGTCCTGAGGGGTTCTATAGCACGGGCAAACAGTGCAGGAGAGAGAGGGCATCCCCATCTAGTACTGCTGCACATACTATACATAATACATCAGTTTCAGCCATCCAATAAATTCAGGGCCTATCTCAAAACCCTTCACAGAAAGTACCAATCCACTTATTCAAAACCCTTGTCTGCATCAAGGAACACAAATCACTGCTTCCTCATTAGAACCATGTGATTGTAGATGCATGAATAGGCGCCAGAGGTTATTGGTTGTTATCTGGGTGAACTCTCTGGACAAGGACTTTATTTAATTTGATAGTCAAAACTTTGGGCAGTATCTTAACTCAGTACTTAACAGAGATGGGTTGGTAAGACTCAGGGAGAAGCAAGTCCTTACCAGGCAGTGGGAAAACAATAATTATAGCTTCAAACATGGATGGAAGTAATACTGCCTCAGTCATTAAATTGTCAAAGCATTTAAATTTCTTTTATAGTTCGTTCAATTGGTATCCCATATATTCATTGAGCTTTGTTATTAGGAAAAAAGGAAGCTGCTGCATCCATTTCTTCCACTATAATAAGAGCATTTAGGTACGTAATGGATTCTAAGGGTTACTTAGGAGGGTTTATTTGTTCCATGTAGTCCATTAGCTGTTGGCAAGAGTAGTTTACCTGAGAGCTTGTAGGCAAGTGTAGTAATTCTAGAAAATATCAGCAATTTTGTCACTTAGAAAATGTTTACTGCCCTGATCATCTAATATAGTGGAGATTGTCTGATTTAATAATTCAGTCTTGGACAAATATGCCATTAGAACGCCACTCTTGTCCTGTTGAGCGAACTTAGCAGCCATTAAATTCTTGCCTCTTCATTATGTGAGGAAAATACGCTTTCTAGGTCATGGCACACTTCCTCTGGCTGGGTTACTTTTCTAAATGAGAATATTTTGAGACCTGCCATTGTGTTTACGACTGCCTCCAAGAAACACTTTGAAAGCGTCTCACAGCATGAGAGGTCTCCCTGCATGTGCATTGGTATCAAAATATACCTCACACCCTGCTACTAATTCACAACCCTCCCCCAAACAAAGTAAGCCAGATAGGGTTAAGTTTAAAGAATATGTCGCTGCTACAAGGTGTTAGATTTACAATCAATGTGAAGGGTGAATGTTCAGAAATTTTTCTGGGTAAATATTCTTAGCAAAAGGAATGGCCTCCCATACACTCTGCTCAATGTGGGTCAGACCATTTGTCTTCAATTAGTTTTAGTTGCCTTCAATCAGGCAATAGTGGCTCAGGAAAGTTAGCCAAGATATCAAGATGGTAGAAAGAGTCACTACACAGTTCTGGACTGGTGGTGGTAGTCAGCTACAAATTAAAAAAATTTGAGCTTCACCGCCACAAGACGTTGGATGTAAAGCAGAGGGAAGGAGATGGATGAATGCATGGGCCGATAAGAATCTGTAAATAGGGTCACACTCCCCTTAAGCAGAACACAGCACCCTGGGAAAAACTGTGACACATGCTACTTTTTCAGTCCCTGCTTGAGAAACTGTACTTTTTTTAGATAAATATTTTAAACAATGAACTGTGTGTAATGCATCTCTAAATGTAAACCAGGTACTCCACTCTTGTAAGGCACCATGCTTTCTCATTTCATTGGAAAAGCATCTTTGAAAAGCACAATCCCAGAATGTTGAACACCAGACCAGCAATAAACATAGAAGTAAGGGGGTTGTTAATTACATTTTAGTACATGGTTTAAAGGGTTAGACCTCTAAATTCTGGGTAAATGTTATACATTTGATCCTGTGAGACAATATTCCTCTACAGTCTCATGAATTAAGGTTTTACTCTAAATGAGTTCTGGGTGTGAATTTAGGCCAGCCTTGTAGACTTCTTATGGCAAGTTACAAGCACCTCCAAATTGTCAGATTCTCAAATGTTGAAAGTTCAAACAAAACAGCACAAATACGTCTTGCCAAGTCCACAGAAGCATGCTCCACTCACATACACATATTTGGACAGAACCAATATGGTGCCACATAAGACATTTTCTCGACTACGTAAAAGGCCACATTGCACTGTTTGAACTGAAGCTCCATCTATTTTTAATGAGTCACCTCCTCGAAATGAGACAGGTTTCTCAAATGAGTAAACGTTAGGACAATAAAACAATAAATATTGGATACTTCCCATGGCATGCATTACTGTCTAGGAAGCCACTGATATGCATAGTTTGTTTAATGAAAATAAGGTGATCTTGTGAACACCAAAATAAGTTGATGACAACGATTTACTAATTTCCAGGCATCTGTATCAATAAGGGAATACTACTATATTCTTACCACTGTAAATATTTAATTTCCTGGCTTACCTTGCTTTTATAGGAAAGTTCTGGCTCATGTCTCGTAAAACCTTCAAAGCTTCATATGCAGGAGTGGAGGAAATTTTCGAGGCTGCTTGAAAGCCCAGATCTAAAAACAAAAAACAACAACCATACAAGCTCAAAAAATGTGCAGCTGAATAAACGTGTCGAAAATTAGCAATACTGTAGTGTTCTCTGCTTCAATTAACAGATTGCTCAAAGCAGCTAATGTAGAGCACATTTCACAAGATTTCTGACACTTCCTTCCAATTAACAGGAGACAAACAATGTAGCACGTATTAAACTACTATAAGCCCACTTTGATTCACAACAGCAATATAGTGACAAAAGTGAAGGAAGCTTCCTATTTCATAACAAGTACAACTTTTATTTTTGTTCTAAAGAACAGTAAACTTATTTGATATCATGTGCATTTAACAGAACCAGACAACCCACTAGGGGTTCGATTGGCGCACACTGGAGATCGCTCAGGAGAATAATAATTAGTGCTTAAAAAAAATCGGTCATAAGGGAAAAAATCCTAGTAGATGTCTTCCACAACTGCTGCAAACCCGTGGTGGATCGCTGCCAACCACCAATAATGGTCAAAGACACAGAAAAACAAACAATAAGGGTTGCGCTGAAGGGAAGCACAAAATACAATGAGTATTATCGTGGAAGATTGCTTGGGTGTAGAGAGAGGCACTGAACAAAAAAGATCTAACTGGAATATCTTTATGATGCTCCAACTAGGAAAATATGGCATACAGTCAAAAACATAACATTAAAAATCAATGGTATAAATGCATATATCACATGAATGACACAATAAAATGTGAACCAATGGTAAAATTAGCTAGAAACAACCGCGGCTGTATAGTGAAATCAGCTGAATAGCACTGCTTATATAGAGTGTGACCATCACTCATACACTCAGTTTCGAGTATAGCTCATACCCAAATAGGGCACGTTAATTCACCACAAATGTGACAGTAGATATATCCAACAATAAAAAATCCTCCAATTAGTAAATAAAATCGGGTGTTTAACCCGGACACCTGATTCTTCGTAGTCCGTTGGAGCGGCTGTAATGTTGATTTATAGAAACAACCTCCTTAATCCGGAGTTAGTCAACCTAAATCAGCACGGACTCCGTTACATGGCTTAAGTCCCGTGAGGATGATCACCCTTTCCTGACATCAGTCTATTCCGGGCGGCTGTGCAGGCAAGTGTAAGCTTTGAGAAAGTTCCTTGCATCGGCACGAAACGCGTCAGCGGGGGTTTTTTGTGTCTTATATCCGGATATTGAGTGTGCCTCCTATCATACCACTCCAGCGTGTGTTCATATACTGGATACTTGTTGCTATTTTCATTAACTATTCATCCCTGCATGGTCCGAGTTATACCGTTGTGTGTGCGAGCAGAGTGCATCATCATAGGCTTACACTTGCCTGCACAGCCGCCCGGAATAGACTGATGTCAGGAAAGGGTGATCATCCTCACGGGACTTAAGCCATGTAACGGAGTCCGTGCTGATTTAGGTTGACTAACTCCGGATTAAGGAGGTTGTTTCTATAAATCAACATTACAGCCGCTCCAACGGACTACGAAGAATCAGGTGTCCGGGTTAAACACCCGATTTTATTTACTAATTGGAGGATTTTTTATTGTTGGATATATCTACTGTCACATTTGTGGTGAATTAACGTGCCCTATTTGGGTATGAGCTATACTCGAAACTGAGTGTATGAGTGATGGTCACACTCTATATAAGCAGTGCTATTCAGCTGATTTCACTATACAGCCGCGGTTGTTTCTAGCTAATTTTACCATTGGTTCACATTTTATTGTGTCATTCATGTGATATATGCATTTATACCATTGATTTTTAATGTTATGTTTTTGACTGTATGCCATATTTTCCTAGTTGGAGCATCATAAAGATATTCCAGTTAGATCTTTTTTGTTCAGTGGCTCTCTCTACACCCAAGCAATCTTCCACGATAATACTCATTGTATTTTGTGCTTCCCTACAGCGCAACCCTTATTGTTTGTTTATCATGTGCATTTACCTGCAGCTTCCAGGAAGCTTGTGAATCTTAGACAACATGCTCATTATAAGAGCTAAACAAAACCAAGTAAGGACCTTGATGTTTTAGAAAACAAATGATTGACAGAAGGAAGCTTAAAAGTACTTATCTGTTACATCAAAATAATAGTCTGTTTTATATTTAATTTCCATGTGGCTGCCTGGTTTGTATAGATATCCAGTGTACCTACACTGAGCTCAGTTTGCACTAAGTTCACAGTTTGTGAATAAAAGAATCCCCCCCCCCCCCCAAATGAAGCAAAAATAATCAATGATTTTCAAATGATATCAAAAGGGAATTTAGAAAACCATCTGGGGTTGAGTTCTCTTTTCAAGTATTATCAGTAATTGGTGGGGCATTAGTATGGAATGAACTTTGATTGATAACAATGTGCTAGCACTATATACATAAAATGGATGGGGTTTTAGGACAATTAAGTTCTTTTAAGCTTGCAAGTAAAAGTGCTGATGTCAAGAGAGTACAAGATTATTTCAAGGACCTAATATTCTACAATGAGGAGTTTGAAGGTAATTGGTTCTCCACTCCCCCATCTGTGGCAGTACTTCAGCTCAAACAAATCAATACAGGTTTCACATTATGGAACAAGAAAAGTTACTGTGCCAGCAGATGAAGTGCATACTATATTAATAAATTTGCTCCTTATATTGTCTATCTTCATATGGCTTCAGTAGAATGAACACTTTAGTAAAGAGCTTGATGATAAAAGATAGTTAATGTGACTTCTAGAAAACAAGCATCAAGGAAGCCATCTATCACAGTGAATAACTTAAACAGTGAATACGGACAAGAGTCCATATAAGTATTGTGGAGGAATGTAGATTTAAGAAAAATATTAGTTAGAGTTAATTACTTACTTATAAACAATCCGATTATATACAATTAAAAAGAAAGGATGCTTTAAACACATTAGGCCAATAAATCTAAAATAAAAAGTTGAGCCAATAAAATTTATCCCTCACGGTTTCATTGGGCACACTCTTGATTCAACCAATATCCCATTTATGTGATGTTTCAGCTATGTGTTTTTAATAATCTCTGCTATGGAGATATATTTTGCTTTGCTCTCCAACTTACCTGTCGTGGGTGCATTTCTAATCAGTTTTATACCATGTGGCATCTGTCTTACAAGAATTGTGATTAAAGTGCTAAAAGTCGACCGTATTCAAAGAGGGCAGTCCTCTAATTGCATTCTCCTTGACCTCCCCCACCAGCAATGACAATTGTAGACCAGTGTTTCTCAACTCTGGAGCATCACATCCTCTCTGCCATTCTATGCTATGATTGGGAGGAGAAGTGCCAGAAGATGGACAACTTTATTCCCACTATTACAACCCTGTGCCCTAAAGCAAATTGCTTACGAAGCCACATGCCCACATACTGCCTTGTTCCCAGACTAACAACCTCATGACCACGACTACAGCCATGTGTGCCCATGGTTAACAGCAACATTACTACTATTATACCTGTGCAAAGCATAAGAACTTAATGCCCACAATTCTTTCACACACAGCCCCATCCACCAGTTCAATGCCTTCCATATCAATATCTGTTTTTCTGTCTGAAATGCTGTGCACAGTCTCAAGGCCTATGTCAACTACACACTGTAAAGCCTTACTCCAATATTCACAAACATCAGGCCAGTAATAGCCTTCCCAGCATTTCCCCATTCCCCATACCTCTCTCTGGTGGCTAGAGGTACCTCCACATTAGCAGAGATAAGACCATCTTGCTGGTGTAGAGAGCCAATAAGGTAGAAGCAAAATATTTGATTAAATTTAATATCGATGCAATTATCCAAACATCTCACAAGTGGTTTCAGACAACTAATCTGCTAATACAATCAAGATTAAGCAATTGCAAAAGAGGGCAAGAAGCGCAATCTATAGATAAAGGAAGCTGCGTATCATATTTCCTCAGGGAGCGCTCACCTTTCCTACATTACAATTAAACTGCGAAGATTTTATGAAGCCACAGCACTTTCATATTGAAACCAATGGCTTTTATTTAAAGCAGCAATAACAGTTTAAACTTTTGAAACCACTTGTTGAGGTAAAGGAATAGTGAAGCTGAAGCAATCAGTGAGACCGCTCGAAGATGGCATGTAGGTAGCATTGTCTTAGGTCATGGTGGTCATGGGTAGTAGAAAATAACCGACAGGCCGCCAGTTGGTCAGTGCTGCTCTATACAATCATCACCGAAAAAAATGGCTTTTTGTCACTCTTCTGTCTCATGTATTCCTCTGTATAAACTCACGCCTGTCTAAATGGACCAAAACTACTACCCCCATATGCATAAAGATCATGTTTTATGTTTAGAACATCTTCAGGAACAATTTTTAATTTACAAATATTTTGGAGGTAAGGCTCAATACAAAAAACAAGACGGGCCATGCGATGGCTATCAATGCATAGTGGATTTTACTAAATGAAAATGCTGAATTTCAACATCTAAGCACTCAGCACTGAAAAGTAAAGGTTAACTTTTTAGTCCCTGAAGAAGTCCAGGCACACTGCCTGCAAACGCAGACGGACTCCTAATTCTCCTGGAATCGTGGAAGCAAATTCTGGTGGAGAAGGGATTTTCGATGAGAGTATTATTCTCACTGGAATTTTTATTTAAGACATTTTCATCCTCCTTTACTTTTGAAAGCACCATCTGCACAAATAGAAATACATTTCGTGCAGCACAAGCATGAATACAGACTACAATTATGTGAAAAATAAATGGTTATGTAGAAAAAATAATCAAAGACACAAGTCATCAAAATAGTCATAAGAGTAACAGTTCACAATCTGAACTAACTAGTAAACAAGGCATCAATTCTTGGGTAAACTCATCAGCTTTTAATAAGGCTGTCAATATTTTATTTTCCTTCTATAAACCTTGCAGCTAGAAAATACTACAGTGTATTGTGATTATATGCTGAAATTGGCAGAGCTCCACAAACACAAGTAAAATGAAAACAATGAATTCTGAATAGTTTCTCAGTATAGCAGGGCCTGTTATAACAATGAAATGCCCAGTTGCAATTATCTGTTTGATGTACACAATGTATTTTAAAATACAAAAATTAAAAAAAAAAAAATCAATTAAATCCTTGACCACTGTCATTTCGCTCTGACCACCATATATGTACCAGTCAAAAAAAATAAAAAAATATGTCAGCACCACATTCATCAACATCCCCCAATCTGAAATGAAGTACTTCAGTACTCCTAACCATTCACATTGATTTGTAATCTAATGGTCACTTCTCCCTGCTCATCCTCCTGGACGTTTCCATGGCCTTCGACACCATTGAGGGGGTGCCTCCTTGCATACCCTTCTTTCTATCGGCCTCTCTGACTCTGTCCTTGCCTGGTTCTCCTCCTACCTTGCCAACCGCTCCTTCTCTGTTTTCATTTCTGGTCACCCCCCCTCTCTGCCCTTCCTGTAGAAGATCCTCTTGGACCTTTACTGTTTTCGCTATACACTACTTCCCTGGGTGATCTCATCACCTCCTTCAGTCTCCAATATCACCTTTATGCTGATGTCATTCAACTATACATCTCTTCTACCGATTTCCCCCCCCCCCTTTCTCTCATGTGTCTGACTGCCTTTCCGCCATCTCTTCTTGGATGTCTTCACAAAATTAACATTGCCAAAACCGAGCTCATTGACTCCCCTCCTTCTAGATCTTCATTCCATCTTTATCTCTCGATCACCGTTAACAATACCACCATCTCTCATGTCCTCCCTCTCCTTTAATTTCTCGCCCAATCCTCTCGATTCCAACATCACCCGCACTCGGCCCTTCCTATCTCAGGATGCCACTGAAACCATTGTCCATGCACTCATCATTTACCAACTTGATTACTGCAACCTTATCACCGACCTACCCCTCTACCCCCTTAGGTCTAAACTCAACGTAGCTGTAAGACTCATCTTCCTCTCCCACCGCTCCTATTCTCCCCTCACTGCTTCGACTTACATTGGCTACCCTTCCCAAACAGAATCCTTTTCAAACTGCTCACCCTCACCTACAGTCATGATCAAAAGTTTTGATAATGATACAAATATTATTTTTCACAAAGCTGCTGCCTCCGTTTTTATGATGGAAATTTGCATATACTCCAGAATGTCATGACGAGTGATAAAATGAATTGCAATTAATTTCAAAGTCCCTCTTTGCCATCACAATGAACTTTATCCCAAAAATATTTCCACTGCATTTCAGCCCTGCCACAATAGGACCAGCTGACATCAGGTTATCTCATTAACATAGGTGAGTGTTGACGAGGACAAGGCTGGAGATCACTCTGTCATGCTGATTGAATTAGAATAACAGACTGGAAGCTTTAAAAGGAGGGTGGTGCTTGAAATTGTTCTCTCTCTGTTAACCATGATTGCCTGCAAGGAAACACATGCAGCCATCACTGCTTTGCACAAAAAGGGCTTCACTGGCAAGGAAATTGCCGCTACTAACATTGCACCTAAATCCACCATTTATCGAATCATCAAGAACTTCAAGGAGAGAGGTTCAATAGTTGTGAAGAAGGCTACAGGGTGCAAAAGAAAGTCCACCTAGCACCAGGACTGTCTCCTAAATTTGATTCAGCTGCGGGATCTGGGCACCATCAGTGCAGAGCTTGCTGAGGAATGGCAGCAGGCAGGTGTGAGTGCATCTGCACGCACAGTGAGGCGAAGACTTTTGGAGCATGGCCTGGTGTCAAGAAGGCCAACAAAGAAGCAACTTCTCTCCAGGAAAATCAGGGAAAGACTGATATTCTGCAAAACGTAAAGGAATTGGACTGCTGAGGACTGGGGTAAAGTCATTTTCTCTGATGAATTCCCTTTCATCATCATCATTTATTTATATACCGCCAACATATTCCGTAGTGCTTTCAGATTGTTTGGGGCATCTGGCAAAACGTTTGTCCGGAGAAGGGAAGGTGAGCGCTACCATAAGTCCTATATCATGCCAACAGTAAAGCATCCTGAGACCATTCATGTGTGGGGTTGCTTCCTAGCCAAGGGAGTGGGCTCACTCACAATTTTGCCTAAGAACACAGCCATGAATAAAGAATGGTACCAAAACATCCTCCAAGAGCAACTTTTCCCAACCATCCAAGAACAGTTTGGTGACGAACAATGCCCTTTTCAGCATGATGGAGCACCTTGCCATAAGGCAAAAATGATAACCAAGTGGCTCGGGATCAAAACATGGGAATTTCCTGGCCAACAATTTCACAGACCTTAATCCCTTTGAGAACTTGTGGTCAATCTTCAAAAGGCAAGTGGACAAACAAAAACCCACAAATTCTGACAAACTCCAAGCATTGATTAGGCAAGACTGGGTGGCCATCAGTCAATATGTGGCCCAGAAGTTGATTGACAGCATGCTAGGGCGAATTGCAGACGTTCTTCAAAAAGAAGGGTCAACACTGCAAATATTGACTCTTTGCATAAACTTAATGTAATTGTCAATAAAAGCCTTTGACACTTATGAAATGCTTGTAATTTTACTTCAGTATACCATAGCAATATCTGACAAAAAGGTCTAAAAACACTGAAGCAGCAAACTTTGTGAAAACCAATACTTGTGTCATTCTCAAAACTTTTGGCCAAGACTGTACAAGGCCCTCTCCCTCTTCACTTCCCCATACATCTAAAACCTCCTCTTCATTCACACGCCATGCCATTCCCTGCGATCGGCCAATTACCGTTGCCTCTCCTCCATCATGATCACCTCATCACACTCAAGAATCCAAGACTTATCCCTGGCTAACCCCTCCACTGAAACAAGCTCCCATGCTCCATCTGACTGTCCCCTAATTTGTGCACCTACAAATGAGCACTTAAAACTCATCTGTTCCTTAAAGCCTACCAGTCATCCACCTAACCTCTCCATACTTGATCTCCTCACCTCTCCCCCAGTGTCTCGCTTCTCGCTCCACTTGCAAATGATCCCCTTGTGCCTCCTGTCTGTTTACCCTCCCTTTAGGATGTAAGCTCTTATGAGCGGGGCCCTCTTCCATCCTGTCTTTACCGATTATTCTCCTCCAACTGCACTGTGCAACCTTAGTTTGGAGCTATTGAAGAACTGGTATTTTTGTTTATTGTTGTGTACTGTTTACCCTGTATGGTTCACTGTCTGTTTTCTGCACGGCGCTGCGTAAATCTTGTGGTGCCTTACAAATAAAGGCTAATAATAATATTTCACCATTCAGAAACTATAAAATTATCTTCATCCAAATTTACACAGAACTTTGGTAGTCTTCATAACAAAGGTTTGTCAAAGTGAATCATGCCCTGACAAGATAATATACAAATAGAGAAATGCAAAACTCCATATCTAGTCTAGGGATGTCACAAAGATCCCAAGAGTAACAGGCTGGGGTCTGTAGGGATCACTTTCATTGCTTTGTCATGGTTCATACTGCACGTGTCATGCATGGGAAGATAGCAAGGTGAAACCAATACCCTTAACAAACATGGATGCCCATATAAAGGTTGCCTAACATATCTCCCTGCTTTAGTACAGGTGAATTCATTAGTGACTGACATATTGTAACAGATCAAAAGGGGGTATAATAATTTTCCTCATCACCTGGAAAACATGCACTGTTAGGAGTCCTGAGGACTGGGTTTCAGAAACAATGCTCTGATGATTCACAAGAATAACCTGTATAATGAGGTGAAAGTAGAAATTTCTGCTAGGAATGCAAAAAGTTGTGCTTGGAGAAAACAAAACACTGTATTGATACCATTAATGAAGTATGTCATGATTTAGGGCTTACTTTAGCCTTTGAGGAAACAGTAGATTACACCAGAAAATTTTACAGTAGACTGGAAGGTTGACAGACTGAGGGTAATACAACAAGCCAAAATATTTATATCAATCGACAACAGATTATTGTCCTTTATTCAGCATTCTACAATCATGGCACATATTGAACGGATCATGATAGCAACACATGCACTGAAACAAAATTTTAGGGCCCTGCTTGTTAAAGTTTACAATTTAGAGAAAATATGGGAATTAAGCACACAATGGCTGTAGCATAACTACATTTTCATTTAAGCTGGCCGAGTCAAAGTCCTCATCTGTTAACCCAATTGAAATATTATAGGTTCTAAAGTTTAGAAGTTGGATATTGTATTTATATAAAGTGCAAAGGTTACATACAGAATAATATGCATTCTTCACATGTATTACTTGAAACACTGAGTTGCTACTTTGAACAACTTTTGGCTGGACAAATCACAGGAGCCAGGTAACCAATGCACCTATTACTGCAGGTGCCTAACTTTGGGTGTCAATTGTATTGTGGTCAAGGGATATACATTTTCCTTTCTCCGTAAAAGATGCTGCTGGCTCACAGGTTTCTTTTTCATCCATTTAGTGGTATATGGCAGGCTAATCTAAAACACAAGTTGAGCAATAACATTTCTCCCAATCTACCAAAAACAACATCTCTGTCTGTATTTCTCTCATTTTAACCTGCAAGTCATCTGAAAAGGTTAAATTTGAGATTTTTAAATATTATTCTTTTATGGATAATTTACTAACATGGAATATGGTGTATATGTGCCCTAAACACAGCAACCAAACAGCTTTTATCTGTCTAGTGCAAGTTGCGAAAAACCTAAATCAAATATCTGGTTGGTTGCTGTAGTTTAGTGCAAATTTGATCTTAAATGCAATATTAGTAAATTAGCCCTATTGTCTTTCCTACCTTCTAAAGGCTAAACAATGTGTACTCAACCAAACTATTAGTTAACAATTGCACCATTACATAGGCTGCCACATTTTAAGGCCAAAACCAACCAGGTGCAGCTACATGGCAGGAAATACTTCAATTGGCTCGTTATGCTATAACAAAGTACATGCTTAATGTACCATGGATCGCAAAGTGCAGAAAAAAGTCTAACTTGTTTAACATGACTAGTGGGCATAGTACAATACATTACAGCTTACATGCACTGAATTATACTTACTAGAATATAGGCACTGCATTTCAGAGTGGTCACCGGAGTATAGTATTGCATTGTACTATGTTCATTAGAATAGGAGCTCTGCACTGTACTGTGGTACCAGAATATGGCTTTACATTGTACAGTGATCACCAGAACAGAACTGTGTATTGAACTATATCTATCAGAAAATTCCTGTTCTGGTAACCACAGTACAATATAAAGCCATATTCTGGTATTACAAAAAATACAGAGCCCGGTGACTACAGTAAGTTAGTGCTAACTATACATATATGGATGACAGCACACTCCATGCAAAGAGTGGGCTACTTCATCTGAGGAATGCTAGGGTATTCAGGGGCGCACGCAGGATTGCCAGGTTTCCCCCCCCCCCGACCCAAAAAAAACAAAAAAACACACGAGAGAGAGCTGCAGCTCCGTATCGGCAGCGCTGTCCTATACAGCAGCCGCGGCGCTGTCAAAAAAGCGTCCGCGGCGGTGCTGTGTACAATACAGCACCGCCGCGGACGCTTCTTTGACAGCGCCGCGGCTGCTGTATAGGATAGTGCCGCTATGGCGGCCACTTAGTTAGCGCGGGGGGGGGTTCTGGAGATTCAGAAACCCCCCCTGCGTGCGCCACTGGTATTCGTTCTTGCGTCTGATCGTCGGAACCTGCTCAGCTCTAGCTTTGTGTGTAGTCTATCCAGAGAACATGGTGTCAACAGGTAAGTTGCTGCAACATGTCTGGTTCTCAGGACTCTAATTCCATGCTGGTCTCGTAAACCAAAAACACCAACCGTATTTTAGACAGGTGATAACTAGTATTGTCTATATTATTAAAGTCCTTTTGTCTTGGATTATGCCATTTCAGACTACACAGCTGGAACTAGTAAAATACTAGGACACCGATCATTTAAGGAGAGCAAGTAAAAAAAGGAGTAAATTTGATCCTTGACAAAACCATGTTACAATTAGTTTATTATTTTGCACAAAAAGAAAATACTGACTTATTGTCATGTAGCACACAAATACTTCATAACTTTATTTTTACACTGAAATTTAAAGTTGAACTAGGACATGCCCTACCCCACCTATAAATCTGTCTCCACATTTTAAATTTACCTCCTGCACCAATGCAACAAGATTTTGCCAATTTACAAAGTTACCTTTTTGTTTGCTATGCTCTCCTTAATGACTCAAGCCCTAGAACTTTATATGTTTCTGTTTAGGTCTTAGCAGCCATATATTAGTTTACATATTTTCCAAATTGCATGGTGGATTATAATGGGGGCAAGAGGATACTTTGTTCCCATCTACTCCCACAAGGTGCAAAGCCATTTTCTTCTTTACAGCAATTAACATCCTATCTCAGTCTTTCCACAGTTGCCTAAACAATGAATGCAATACATTTTATTTTCGGATATAAAAAATGCAGTACCATTACCTGAGAGCAGTTACGCTTATGAATGACTAACCTGTAAGATGTCAACATAAATGTAGAATGACATATGAACCAGATATTTTTTTCCCCACAAGCTAAATGTGAGTTTAACTCACATAATGCTACAACTTTGCCTCCTGAGGATTTTGTGCTCTTTTTAAAGAGAGAGAAAAAAAAATGTTTGTTTTCTCTAGCGTTAAAAATCACTGTTTTGTAATTGCCAGAATATGTGGTTGCTATAGCAACTTTAGACTGCAGTGTTCTTTGGGGAGACATACATTTTAGCTTCTGAGACACTTAGGGGCTCTGTTATATAGACTGAAGTGACAGTTCTAGTAGTAAGTACAATTAATGTCGACGGGGATTGTCAAACAACATTGCCAGAAAAGCCTAATAAAGAATAATTCCCTTAATATTTCAAAGACATACCTCCAGAACAAACAACTGAAATATATAGAAAACAGCCCTTAAAAGAAGCAGATAATCTAAATATAAGATAACAACTTTCAGAGAGAATTAGACCCATTGGGCCCTGATGAACTTGTCCAGTTAACTATGCAGGTGCATCCACCCTCAGTGAGTGGAGCTAGCTTAGGAAGAAGCAATGTTTTAGACAAAGGGGGTATTCTCAGAGCGACAGAGTAAACACGTGCCTTTCTTTTTATGTATCATATGCGTGTAGATATGGAAGTGTGTATTATGTTGTTTTTGTTAACGTGTCTATCATTTAGGATCTATGTGGTCTTATTACTGAAGTAATTTTAGGGTTCTAAAATGGTCATTAAAAAAAAGCTAGTTAAAAAACAAAATGTCACAGTGGGCCTTATGTATAGTTAGACATATTATAATAGAATAAACAATGGTTTATTCTATTAGAACAGGCACTATGTGAGCACCACAGCCAGCAGTGTGTGTTAGACCTCTGACCACCAGTCTGACCAATCCTGGCAAGTGTGGGCAATAACCGCCAACATGATTCATTATTAGAGTAAAGTATTGCAACTGGCCCAACCCGACTACTTCTTAATGCCACCCGGCTGGTAAAATTTTCTGCGGACAACACTGTTAAGGTATCATACGCTACAGGTAATAAGCCCTAGAAATAAGTAAAAAGTGGTGAATGCCCAACCAAATCGGCAAAATCAGTAGGATGTAAAGTGTGGGCTCTCCTGAAATTGTCAATACCAGCACTAGACTATGCCAGTCTGGACTGGTGGCATAATAACAGCTTGGGGTCCCCATGTCACAGTACCAATCCAGGCCTAGGTTAAACTCCTTATGGGGATCGGACATGCGAAAAAATGCACCCTCTACCCCTATAATTAACCAACCCAATGCTGATTGCACTAAGGATCTTCTCACACCCCAGGAAGGTGGGTATGGGGGTAATCAGTTAAATTAAATAGTTATCCACAAGGATGAGGAAACCCTGACATCAAGGGCCTGATATGTCGTGCATCAGGCAAAATTGTAAACACATAAGATAATTATTTTTTTATTAGAAAAAAAAATTCCCCCACACCATCATATTGGCCCTCTACATTTTCTCACCATCACATCATAGATGGCACCACTGGCATCTCCATGGCGCACTCCTGGTCTATGGTAAGTAAAAAAACATTAACAGACGCCGCAGTGCTGGCACCATTAAGAACTCACACCACAAATGAGCTCTTAGCAGCTGTGCAGTTATATTATAACTAGTGGATTTCCGATGCCCTGTCCCCAGTCCTGACCGCCAATAAAATCAGAGAGGGGCAGAGACAAAAAAATTGATGGACCAATTTTATTGTATTTGTAAAAAAACATTAACACAATATTGGACACCCCTTTCTTTTATTCAGATCACCCTAACCTGTGAAATACAGGTATTTTGAAGGGCTGGCTGTGGGTCAAGGCAGACTAAGGGGCTAATGCAGAGCGAGTACTACACCAGTCTGCATAGCGTACCTTGCTTAAAATCACTCTGCACATATCCAGAAGATAGTGCACGCATATGTGCCCATGCGGATTTTCATAAATCTGACGCTTACATCAGCTATCACCTGGAAAGATGGGACACAGCTCTTAACGTAGGCCGAGTACAGTAAGGGCAGGATGTGAATGTACAATTACAGAAGAATGCAAACCTAGAAGAAGACATATATGCGCCTGAGAAAGCCGTATTACTAGTGAACTGCTTGTAATTTGCTGCTTGCAATTGTACAGCTGAAGCCGACTGGTGCTATCTTTGTAACTAATGCATTTGTTATCCTTTTGTGTGCGTTTTTCAGAAAAACAAATGTTAAGTTTTTTGTTTGATTCACACGAGAAGGGGATTTGTTTCTGCTGTATTAGTGTATCATTACTGTAAAGTTTTTTTAAGATTTATATATTTAGTGAATGTGTTTATTCCAAAGGTATAAAACAACATTAGCTCAAGTGGGACATAAGTGTCTCTGAAGTGTGCTTAGTGTAAACCAGATGCATACGCTATTGCATATGCTATAGATCTTAACATGCTTACAGATCAGCATATGGGCATACATATGCAAAGTGAGTTGTGATAAGCAATTTTTTGCAAGCGATTCATTATGTGATGCTAATTTGGAGCGTACTACTATTATCCTTTTAAACATACACACTATTGTAGAAGTAATTTGCCTTGCATTGGTTTCTTGTCATTGTGCTGAGTGTTGTTTCTTAGATCCCTAGCAATGCCTCATGTTAATGAGACAAGACTTTTAAAGTGCTCTATGGGCAATTTTATTTACGATATCCCACATAACAACAACAGGAGGCACAAGGCATAGGTATTGTCAACAATAGGTTAAATGGTTTGCCCAGTGTTGATAACAGCTGCAGCTACTGGTGGAACATAGTGTGGCTGGGATGGATTGTGACCGATAACTAATCACATGTTGCCAACATCTAACTCATCACATGCCTACTTTTCATTTTTCCCAGGAATATACAAAGCACTGCTGCCATTATTAACAATGGGTGGTCAAACATTTTAATTAGGATAATATAGTTGATGCATGCTATATCATCAGTAAGGGACAGAGATCTGAAGATTAGTACTCCTTACTACATAGGCATGGCTCTTTTTTTACTTTGAGGAAAATAAATAATTGCAATTTCAACACCTAAAAGTTATAGAGATATAGCAATCAATCAGTGACACCCTCGCCAATTTATCCTGGCAAGAAAACAGAGTTTGACCTAGTAACCACTATTCACAGACTAGTTGTTTTTTTTTCTTCATTTTATCTCTAGTTTAATTGATTTTTTTCAGTGGATATGAAACTTACCTTGCAGCTCCCAGACTTTCAAAGGCACCATCTCATTTGTGCTTTCAAGAAGATGTTTTCGTAATTCTGCCAGATTTTCTTTCAGATCAGGATACATTTGTCTTGGGAAAAAAAGCAAATAAAATAAATAAGGGAAGTTCTATAATTATATATGTGTGTATACATTCTGTACATGTATTCAGAAACAGACATACTGTATAGAAGGCTACTTGTATTATACATTGCCCTAACGTTTCCAAATGTCATGCTGTAATGAGGAAAGAAAATGTTTCCGAAGTCCGAAGCAAAGTACAGACTTTTGCTGTTTTTTGTCTTTTGGGTTCCTCTAGACCAGATATGGGCAACAGGCGGCCCTAATCACATGTAGATGAGGAATGGGAACACAATTACAAAAATGACAAGGTGTGCTGCTATTTAGTCCTATGTCAACTAGTATTCAACTGTAATGTGTAAGTAGCATAATTATTATCAGAGACTATATGCATAATCTTACATTCATCTACTCAAATTTCATCTGCAATGTCATAGCCCAGTATGACATTTTTGTCTAAACCTTTATTTATCAATAACCCTACATAACTAGTTGTCATCATGAAATATGGACACTGCGTTTTAGACAATCTACAAGGTCATTAATGAAACGAAAAGGCCCAATAATGACCCCTGTTGTACCATTTAAAATAACACTGTCTCCTATTCTTTAGCCAGTTCCCTAATTCCCCTAGATGGAATACTCTCATCTTATGTATCAGACTATTATGTGGAAAAGAATCAAATGCTTTCACAAAATACAAATAGATATCAATTACATTGCAAAGATCCATTTTGAAACTCACCTCTTTATAAAAACCTACTTATATGTGTTAGTCATGACCGGTATTTCATGAAACCAAGCTGACATTGTTTATCAAATAATTTCCCACAATATATTTAAAAGTTACATCCCTCAAAAATCCCTTCAAATAATTTAGCCATTATAGAAATCAGATTCACAGGTCTACATTTTTCCTGGTTAAGATTTTATTTCCCATTTTAAAATTGGTATCCCATCTCCATTCCACCTATCAATTACTAAAATGAGTTCCTTTGTCACATGTGAGTTGCTGTCATCTGGGTCAGATGCTTTATGTATCGTAGGGTCCTCTTTATCATGAGTGCTTCTATCACTTCAAAAAGTAGGATTTTGACTATTATTGCCGCAATAAAAAAAAAATTAAAAAAATGTATCAATGTAGCAAAAAAAATTTGTAAAGGCAGCAGAGTTATACATGGCTGCCCCTGCAATACTCGTCCAGTAGTGTAAGGCAGTGGTTCCCAGACTCTCAGTTCGAGGCACCCTTAGGGACTCCAGAATTCTTTCAAAGGCACCCCTAAGTCAAAATAATTAACGAGCGTTTGTTTTTTAACAAAAATAATGTAATAAGTATTTAGGTGAAGACAGATAAACTTATTAAGTTGTTTGCAAAAAGAATGCACATAAATCCAAGGATGTGCCCCTTGTCACTTTTGTCCCTCCATAATCATACGGTCACTCACCGGACCGTGAGTGCCTCTTCACTGGTGCGTGGCTCTCCAGTATTCCTGCCAGCACCTATCCTGAACCGTGGCCGCCCGCCATCCTGATGGTCTGCGCATGCGCAGTTCCTAAAAACTCTTCTGACCTTTGCTTTTAGTTAATTGGTTGATCAGGCAACGCTCCCTATTTAAAGCACCTGTGTTCATTACCTCATTGCCTGATCTTGGAGTCTCATTCCCTGTGAGTCTCTGAAGGTGTTCCTGTGTACTTCTCCGTGTCTTCAGCTTCCTGCTGATTCCTGCTCAACTCATTGCCGGTTTCCAGACCGCTTCAAGTCTCATGTGTTCTACTATGTCTTCAGTTCCCTGCCGGTTTCCAGACCGCTACAAGTCTCCCGTGTTCTACTATGTCTTCAGTTCCCTGCTGATTCCTGCTCTAATCATCTGTGGCTTCCAGTCCGCTATTACCTCCAGTGTTCTACTCGTGTTCGCTATCTCCAGTGATTCCTGCATTGCTCATCGTTGTTCTACCCGTGTCAAGTTCTCTGCCTGTGTGCTGACCCGGACCCTGATTACCGCTACCACTCACCTGTGGTTTCTTTACTCGTGCTGGCGTGCAGCCGCTCAGCTGTTTCTGTATCCTCTCGTGGACAGCCTGCTCAACTAAACCGCGGTATGCTTACTTTCTATTGACTGTATTAGTTTACTGCATATCCGCTTGGACTGTTCTCCACTTACCCACGGAATCCTCTATCTCCCTGAGACTGTGTTATTACTCCGCATATCTGTTGGGAAGTTTACCTCTTTGTTCAGTCGTGAGATACATATGCTAATTGACCTTCTACTATTAGCCTGGATTCCAGTAGTGAATTTGTCTCTGTCAAGCAGAGCCTGCCACACCAACATAGACTTGTGCATATTGTTTGGGATCAAGTTCCTTGTGCTCTCAGTGTCTACAGTCTATGTTTCCACTCATCAACACTTGTACACCTCCTCACCTATTAAGCAGTGGTACAACTTGCTATACGCAGACCACTGACTTGCCCGCTACCTACCTGCACCTGGACAAGTCTTCTCACCATAAAGCAGTGGTACAACTTGCTATACGCAGACCACTGACTTCCCCGCTACCTACCTGCACCTGGACAAGTCTTCTCACCATAAGCAGTGGTACAACTTGCTATACGCAGACCACTGACTTCCCCGCTACCTACCTGCACCTGGACAAAGTCCTCTCACCATAAGCAGTGGTACAACTTGCTATACGCAGACCACTGACTTCCCCGCTACCTACCTGCACAAGTCTCTTCACCATAAGCAGTGGTACAACTTGCTGTACGCAGACCACGGACTTCCCTGTTACCTTCCTGCACTTCTTCACGTCCATCAAGATCCTCGTGTTCATATCTACCTAATCATTAACCAGATTGCTGCTAGTCATTGACTTTTCTATTTGCATCCTCTCACCATCTGCTGAGTCATATGTTCCGCTAGTCACCCTGCTACCAGAGGACCACTGTGTAACCCACACTACTCTGGTAAGATCATCATCTGGTGATATCCTGGGCAAAGACTCCTAGTGCCCGTGACACATACTGTGGCCTTTTATTGTCACTTTTGTCCCTACATCATAATACTGTGCCCCTTCACATTAACACTTTCCCCCTTCATCATAAGACTGTGCCCCTTTGTCACTTTTGTCCCTCCATCATTACACTGTGTCCCTTGACAATATCACATGCACCCCTTCATTGTCATACCATCATAATACTGTTCCTTTCATTGTCACTTTTGTACCTCCCTCATACTGTGCCCCTTCACCATATCACATGCACCATTTCATTGTCACTTTTGTCCCTTCATATGAACACTGCGCCCATTCACAATTACTTGTGCCCCTTCATCATTTTCCCTTGTTTTACACTGCCCCTATCATCCTCCTAATTTTCTTACATTTTACTTACCCTTTTTCCTTCTGATTTTTCAGTTTTTTCCTGTTTTCTTTTCGGTCTTCTTTTCTTCTGGCTCTTCACTGAAAATGTCACATCATCACCAACAGTCAGTGCGAACGGAGCAAGGAGGAGGATTCAATGTAAGTTTTTCTCCTTTTCTGGCAGGCTGGTGGACATGCGGGAACGGCATGCAGAGGGAAGCGCCTGGCCCTCCACTGCCTTGCTTAACCCATTCACCAGCCCTGGTAGCGACAGACCTGTGAGATTGCCATGGCGCACAACTTGGAAACCACTGATGTAGGGTGTTATTGTCTAGTGATCACCAGTAAAATAACTCATTTCAAAGAGGGAAGTATCCTAGAGCCAGTATAAGGGAGTTCTGGCCATTGAAACACCCATATCCAATCCCCTGGCCACGCAATATTTTCTCTAGTGTAGGGTGTTTAATCACCAAATAATAACTACTGAGGAGACACACTCCCCGCTGTCAAACAAAGGAGGCGACCCAGAGTTTGTAGGTATAAGGATGAGAGAGATCTGACACTTTTAGTGCCTTCTCCATCTCTTGGATCTATAGATTTTCTCTATAGAGATGAGCATTATGGGGGTTATAACAGATACAATTTATTAGAACAATGAAAGTTATTGTTTTAAATATGTATACATTAAAAATGTTTTATTTAAACCCAATAGATGAAAAATGTCTCTTTATCTTCTACAATTATTCTTACTATATTATCATTTTGTGGCACAATATTATAGGTTTTATTTTTCTTGCAATTTATATACTTGAAAAACGTTTTGAAATTTGCTATGTATAGCAATTCATTTTTTGAACTTAGAATACACTAACCTGATTTTCTTCTTACAGTTTGATATATTCCTTGTATTTCCATAAAACTAGAAGGGTCTGAAAATTCCCTAGCAATTTAAATGCTCTCTTTTTTTTTTTTTTCTTTTTTTTTAAATTCCCTCCAATATGTTCTTATTCAACCACATCAGTTGCCCTTTATTTCTAGAAATTATTTTACTGTACTTGCAACGGTATTTATTTAAAATTTTTAAAAATCCTATTTGGTGTCTGTGCTTTTATTTAGGAGAAAACTTTCAATGACTGCAAGCTTCAGTGCTTCTCTGAGCTAATTAAACTTTGCCCTTCTAAAATCCATAGTTTTTGTAGCTCCCTTTACAAAACACTTAATTGAAACTCAACTGATATATCACTATGTTGTGATCACTATTCTTTAACTATCACATGAACATTAAATATCAGTTCTATCTTCTACCAAGGCCAGGAGTGCTACCCCTCTAGTTTCTTTGCTATAACCTCTACTTTCTTTACCCCAATTTATATCTGGATAATTAAGGAGGAACACATTTTTCTTTGTTGCCCTTTCAATTTGCAATAATTGAATTTCAGTACAATTGTTTATGCTCAATGGTTTATAACAAACACTAACCAATACTTTACTGGTAATGATGAAAATGGTAATCAATATTTTCTGTACACAAATATTGGTTGTGATGCAATTAGTACGCAATCATATAATTGTTTTAGCAAATAACATGCAAATAAGTTTAATCAATTTATTTTAGTTAATATAAAATAGAATGTGTGAAAAATCTGAATTAATGTTTTGAACATGTTAATTTCATTGAGTTACATCATTCTGTTTGCAATCGCATGAGAACGTTTGCGGTGTTGATGTAGCGTTCACACCTATATAATTATCACTTTTGCATACACCAAATACCCAGTTTATACAGGTCTAAAGGCGGGAATCTGAAGAACACCACCTGGCAATCTCAAGGAACAATAACCAGAGGAATTTACCAATGCCACATCTATTTCTTGGGAGGTCAAGACCCTTCGACCTATGAATGAAGACCTTAATACCGTAACTGTGTATTTTTGGGAGGTCACTGCTTTTTACAACTTTACTCTGTATAAATTGTTCACCTCTGGCTTTGGAAACCAGAGCATTTTCATAGAAGCTTGTGTTAGTGTGGTAAACATACGCATGTGATTATTAGCACTGTCTTTTTACACTATTGCAAATAAAACCTATGTGCTTTGGAACCATAGCAATCACATCAGATAATCTTTACTGCAAACAACATATACAGACATAACAGTTTTGGGGCTCTGAGTAGACTGCACACTACTCAAGGTCTCACAGACCTACAGTTTTCGATTTATCAACAAAGGGTGGATGACGCATCACATAAGGTAAGAACGCATATTGTTCTATACTTTTATTTTACATCTTGTGTTGATGAATTCCTGCTTTGAGAGTCTTTCAAAATTTGTTGGAGTGAACCTGGAGGGAAGTAGGTAAAGTCATGACCCAAAGTTTTGATAATGACACAAGTATTGATTTTCACATAGTTTGCTGCTTCATTGTTTTTAGACCTTTTTGTTAGATGTTGCTATGGTATACTGAAGTAAAATTACAAGCATTTCATAAGCATCCAAGGCTTTTATTGACAATTACATTAAGTTTATGCAAAGAGCCAATATTTGCAGTGTTGACCCTTCTTTTTTAAGGCCTCTGCAATTCGCTCTGGCATGCTGTCAATCAACTTCTGGGCCACATATTGACTGATGGCCACCCATTCTTTCCTAATCAATGCTTGGAGACTGTCAGAATTTGTGGGTTTTTGTTTGTCCACCCGCCTCTTGAAGTTTGACCACAAGTTCTCAATGAGATTAAGATATAAGGAGTTTCCTGGCTATGGACCCAAAATTTTAATGTTTTGATCCCAGAACCATTTAGTTATCACTTTTGCCTTATGGCAAAGTGCTCCATCATGCTGGAAAAGGCGTTGTTCTTCACCAAACTGTTCTTGGATGCTTGGGAGAAGTTGCTCTTGGAGGATGTTTTGGTACCATTGTTTATTCATGGCTGTGTTCTTAGGCAAAATTGTGAGTGAGCCCACTCTCTTGGCTGAGAAGCAACCCCACACATGAATGGTCTCAGGATGCTTTACTGTTGAAATGACACAATGATGGTAGCGCCTTTCCTTCTCCAGACAAGTGTTTTTCCAGATACCCCAAACAATCTGAAAGAGGATTCATCAGAGAAAATTACTTTACCCCAGTCCTCAGCAGTCCAATCCCTGTACCTTTTGCAGAATATCAGTCTGTCCCTGATGTTATTCCTGGAGAGAAGTGGATTCGGTGCTGGCCTTCTTGACACCAGGCCATCCTCCAAAAGTCTTCACCTCACTGTGCGTGCAGATGCACTCACACCTGCCTGCTGCCATTCCTGAGCATGCTCTGCACTGATGGTGCCCTGATCCCGCAGCTGAATCAACTTTAGGAGACAGTCCTGGTGCTTGCTGGATGTTCTTGGGTGCCCTGAAGTTCACATTGAACCTCTCTCCTTTAAGTTCTTGATGATCCGATAAATGGTGGAATTAGGTGCAATCTTACTAGCAGCAATACCTTGCCTGTGAAGCCTCTTGTGCAAAGCAATGAAGGCTGCACGTGTTTCCTTGTAGATAACCATGGTTAACAGAGGACAATGCAACAGTGTCACCCCCATCTTATGTGGAAAGTAACCAAAGTATAGCCAGGTAAAACTGTGAACCCTGTAAATTATACAGGGTTTTAAAAAAGAAAAGTAAATGTACGATGAACCAGTTTTAATCCCTGCAACAGCTCATATTTTTAGAGATTAAGAAAAGGGGATACTGTCCCACCCTTATTTACTGCTGCAGACTCCAATAAAACTCTCCTATATTCTAGTAAGCACAGAAATATCCATTGTGCAGAGACAATAGTTCAAGATATTAACCCTGGGTGCAGTGATATTGTAGAATTACACACAGTAAGAACAATATCTATTCCTAATGAAAAGGCAGATAAGGATGTGTGGTTATATGCATTGCCCTTGGAGTGACAATAGGCTAGAGAGATATTTGCCTCAAGATATGTACTCATTCAATGGCAGCACATGTCATGAGTACACATGCTACTCTCTAAAGTCTGGGCCGCACCTGTAATCTGTAGATGGTTAATTGACTAATGATCAGAACCAAAAGTAAAAATTAATATATCTGGTACTAATTACTTTTTTAGTTTTAGACACAGGGACAGAAAGATCTGTATTAATTTCTCCTCTGAATTTGTCTATCACTAGGGAAAACGTACTAGCTGTGAGAATAACTTGAGAGATGCATTATTATTCCTTGACTGTACCAGCAGAAGATACTATTGAGCAAATTGCATAATAAACATTATTTCCTTCTAGCTGCAGTGGCCCCTATTAACTTACTTGGACGAGATTTTATTATTTTAAATGGGGTGTGTAGTATACTGCACTTCTGATGGTGTGTTTAGATATTCCTGGAATGCATGCAACAGATGTACTGGGCATACGTGACACTCCACAGGGGTTAATGTTGCACTCCTCTGTTATAGAGACAGGTCTATCATAGGTAGAAGAAATGTTATCACATATATCCATATCCTTTATGGACTAAAGATGGAGAGGACACTGGATTGATGGCTAAAGTAGTTTCCATTATGATAAAAAGGATTAGGGGAAGGGCTGCAGATTAGTTCAAGATTTAAGGGGGATTAATAAAGTATTCAAGAGACAATTCCCCATAGTGCCCAATCCAGCTGTCATTCTTTATCTGCAAACCATTTTTACTGTTATTGTTTTTTTTTACTGTTTTCTTCTCTATCCCTACCCTTCCTGTCAGTACCTCTTTGCTTCTCTTATAAAAGGAGTACAAAATACATGGACAAGACTGCCCAAAGGGTTAATAGACAACCTCAGTATTTTGCCACAAGACTCGCGTAACTGTTTGCAACCTTTCCAATCGAGAAATGGGTTTGTTCTAATTTAGTATGTAGTATTGCTGTATTCTGAATTGTTTATGTCATCAGTGTTTGATAATAAACTTTTGCTGCTTCAATTCAACAAAGAGGACAAAAGTTGCAAAGAATAAATGACAGCCATTCCAGACAAAGGTCAAATATTTGGAACACTGTCTCAGACATTTAAGATATTTAACAACAGAGTGGATTAAGGTTATACACTACATGACATTGCCGCAAAAGCAACTGCAGATTTGCACAATTATACTGTACTGAAGCTGCTGGTTGTGCTGCAAGTGTCTTGACACAGAAACATGGTGATGCCTGCAGACCGGTACATACTAACCGTGCACAATCGCACAAGACGGTAAGATCTCTACTGTCTATGTACCACATGCAGTATCTGCCCTTCTAAATTGTGCCCAAACTAAGCATGTCTCCTCAGAAAGAATTATGAAATGTGCCTCAAGAAGCACATAAGGTGGAAGGAGAGGAGACTCTACCTGAAGGTTAATTTGGCAGGTATACAGATATGCATGATTGTGTGGAATATTTGAACCAGACCTTTACAGCAAGACCTGACATATGCGACACCCCTTCAGAAAGTGAACGTTTTATACAGATCAGAGTTGTCAGACAGACACAGGAGAATTTTGTTCTGGTTACGCTGCTGTAGATGACGAAGGTGTTATAAAATGGAGCCCTTGGCCCACCTCACTTAACCCAAGTAGCTGCCAACTCGCATGTCCTTTTCAATCTGACAAGTTCAGAGGGTAAATCAGTTAATATAGATGACTTTAGGTATACCTTTTGGGTAGTGTTCGACATTTGGGTTCTATGGCGTCTTAGGAACTTTGATAAAGGCAGGCAAACCAATAGCGCGCACACACACACACACACAACACATAAAAGGACTTCTGACAGCCTTAGAACTAACCAAGGAAGTTGCAGTTATCAAGTGTAAAACACACATATATGATAGGGACCCCTTATCACTTGGAAATGATAGAGCAGATGAGGCTGCTAAGAGAGTAAAAAGCGGTTATGTAATTATTTCAGCGGCCACATGTCAAATCGCCATAGATTGGAAGCAGGCTGCCCCCCCCCTTCTCTCTCCGCTATAACTAACAGGATTTGGTATACGTATAAGATGGAATACATGACTAGTATTATACGAAACACAGCCAAATCTTTTAATAAGGTCTGGGATCCCTGGATGTCTCACTTTCAATACCACTCTCCCTTTTCCTAAGCATATCCCTTACCCTTACGTATCCCCCTCCCCTCCCCTCTGATTCAAAAGTGATCCCTCACGCATCTCCCTTTCTTCCCCTTCACCTGTCATCTTCTCGTTTCTCTTCCTTCTCCTTTTCTTTCTTCTCTTTTTTAAATATAAAAAATGCCGGTCTTTATCTCACAGATTTTGTGCTATTTTATCTCAGACAAACAGAGTGTTCTACTTCACTATCCTATGTACTGATTATATTCCTGTTTGATATAACATGTATCCTTTTGCACTGTTAATTATTTTTGACCGTTAATAAACATTTGTTTAAAAAAAAAAAAAAAAGCTGTTATGTAAGTCTAGTCACTATCCAATGAAAATTGTCCACGTCACATAGTGTGGTTCCAAACCACAATGCAGTTTAATAGCAAAAAGTAGCAGAGTAACAATTCAATAAAATAAGTACAGCCAATTACATATGCAGGCTCCCTGGATCCAGCATACAGTCATTCAGTCCTGAAGTCTGTGGTCAATGAGACTGCCTGTTGGCCCCAGAGCTCCTGCTTATAAACAGTTAGTGATGGAGTGAAAATAATAGATGATTTGGCATGTTTCCATAGGTTCAGGACAGTCCAGTAAAATGCAGGTCATTGGCCAGTTCAAACGATGCACTCCAAGGGAGGGGGGGAGCTCTCCAACAGATGCATACTAATCTTCCCGCCGAAAGCTGGTTCAAACTGGTCTATTTGCATTACATACACACACACACACACACACAATACTATTCTGATCATTTATTTCCTATACTCCATAACTTGCATACGCAAGGTGCGATCTCTTAGGCGATTGAATCGGACATCTGAGTATAAATATGGGATTAGAATGATACTATCGACATGATGTTTCCTATATCCTGAACCTTACATCTCACTAAAGTGTATTTAAGAGTGCAATGTCTTGTCTTACTGGTCTAAGAATATGGGAAGAGCTATACCAAGTGTTGATGAACAGCACCACATCTCTGAAAGTAGCAGAAGGACACACATTTGGATCTATTCCACCCACTGCAGAAAAATCAACAATCTGGAGACGGTTCAAGGTAAGGCCGAGCCTACACTAGAACCCCATCAATCTGTTCCGTGAGACTTTAAACCGCAGTCAATAAAATATGAGCCAAGGATTTCACAAGGACTACTCTCCCATCATGTGGTGTTCAAGGGGTAATGCCAGGAGGTGCCGCCTGTACAATGCTATTTAGTAACGCTTCTAAAACACATTGTACAGGCTTCGCCTCCTGGCATTACCCCTTGAACACCCAAAATTTTACTGTCTCCCTTGAAACTGACGTCACTAAGGCGTCCCGATATCTTCATTCGTTGCATTTGAGAAAGTTCAGCTTTTTCAAAAGTCGGATTTAGTGCTCTGTCAGGGCTCAGTTCGGCAAGTCCATGTCGGAGTAAGTGGTGTCTGATTAGTGGTAACCTCACAACCGTACACAACCCATTGAATTCGGGTGTAAAGAAAAGGTGTGCTAATCTTGGATTTCGGAGGTAGTGTGAGGGACTATTGTATTTGTAAGTACTGTGACCCCATAATCGAAGAGAAGTGCATATAGCGTTGTCAGCCGAATAATTTGAAACTGGGCGGACATCCATTAGAAGATTATCATTCATTGGTGGGCAAGGTCTTAAACCACCTGCGCTGGCGGTTGCAGCCCCAGAATCACCGCCCGTAGCGGCAGCTTCTTCCTCGCAGTTACGAATACCTAACCCACCTAAGTTCGATGGGGACCCCAAATATTGTAGAGGATTTTTAAATCAATGCTCCATACAATTTGAGCTGTTGCCAGGGAACTTCCCTTCCGAAAAAGCTAAAGTGGCCTATGTGATTTCACTATTGTCCGGTCAAGCGTTAGCATGGGTTTCCCCTTTATGGGAGAGGAATGATCCCATTCTGTATAACTTCAAACACCTTTTTGTCCACTTTCAAGAAGATATTTGACGAGCCAGGAAGGGTATCTAATGCCGCTACCAGCTTATTACGTCTTCGCCAAGGAAAGTCTGTGGGACAGTATGCAGTCCACTTCAGAACAATGGCCTCTGAACTTCGCTGGAATGACGAGGCTCTAGTGGCTACTTTCTGGCAGTGCCTTTCAGAACGGTTCAAAGACGAGCTGGTATCTCGGGAACTCCCTACATCTGCGGATGATATCATCTCCCTCTGTGTCAAGGTTGATTTGCGTTTCAAGGAGCGTAGTTCCGAGAAAGAACAATCTCGGCGCAGTATGATCCGCTTGGCCCCCAACTTCCAAACACCCGTTCTTCCTCCCGAAGAAGCTATACAACTGGGGAGGAGCCGCCTGTCGGCCGAGGAGAGGGAGAGGAGATTTCGGAACAAGCTGTGTCTGTATTGTGGAGAAGGTAGCCATCTTCTAAGTTCTTGTCCCAAACGTTCAGGAAACGACAGGGCCTAACGAGTTCGGGAGCTGTATCGTTAGGCCTCTTCTCTCAGTGTCAGTCAGTTCTTTGTAGTAATGATTGCCTTACTATTCCTATTTCCCTTCAGTTAGGACATAATACTTTCCCGCAGTCTGCACTTCTTGACTCCGGAGCCGCAGGAAATTTCATCTCAGCCGCAGTAGTCAAACAATTCTCCATTCCTACACAAGCCTTGGAACAACCCATCTCACTGCTGGCCATTGATGGGAGAAGAATTCCTATGGGGTCCATCCTGGTTCGCACCATTCCCCTCCTTCTGCAGGTCGGAGCGCTTCATCGTAAAAAGATTTCCCTACTGGTCATTCAGAAATCTACCAACCCAGTCATCCTAGGACTGCCATGGCTTTGTCTCCATTCTCCCACCCTAGACTGGAAATCAGGTCACATATTGTCAAGGGGACAGTTATGCTTCTCTCATTGTCTCCAGAAGGTGGTCCTCCAGACATTCCCAAATATTTCCAGTGTCTCTTCTGCCTGAACCATACCAACCCTTCTCTGATGTTTTTTGTCAACAAGAGGCCACAAGACTCCCTCCTCACAGAATCTGGGATTGTGGCATTGATCTTATACCTGGTAAGCCTATTCCCAGGGGCGGTGTTTACCCCCTTTCTCTTCCGGAGTCTAAGGCTATGGAGGAGTACGTACAAGAAAATCTAAAAAAGGGGCTTCATCCGCAAGTCTGCCTCCCCAGCTGGGCTGGCTTCTTCTTCGTAAAAAAGAAAGATGGGGTCTCCGCCCTTGCATAGATTACAGAGGCCTGAATGCCATTACCATTAAAAATCGGTATCCTCTGCCATTGATTTCTGAATTGTTCGACCGTATTAAAGGTGCCACCATCTTCTCTATACGCTCCTCTAAGATCTAGTTTAATCTCATACTCATTAAGGAGGGGGATGAATGGAAAACAGCGTTCAACACCCGAGACGGCCACTTTGAATACCTGGACCTTCGGGTTATGTAATGCCCCGGCTATCTTTCAGGGCTTTATGAATGAGCTCTCTCAAGATCTCCTGTATCAATCCGTAGTCATCTACTTGGATGACATCCTCATCTTTTCTCAAGATCTAGTATCTCATCGCAGTCATGTATTAGAGGTTCTCTCTCGTATCCGAAAAAATCATCTATTCTGCAAATTAGAGAAATGCACCTTCGAGCAGAAACAAATTCCTTTCCTGGGATATATTATTTCTGGCACTGGACTGCAGATGGATCCCACCAAACTGAAAGCCATACTTGACTGGCCTCAACCTTCAGGTCTTAAGGCTATCCAACGCTTCCTAGGATTCTCCAATTACTATTGTCAGTTCATCAAAGATTATTCTTCTCTGGTGGCTCCCATCACTGCATTGACCTGTAAATCTGCTGATGCTAGCGTATTGTCCACTGAGGCTATCCAAGCCTTCATATCATTAAAGTCTCTCCTCATCTGCACCCATTCTGCAACAGCCTGATTGTTCACATACTTTTATCCTGGAGGTAGATGCGTCTTCCGTTGGTACTGGAGCCTTATTTTTACAACGGAGCCCTTCTGGAAAACTTCATCCTTGTGGATTCTTTTCCCGTCGCTTGTTACCTGCGGAAAGGAATTATGGGATTGGCGACAAGGAGCTCCTGGCCATCAAGTTGGCTCTCTCCGAATGGAGACATCTACTAGAAGGGGCACGATTTCCAATCACCATATATACCGATCACAAGAATTTACTATACTTACGTACTGCCCGTTGTCTAAACCCTCGACAAGCAAGGTGGTCCTTATTCTTCTCACATTTTGATTTTAACATCACCTTTCACTCTGGATCCAAGAACATGAAGGCGGACGCCTTATCTCGCTCTTTTGATCCAGCCGATATGGAACCTTTGGAGGACAATAAATTCATTGTAGACCCCTGTCGAGTTTTGGCAACTACACACCTTAACAAGGGTTGCCCTCCGGGCAAAACATTCATCTTGCCGCGTCTACGCACTCAACTCCTCAGCTGGGCTCATCGCTCTCTCTTTGCTGGGCACGCCGGCATCCGCAAAACCTTGGACTTGTTGTCCCGAAGTTACTGGTGGCCTTCTTTGCTAGAAGATGTGAAGAGATTTGTTTCTGCTTGTTCCAAATGTGCTCAACACAAGACCTCTAGGAAAAGATCTTATGGATGTTTGCTCCCATTACCCATTCCTGAATACCCGTGGTCACAGATCTCGATGGACTCTATCACAGACCTTCCACCTTACAAATTCTGTACTGTGGTGCTAGTGGTCATGGATTGCTTCTCTAAAACAGCCCACTTTATTGCTCTTAAAAGGTCTTCCATCTTCCTCCTCTTTAGCCGATATTTTTATTAAAGAAATATTTCGCCTCCATGGCTGTCCTCAACATATTGTTTCCGATCGTGGATCACAGTTCATATCAAAATTTTGGAGGTCCTTCTGCAGTAAGTCCGGAATTAAGCTTGATTTTTCCTCCGCATATCATCCCCAGTCCAATGGATCTACGGAAAGAACCAACCAAGAATTAGAAATATTCTTAAGAATGTTTATCTCAAGTAATCAAGATAACTGGGTGAATCTTCTCCCTTGGGCCGTGTTCATGAGGCCATTTTCATGAGGCCATCTCAAACTCCTCCTTTTTTGTTCTTTATGGCTGCCATCCTAGACTAACCACCTTCTCTCAAATTACACCTTCCGAAGTTCCGGCAGTGAACCCATTGTTTCGTAACTTCTCTTCTATTTGGGAACAAACCAAGAGGGATTTAAAGAGCACAACCATTCGCTCCAAGAAATCTTATGATAAGAGGAGGAGAGTAAGCCCAAGCTTTTCTATTGGTGAGAGGGTATGGCTATCCACTCAAAACATTCGTTTAAAGGTTCCCAGTAAGAAATTTGCTCCCAAGTTCATTGGCCCGTTCGCTATTTCTGAGGTCATCAATCCGGTAGCTTTCAGATTGAGTCTGCCTCCTTCCCTACGCATTCCAAATGTCTTTCATGTCTCCTTGTTAAAACCAATGGTAACCAACAAATTCTCCTCTCTATCAAGAGTTCCTCCTCCTATTGTGGACCAGGATCAAGTGGAATATGAGATTAAGACTATTCTGTATTCTCGCAAAGTTCAAGGTTCCATACAGTTCTTGGTGGATTGGAAGGGTTATGGCCCTGAGGAGCGCTCCTGGGTAAAAGCCACTTATGTGCACGCTCCCCGTCTACTCAAACTGTTCCATAAAAAATTTCCCCTAAAACCCTGTTAGGTGTCCGAAGTCCACCCTTAAGGGAGGGGGTACTGTCATAAACTTACTTGCTTTCATGCGGCCGATTTTCCTGTCTGTGTACAGCAGCACTTCCTGGTTTGGGTGGTCACGTGATCGTGGCTGGGAGGCGGCTTTTACTAACCACAGACTATTTTAAGCTCACCTGGACACTGCAGCCTTGTCAGAGCAACAAGTTACCACTTACCTGTTCCTGGCTCCTGTGCTTCATGGATTGCTGAGTCTTCCAGTCTCCTGTGTCTTCCTGTGTTCTGATCTCTGCTTTTTAGACTATCCTGGCTCTCCAACCCCTGTGTACCGACCCGGCTTTGCTACTATCCCTCTACTCTTGTGACCCGTGTACCGATCCCGGCTTGATTGACTCCGCATCTTCCGCTGTACTACATCTTGGGGCGAACCTGTGGACCGCGACCTGCGACTCCTGGCAGCGAAGCCCACCCCGCCTTGTGGCGGTTCTTGGTGTACACCGAGGAGATCGTTAGACTCGGCACCTCAGTTAAGCCAGCGCTAATCAAGATTAGTAATAGTAATCCAGTATCTGTTACACAGCCATAACATTTTATCCATGAATATCTACACATAAGGACTCCACTTTGTCATAATCTTCAAAGACATACCTATGCTGAGCAGGTATTAAACAGGAGTTCACATTTGAACAAACCTCTCCCCTTTCCATCCTTTCTAAACATTTTATTAGATACAATAAAAATTTTCTAAACTGTCCGGTGAAGTATTCACCTCATGCTGCATTTGCTTGCAAAATTATGTAGGTTCAAGTGATGAAATGTTACCTTAAGTATTCCCAGCCCTACCCCAAACACAGCACACAGCAGAATTAATTGACAGTCATCGTCGTCCTCCCAGCTCTATTTATAGACTATAAATTCTGTGATATGTAAATTAACAAATAAGAATTCAGATTTGCATTCTGTTGAATGACAAAGCAAAACTAAACTCAAGGGGGAATTAAATTCCCTGCGGTGAGCAACTGGAAATTGTGGCGATGCCCAACTACACTTATTTCCGGATGCTAGGGTACCTGAACCAGATCTGTGTACTTCTATAGGGAGAGAGTAAAAATTAGAGATGCTCTGTTCCCTGAGAACCGACATATCTGAACTTAGCAAATCCGAGAACCGAGCAGAGCCGAGAAGAGCTCCATTGCTAATTGTCATTGCTGAAATAGAATAGGGCAGTTTTGGTCTTCTAAATCTGCAGTCCCAAAATGTACAGTGTTATATAGGTAACACACAAAGAGGAGAGCTCCATTACTCCATTGCTAATTGTCATTGCAGACTTAGACCAAGCCACCCAGCCCTAGTATTTGTATTTCAGCAGTTACATTTTACTGTACCATAGCTCACTCAAACAGGAGAGGTGGCAGGGTTCAGTGCTGAAACAGAAATTGTACTAATAGGGCTGTCAGTGTTCTTAAAAGTATCCAGTGATATTCTACTGTGCCATAGCTCATACAGAGACAGGAGGGGGTGACATTGTTGTTGTCACTCTCCAGTCTCAGTCATGATTATACTAATCCCTCTACCTCATGTGCTTAAGCCTATGTTCAAGTGCAAATTGGTTTTAAGTCAGGGAAACAAAAATGTAAATAAAAAGCCTGTACCTTTTTAAAGAAAAAAAAAACCACTCTAATAAAGGTGAAAGTTTACTGTAGAAAAACAGTAAACTGCCAACATGCTACCCAAAATATTACCAGGCATACCAGCATCAGGTTGCTCCCTTCTCTTAGCTAGATATCAGCATCTGCAATCTACATGGTCATCATATTCACCCTCATCATTGTGTACATGTTCCTCAAACAATACTAATTCATCCCCACTGGAATTCACCTTTGAATGAATTGCTGATAATGACCTTCCTCATGGATTTTGTAGTTCATTTTATGGCAGAGCTGTCACAATTTTTGGCCAATTCTTTTAGACCAGCCCAAATGTCAACATGTTGTGCTGACTCATCTGCATCACCAATGGGTGTCTTGGGAAAGCTTAGTTTTTTTCCTAGAAGCAGTTGGCAGAGAAACTGATGGAGGAGACGTTGTTGTGTCATGTACCACTTGAGCGGTCAGCCTGCTGACCAGGAGCTCATTGCATCTCTTGTGATCTGGGACAATGGGAAAAAAAGACATAGCTCTTAAACCTAGGATCAAGCACATTTGGCAAAACGTAGTGATCCGATTTCAAGATGCTGATAACTCTTGGATCCTGGCAAAGCAAATTAAGTACTTAATCTACAATTACAATATAGTTAGTGGATTTGCTTTGTTTCACTTCCTCCTTCAATTTCTCTAGCTGCTTCTTAAAAAATCTAATTAGGGGAATCACTTCACTTAAGCTAAGAGTGTCTGCACTCTTCACAGGTGACTACTTCACTGGACTAAAGTACATTCCCCCTCAAATTCTATTCTTCTTGCAGCTGCTGCATTCTCCTATATGCTGTTGCACAATCCCGAAAATTACCCTAAATATTTCGGGACACGGACAGCATCTCCTGCATGTCGTTGTCATTTTTTTTTAAAATTTCTCTAACACCAAGTTGATTGTGTGAGCAAAACAGGAAATGTGATGGAATTCCCCCCCCTGCTGTAATGCTCTAACAATATTAGTGGCGTTATCAGAAATCACATATCCTCAGGAGAGTCCAAGCAGGATAAGTCATGTTGCAATAACATCCCTTAGTTTTTCAAACAGGTTGTCAGTGGTATTAGCTCTGACCTGCGCCTTGTCTCATGCCTGATAACCACCTCTCACTCCCGCCTTCAAGACATCTCCCCACTCATGGTATTTCCTACCACGCTCAAATCAGACTTTTCCCACAGCCTTCAAATCTTTGATATCCCAATCTCCACTATGAGCCACACTTGCTCCTCCTGTTTCACCTGTGACCTTTTCCATTTAGAATGTAAGCTCTCTAATGAGCAGGGTCCTCCATACCCTTTGTTTTCATGTCTCCATTCATATTGTCTGCCTTGTCAGTGCTTGTTTTACGCATGTCTTGTTTTATGTATTTCCTTGTCTTCCCTACTGTACGGCGCTGTGGAGCACTGTGATGCCTTACAAATCTACGATAATAATAATGATATGCCTCTTAGTGAAGCTGATGATACACTGCCTCTGACAAATGTGGCATACTTGTGTACATGCTGCAGGTGTTCCTGCTGGTGAAGGCGAATCACCAACCCAGTGGGCTGTCACAGTCATATAATAGTTTGCTCAGTTCCGCTTGTCCACATGTATCTGTGGATAAGTGCACAGTGGGTAGAATGGCATTTTGTAGCCCAATAAGTACATTTTTACGAACCTTCCGGCAGAGGTGCGAAATAGCTTTTATAGATCTAATACTAGCATAGTCGCCATGGCGTCTGAGATCCGCTTTGCGACTGGGTGACAGCTTTCAATCTTGCTAAGGATTGTTTACCAGTTAATTGTTGTAAACTACTAGTAGTCTACTTCTTGGTCTGCTTCTCGGTTGGAGATCCACCAACAGCAGCAGGAGCAGCAGCAGTGCGTCTAACGCACAAAGATTCTTCCGAGGAGTCCTGGATAGGGGAGGAGTCATCTCGCATTAGCAACTTGGATGCAGGACTAACTCCGATCACTTGTGAAGATATTGATGATGAAGGTGTTGGGGCTGTTGATTACAGGTGCTGGGATCTAGATCAGAGAAGGGAGGTAGCTGATGCTGGACCACTTGTTGTTATTTTTTTAGCATAAGTTTCTGATTTTCCCAAGAGCTTTCCATGAACTTGCTTCAAATGGCGCAACATGGATGAGGATCCTAGATGGTTAAGGTCCCTACCTCTATTGACTGTGGCTTTACAAACGCTACAAATGGCTAGACAACTGTTGTCAGGATGTGGGTAAAAATAATTCCACACATAAAAGGTGGATTTTTTGGTCTTCTGCCCAGGCATGACAATGGTCTTATCACTGGTAAGAACTGCTGCAGTCTTTGCTTAAAAGTGTATGAAAATAATATTGTTACCTGTGAGGTGGTCAAAATTGACTGCAAATTACTTTAAATTAGTGTTATTGAGGTTAATAATACTGTAGGAACAAAAAAAAGAGCAAAATTATGTGATTTTAGCATATTTTAGCAATTTTTCTAAAAAATCCAGATCCAAAACCAAAACCAGTTCACAGGGGTCTGTGAGCATCTCTAGTAAAAATCCATGATGTAACATCTCCACAGAGTGCCGTCACAAACATTTCAGAGGCACTCTATGGCACATCATGGGGAACGGAACTCCCAAAAGACACTATCGCCGGAACTTTGCAACTCTGTAAAACATCCTGTAAATTTGAATGTTGAATAAACCCATAAACATAAAATAAATTAAATTAATTAAAAAAAAACATACTCTGATCACAGCAAAAAGTAAAAACCATTACTCTCTTCTAATTCTTCTGGATCTCTCGGCTGCATTTGACACTGTTGACCACTCTCTCCTCTCACAAATGCTACAATCCCTAGGTCTTGAAGGCACTGTCCTATCCTGGTTCACATCCTACCTATCTAATCGCTCTTTCACTGTTAATTTCTCTGGATCCACCTCTGCTCTGCTTCCTTTATCAGTTGGAGTACCACAAGGCTCAGTCCTAGGTCCTCTGCTATTCTCTATCCACACCACTTCTCTTGGAAAACTGATAAGCTCCTTTGGATTTCAGTATTCTCTGTATATGGATGATACAGAAATCTATCTATCCTCTCCTGATCTTTCCCCATCTGTGTTGTCACGCGTTACTGACTGTCTTTCTGCTATTTCATCTTGGATGTCTTCTTGCCAACTCAAACTCAATCTTTCAAAAACTGAATTAATATTCCCACCCAAAAACAGAAGCTTCTTGACTGACATTTCTATTTCTATTGATCACGACCATAAATCCCACCCCGCAAGCTCACTGCCTAGGTATAATCCTTGACTCACAACTGTCATTTATTCCCCACATCGACTCTATATCTAAATCATGTTACATACATCTAAAGAACATTTCCAGAATATGCACCTATCTCACACAAGACACCGCAAAAACCTTAATTCATGCACTCACCATCTCCCGCATCGACTATTGCAATTCCCTCATTACTGGTCTTCCCAAAATCAGACTTGAACCCCTACAATCTATTTTGAACGCAGTGGCTAGATTGATTTTCCTTGCAAACTGTTCTTCCTCTGTTGAGCCACTCTGTCAGTCTCTACATTGATTGCCTGCATTTCAACGAATCCAATATAAAATTCTTCTACTAACATACAAGGCCGTCAACAAAATTGCACCGACATACATTTCCTCACTTGTCTCAAAATATCTCCCAACTGGACACCTCCAACACAAGATGCAGATCTTGTGCAGAACGCACAAGATCTGTGTCTTTCATCCACTCTCATCACATCCTGCCATTCTCTGTTACAGGACTTTTTTTGAGCTGCATCCACCTTGTGGAATTACCTCCCTCGCACAGTAAGACTTTCCTCTAGTCTTCAAACCTTCAAGCATGCTCTGAAAACCGACCTCTTCAGGCAAGCTTATGATATTCCTCAAACACCATCTTAATCTCCCTAGGTTACCCTATTACCACCATCTACACAGCTAACACAAGACAACAACCCTCTGACCAACATTGCTACACACTCAGCCCACTCAATTCTTATACCTTTGCATTCTAGCTGGTCCAGTGTGCAATATGATGTAGCACATGCCCTTGTGCTTCAAACTGCCATCGTTCCATAAATTGTAAGCTCGCGAGCAGGGTTCTCTTACCTCTATGTCTGTATGTATTATCTAGTATTGTTTTATTCATGTTTGTTCCCAATTGTAAAAGCGCTACAGAATTTGCTGGCGCTATATAAATAAATGTTGTTGATGATGATACTCCCTTTTTTGCCACCATGTTTTTTTTCCACCAGCATATTTTACATCAATGTTTAAAACAAAAATAAAACGATTATGATCCTGACCCTATAACTTTGTCAAAGCTTGCTTAAAGTCCATAAGTTTGGTACCATTATACTAGGGTAATTAGATTTTGTGGCTCCACAAACTACATTGCAATAAAGACAGTGGCCATAAAGATAAAAATATATTTATCTACACTTAAAAAACATCAGTCCCTAAAAACCATAATAAAATTCGCCCCAAAAAAACAAAACAAAAAAAACAGACCAAACAAAATAAAAAATGATCCTCAGTTAAACAGCACACTCTAAACCTGAAATTGCGTCATTAAGATTTGAAGTATCTTTGGTCATAGTAGAGGGTAAGGAATATACTATTTTATGCAGGGTTTTAAATAGTTCCCATGGGAACTTGAATTACAAGCGGAATCTTCTCAAGGCTCAATCACATATGATTTAACACGTGTGAGCTTTGCTACATGGGTTAAACAGCCAACATAGCAAATTCCAGTATATTCTGTTTTACAAAATTATGCACAGCATGCATACAGATAATTGCCGTTTGGTGAACTTACATCAATTTATCAAAGTAGAAGCCTTGAACATCTTCAGTGATTCCATCATGTGACTTCACAGTAGAATTGATGGCTGTATTAAAATAGGTAGAAAAAAATTGAACAATATATTCTTTAGTCATTAACATACTATATAAGATATTAATAAGATATTATGAATATATACAGCAACTCCTGTTGTGTGGTAGATGGATGACCTTCCTTTGTAAACCATGTAGCTGCATGAGCTTTACATCTCAAAATGACACATCCATCAGTCACATCAAAGTTTCATTACAGAAAGTTTCTAGAGTAATTACAACCTATAGCCTTAAAACTATGTACTGAGAAAGCATGAACTGAAAAAACTTCTGACTAAATGGTCTCCACCTCGCTCATTGCTTTTATATCTTATGCTCCCACGAGCAGAGATCTTGCTTTCTTGTCTGCACCACCTCTTCTACCTGTGCATTCTTATATCATGTAACTTGAATAATTTGCAGGTTTTACTGGGGCATTTACTGACCAGACTGAGTACACATTATATGTGCAGTATAACATAGTTTGCGGAAGATAATTTAATATATTTAAATATTTTTTTTTTAAAAAAAATGATATTTTAATAGCAAAAATAGTACGACCAACATAAGTATTTTAAAAGAGCTATACTAATAGGCAGAAGTGCAAGCAAACTGTCTAAAAAGGGTGGCACTGCAAAAATATGGAAACATTAGGCAGAATATGACCACAAAGAAAGAGCAAATGTACATGATTAGGTAGAAAAAGCAGTGTAGCAGAAGGAATTATAGTCTTGGAGAAGAGGTGGGTTAAAAACATTTAGACAAACATGTCAAAACTAGGTTTACTGAACATAATTACAGTAAGAGAGCAGCAAGATGTGTCAAGACTTCAGGGCTCTTTTCAAAGTGTTACCAGTACCTTTCTACCAGAAAGAAAACTTTTTTTTTTTTTACTTGATCTAGTCTTTGGTGCAAAATTTTTTTTTAAATTTATTTATATATAGCATTTCAATTCCCAACCATGGCCTTATCTGTGTGGAGTTTGTATGTTCTTCCCGTGCTTGCATGGGTTTCCTCCCACAATCCAAAAACATTCTAGTAGGTTAATTGGCGGCTATCAAAATTTACCCTAGTCTGTGTGTGTGTGTGTGTGTTTAGACTGTTCGCTCTATTGAGGCAGGGACTGATGTGAGTCCTCTTTACAGCGCTGCAGAATTGGTGGCACTATATAAATAAATAATAAATAAAATGATTGTAGTGGCCATAGAGCAATTACAGTTATAAGGATTAACCCATAACATAATTGTTGGGAATAAAGCCTAATTATAACTGCAATGTAAATATGGTATATCAAATGAATACATTGATAAATTGAGCTACTAAAAGGTGTCAAATGTTAAGTCAGAGGGAATGGTGTGTATTTACCTGGTGGCCCTACCCATCTCTATGTTAAAAGATAACAGCACCACTGTCAGGGAAAGCTGAGCAGCTTCAAAGGTCTCTGGGGTGAGCTACATCCAGATATAGGACAGTTTTTGGACGCCTAGAGACATTGGACAGACGGCAGGGAGCGGTTCACAGCTTGTGGTCTTACACAAGGAGACCACGTGATGAATGGTTATATTTTGTATAGGCAAATATATTGTGGTTTCCAGAATACCACTTAAAATTAATAAAAGTAGTGTTCAACCACATACACACTCATCAATAGCATGAAGAAGGGGCAGCCCACAGGTCAAATAAAGCATTTTGTCACACAGAGAAATTGAGGAAATGAGTATAAGTACAACTAATACGCAGGACCTAGGCCTGTTTGGCATAAAAGAATTAGCAAATTCATAGTGGATCTATTAATAAAATTGGGTCTGTGTGACACACCACAGAAAAGTTAGGTCACATAGTAGAATTGGGTAGTAAATCAGGCAACATGCAAATGGTGATTGTAAGCAGTGTCACAGACCACAACACCTGGAGGTGGGGACAGGAGTGGAAGTGTCTTCAAAAAGTGGAGACTAGTTACAAAAAATTGTCAGTCTTTTGGGAACTCAATCATCATTGATAAGCTGTCCATCTTCAAGCCAATTTCCCTTGGCGCAGAATATACCAATCTAAGTTATGCTCTGAATTTAATCCTGTTATTTTAAATCTGTTTTGCTTCTGTATGTATGTCACTTGTTTATTAATTGTTTTTATAACTTGTAAGCTTTGTACATTTTGTATATTAAATCTAAAAATGTAATTAGTAAGGTGTCTTATTGCGCTAAACAAATCCACTTCCTGTTTAGAAGATAGACATTGATTGGCTGGGTTACCTCTTTAGATACCAGTGTGTAAATTGTTAACTGTTTAACTACCAGAGCACAGAGTGTGTACAATTGGATGATTAAGTCATAGGTTTGCTACGGGCCTTATACGTAGCTGGTTGCAGTTGAAAAGAAGTGTGGAAGCGTGTGTGTGTTGGGAAAGGGAGCAGCTAAATCTGTAGCCTAAGAGAGAGAGGCGAGTGTGAGGTTTAAGCTGGAATCCTGTGTGTTCCCTTACATTAAGCCTCCAAGTCATGAGTGCGCAGAGTGCGGTTTGTGACTGGTAAAGATAGTCAGGAAAGGTCTCCTGACAAAATAGATGTGGTATATTGTTTAACTGTGGGGTGATAACTGGGAGAGTTAAATGTCTTAATATGCACCACATCAGTATCTCCAAGCATTGATGCAATGGTAGCAAAAGGTGCTGCTAATTAGCATGTTCGTAGCAATCTTATGAGACAATATATAGAAATATGCTACAGCCTGAGAAGCTGTATAGTTAGTTTTCAGCTTGTAGCAATTTATTGTGTTAGTATTAGCTCTTATTTACAAAGTGATGATCTATTGCGAAGCATTGTACATTAAGGGGATCATTACACAATTCAAATAAACACAATGACATAAAACAGAAGGTAAAGACGGCCCTGCCAAGATTACCTTATTAACATTCAACGTCTTACAGAAGCAGGGTCCTTCATAATTGAAAAAACTTCTGAATCTTGAAACAGAATCGCCATCTTATAGGCTGATCATTTTTTATAGATTATTTTCCATTTCTTTATTTATAATTGTTTTACTACATTATTTTAAATCATTTTGGAAGTGTATATTTTGTCCAATTACCAATACCCACATAAGTAGAATTCTTAGACCTTTTGTCAGTTTTTTTCCATTTGAATAAAGCACCAGTAAAATGCAGATAGTCAGGGATCCAATGATCCCTATTCTGGAGTCTACATGGAGAGGATTTGAAAAAGAACAAAAAAAATAAAAATAATTTGAAAGCTTGTCAGTACAAGACCTAGATTAAGGGCATCATAGCACTTACAGAAACAGGGACAGGTCACATTAGCTGGCTTGGTATACACTTGCTACATTTTCCACACTTAAAATGCTTGTAAAATTATATCTTTTAAAAAATGATATTTGTTAATACACATTGTAAATGCAAGAATATAGAATGCTCAAACACAAATATTTATTTTTTAGTCTTAAGAGGTCTCAAAGAAAAGTGGCTTTTCTAAGACGGTTAAAACATATAGTAAACAAACTTAAAATGGGTTGTCCACTTAATAAGTTTACTAAAGTCTTTCAATTCGTAATACCACTGAGACACCCACCATTAACGCCAATTAACAGGGTCTTTGCACTACAATATAGCAAGGGCCTCTGCTAATCATCTCTGGTGTTGCTCAGCTACCTCCGTACCAGCGGTGCCAAAATGTATATAGCAAAGATCCTGGGGTCCTGTTAATACAGCAATTTGGGTAGGTATCCACACCACAGTACTATTATCCCGCTTTCATACTGCCGCCCCGGCAATATCCCGGGTTTTTCAAGCCGGGTTTTTGCCGGGGCTCGGAGCGTCCCAGCTCAGAAACACCATTCATACTGCACCTCAAACCCGGGAATTTCCCGGGTTGACCCCATTCATACTGCACAAGTCTGTGCCCTGGCAATTTGTGGGAGTCATCACCAGAGAAGTTTTCATTGGCTGAAAAATGGCGATACACAATATAATAATACAATAATACAATAATGAATAAAGGATACCTCCAATTGGCTTATATATTTAGTCGTACTAGTCTAGGAGGGCTTTCTGAAAGGCATAAAGAGACTGGGAAACATATATTTAAGGGAAGGTTGTATGAGCTTTTAAAGCTAGGCATTGCATATTTCAATGATTACCCCAAGAGACTAGACTTCTAGATGGAAAATTAATGGCCTCTTTTTGGCAAGCATAAAATGAATGGAGGATTTGGAATTAGGCATTTCTCAGAGACAGGCAGACAGCCAATCAGCTTGTTTTCTGTGCAACCCGGGTTGAAAAACCCGGGTTGCACCATTCATAGTGCAGGCAACCCGTGTCCGACCCGGGAATTACACCTTGATAAATCCCGGGTTGAAGACCCGGGATTTTTTACTTGTACCATTCATACTGCACCAAGACCCGGGTCGTTTGAGCTCGCCCCGGCAAAAACCCAGGATTTTGGTGCAGTATGAATGGGGTATAACTGGGAAATTAGGGGATTTATATCAACATTTTAAATAAAGTGGATAACTGTGTAGCATAGCACAAACTTGAGCAAATAATATCCAAACTAAATAATCACTTTATTTATTACTAGCAAGCTGTGGTTTTAATGTACATCCAGAATACCTTCAACTTGTGCATCATCCATTGCCTTATACTCTGTGTCTTTAATGGCAAGTTCTACCCCATAGCCAGATAGATTCACCTTCCTTGTACTTGGGTTCTGGAATTAAAGAAAACGAGAAAAATGTTTGTATTAGAATGTAAAACCCAATTGTTTAGCAGTAAATTTTTCCAATCTTTTCAAAAATAAACAAACAAGCAGTTTATAGCTGCATTATATATAAAAAAAATAATATATATATATTATTTTTTATTTTTTTACATGAGCTTAGGCGCCCATTTAATATGAAGCAGTTTATTTTTTTTAGAATGTCCTCCTACAACTCTTACCACTTTAAGATTGCCACCCGGCAATATCCCTGGTCTATAAACCCGGGATACAGATCCTCCGATCAAGACAAATACCCAGGTAGACAGTGTTCACACTAAACACTGGTCTGCCTGGGTCTCCATGGCAACATCACAAGAGGAGCTCTGATTTGCTCCTCTTGTGATTGTCGGTTGAAAAACCCGGGTCTCACCGTTCACACTGGAGGCTACCCGGGTCGGACCTGGGAATAACCCTCAGAGGACCCGGGTCTAATTCCCAGGTCATCCTACCTGGGTAGATGCAGGGACCCCCTTTCACACTGAGCCTAGACCCGAGTCGCCTGGGCTCGCCCGGGCAAAAACCCGGGTCTTTTAGGCAGTGTGAAAGGGGTATCTGTCTACCATTCCCTCTGCGATATGGCTGCCACTACAAGACACAGTCTCTCAGCTGGAGTGCATTTATAATTCTGTACAGTGACAGACTACCATGGCAACCACAGTCACATGATTTAGTGAGTGAAAAGCTTTGGAACGCCCCTTGACCTCTGTCTGTTCTGTGTCTGACAGCTGTGACAGCCGTTTCTTTGTAGGAGACTGACTGTGTCCGTCAGCCATATTTGTTCACCCTCTAGAGGCAATTTGAAAATGAGAATCTGTGATTTGTAGACAAACAGCTAAGAAAAATCAGTTGTATGCTCAAACGGTACTTAATGTGCCATTTAATGCAAAAAAAATAAAAAAATCTATGTGGGATTGCTGCTTTAATGTCTCATCAGGAAATCTGTGATTCTAAAGTTTATAATAAGGTTTTAAAATGCAGTAAAATCTAATTGAAAGCAGTGTCATTTTTCAAATGCAAGAACGATTCAAAAGCTGTTACACACAACAACCATTGAATGTATCTTCCCAACAATTACAATGATTATTTGTTAGTTCTATGAACATTTTCTAGGAACACTCAATAACTTACAAAATTATTATTTTTATTTTCAGTCATTTCTTAATCCATGATATTATCAAATAATTAGATTTCTACTTTTCTGTTTAACAAATGTCTGATTTTGATCAATAAGTCAAACAGTTACTTTTAAAAGACAATGTGGGTACTAATATGAGCATAAAATGAACACTTTCTCCATAACCAGTTACAGATTTCTGGTTACTTTAGTGAGGAACAAGGGGAGATGTTTCAGCAAGATATAAAAGTGATGGAGGAAATTTATCAAGGTAGATGGAACAGACACATGGTGGTAGACTATTGCTGGAGCCTCAAACGTGATTGTCCCGATAACCCACATAACATAATATCATACAAGCAGCATTTTACGATGCAATAATCATAATTATCCAAATCAGCTTACTATGTATCTGTTAATATATAGAAAAAAAATTCCATTATGTAATCTGCATTTACTTTTGTCTGATTTGAGACAACTTCAATGCAATTTGTAAGTAAGCTCTGCGTGACCATTACATTTTTTGCATTTTTGTGTTTTTTAAATGGATAATTATCTAAACAACTAGAGATAATCTAGCAAAACCAATGTCATATTTGGAATCAGCACCACAAAGTTACCCCAAATCACTCCATTATGACTGGCAATAAAATGAGTGGTGACCAGTGTTAAGAGATGATCGTTGACCATAAGCATGCATGTTCTATGCCTTCCGCTGAGTTCCTTATATTTAAATCAGATTTAGCTACATCTGGCCTTACATAAACTATATCTGGCACTCCTTTTCTGCACCATTACCCAACTTTAATTGGAATTACTGGAAGTCAGGTCTGACCTCTATGTCCATTCTATTAAAATAAATATGCAATCCAATACATTCAAGCAGTGTTGCACTTGTGATACTTAGTAAAATGTATATGCACATAAAAGCATTGTATAACACAAAACAATCATATTCATAAACTCATCATATATTTCTATACAGCTCACCCTTCAGCTAAACTTCATCTAACTCTATCAACCCCCTAACTTTAATGGGTCAATATTCTAAACCTGCCAGGACAAACCAGCCTAGACAAGCATCCCACCACAATATTAAATAATTAATAACAACATTAAGTGTAGATACATACATATTTGCCTTAGTCTATGCATGAAAATTTATTCATGCATAATAGTTATTTAAAAATCAACCTTTTTCTCCCATTTTAGCCTCCTAACTAGTAATATATAATGGTGAACATAACAAAAATAATTAAGATAGCCATCTTTTTTTTTTTTTTTTTTTTTTTTAAATCCAGTATTTTTATTGAAATTTTTCAAGGTACAAACATACCAAACAACAAGAAGAAAAGAGAAACAATCGCATACATATCAGTATTAAATGAAAATTTACAAGACTTCAGTAAAGCATAAAGAATCCATCTTACTTTTAATATCAAATGTATTGTGCATGTATGTTGTACCAGATGGCTTTTTGTTGCGTGCGACTAGGTTTGCTGATCTTTTTCAGCAGAGTAAGCTTGACCAAGCTGAGTGGACAGAACTTTGAGTTGACCCCATGTGTAAGTGGACAGATGTTTTTTGTGGTGTACAGTCTCCTTATCAGATTTATAGACACACGCCTAGCGATACCCACTGAATATTATTATTTTCAGAAATATACAGTGTCTATGTATATGTGAATTTGTTTTTAATGTGAAGTAATGTATCATGTATTTTTTAAATCAATAAAAAGTTTGGAAAAAGTGTGAAGAGGTCACTGAGCCCTAAGGAGCGTCTCGGTGTACATGAACATGAGAATTACAAGATGCATGGTACACCATTGATAAAGGGAAGAAAATAGAGCATATGAAGACCTATGAGAGAGTGGAGCTTACCACATTGGACAATGTTACACATAAAAGGACAGATCTTATCCAAAAACAAAACAAAGAAAATATTACAGCACTTGGAAGGTATAGGGCGTATTCCTAGATGAGAAAACAAATGAGTTAAAGAGAGCAGATGTAAGAGCATGGGGTGAAGATCTTGTGCAATTGGTTCTTCTGTGGGAGAACCAGGGCTTGTGAATTTTAGAGAAAGTATAAGGCATTGATGTGTAGGTATCATGGTGTAAAGAGTAAGGAGTAGTGTACTGCTTGCCTTGCTGTATAGTACACCTCTGAAAGTTACATTCCACATTGTAGTTTGCAAGTTTTTTTTTAACTCAGTGCAATACTGATGTTAGTGTGCGTAGGCCCAACGTTGAACTAGCTCTGTGGACATGATAGATTATGTACACTAACCTCTCTCTCCCATATGATCTGCTGCATAGGTAACTATTCACTGTATGACGGCATCTTTAATTGCTTTACCATTTACCGATTAAAAGTATACCAAACTGCCACTACTTCTGTGGTAGAACATCTAATTAATGTAGGTTACAAACCAAAACACACAACCTGTATACAAATAAAGTAAAGCATACATACCTGTATGTAATGCCGAAGTACATAAATTATCTCCCCACTTTCCGCTTTTTCAGTCAGTGTTTTATGAAAGGTGACAAATGCTTTTGTACCCATTTCTGCATAGAGAATGACTACTGGGACAGTCTTGGAAAGAGTAGGAAAAACGTGATCTCCTTTATACAAGTAAGGCCTTGGCCTGAAAAATAATATATCATATGACTTTCAACAATGACTTGATACCTTTCTATATTATTATGAATATTTAAATATACATTCACACATCATACAGTGCATGCAGCAATACAAATTTGTCATCTTTACCTCTCCAGTGCTTCCTTAAGAAGTTTTTTTATCTGACTTGGTTTGCAGGTGTGTTTCCCGTGAATAGAGACAAATGCGTTGCAACCTTCTGGAGGAGGCTCATCAGCAGCAAACTAAAATGTTAACAGTTACTCTTAAACAATATGCTTTAATTGCACGGAGACTTCAAAATTATCATGCATTTCTTGATTAAAACTGCTTACAGACTTCTTTAGAAGAAAGGTCTTCTGGCTAGAATAATGTGTCACAGTAAGTACAGATCCTTTTAACACTCAGTACAAAATGCTCTGAACTTCCAAAGTTAATTAATAACTTAATTTACTATTGCAGTTGCTTGTGCTAAATTAAATTTGTTGTAAAGGGGTTTTTATTTAACACTAATTAATTAGTTTAGCACAGGTAATGTCAATAATAAATTATGTGGAAAGCTTGTGTGCAGAATATTTCAAAACAGGTAGAAAGGGTCATATTGGAAGCTCTGTAAGTATAAAATAATGCTACAAGTCACTTTTACTGTCCGGCAGTGGTTTTTTAGCAGTAATTTAGCCAGTAGAATGAGAAACGCATTAATAGGAAATGAATATTTCTTAAACAACAGGCAAACACTAACCTTTAGAGGTAATACAAACTAAAATGGTAAAGCAAATTTACTACTTTGAATAATAAATTAGTAATTAATCTACAGGATAGCTTTTATGAAAAAGTTATTTCTAATTAAACAAAGCATTCTATATGCTCTTACAAATAATATGAAAGATAGGGAGAGAATTTCACCACAATAGTGACATACACAATTTGTCCTCAGAGGAAAACACTGAAAATGCTGAATTCTAAAACATTATTAGTGCATAAATAACTCTGTTCTATGTTTTTACAGATCCGCGATCTTAATCAATAAGCCGAACAGTTGCTTTTAAAAGGACCACTAGACTCTAAATTTAAGTTTTCAAATATGATCTACAGAAGTAAATATAGTTCAGTGCTATCCTGACATCTCTCTACCTTCTACCTGTTACAAGTATGGCAGAACATCCGGATTCACGGGTTACAAAGGGACAGAGCTTAACCAAAAGTGGGTGGGGTTTTGCTAAATTTACCATTGTGGGCAGAGTTTGTGTAGAACGGGTGCGGGCTTATGTTGTCCCAATTTCGTAATTCCAAATTTTGGGAGGTATGCTCCATGTAAATAATTCAGCTCCCTTGCTATAGGTTAATATGACATAATGCCCTTACATCTTCTTTAACCTGCCAGAAACAAATAGTTTGTGGTATGAATTATCCCTTTCAAGTTAACGATATGACCGCTTATCAAATTGTTTGTACAGGAATACCAATGTGTGTCTAGTCAACTTTAATAGTCATTGAAAAAAAGTAATGGCATTGGGACAGGGGGACAAAAGATAAAGCAGTAATGTGCCAGGATGGGCTTACTCTGCCACCCTGCTTTTTATCCCAACTGATAACAACTATAGCTCTGGCACATAGGAACATTCCAATTAATCAATTGTAGACATGTTTAAACATAGACAGCAGATAAGAACTATACCCTTTTGAAATCCAATATATACCTTGCGTAATATTGATGATAATGTAAAGACCGACCATATTGTAGCACAAGTTACAAAACAAGATTACAGTAGAATGAAGAAAAACAAGAAGAAACCTGGCAGAAGAAATGTTATGTACTCTGACTGAATAAGAGCAAGTGAATGTATCATGCAACATGTTTCGTCCAGAGTTAATTATGCTACAGTCTATTCCTAGGTGTGTTCTCCTGATCAGCTTTGATTGATCAAAGCTGAACTTCCCAGCACTGTGCAGTAAAAGTTTACGTTTTATAACAGATTTTTGGTTGCTGGAGTATGTGCATCCAAATATTTAATAAATGGGTGACAACATTCAATCACAAAGATTTAATAAAACTTAGAGTATGGAAACACACTTGGTTACATTTATGATGAAGTTCATATCTATAAAACATTCAACAGTGTGTTTGATCAAGTTGATAGTAACTGTAACACTTTTTAAAATCTGGTTTGTTTGGACAACAAAGCTCTAAAGCAGGGACATGTCAGCGATGAAGAGACCTACACATTTATTTGCTTGTCTAGTTAATAACTGGCCTGCAAATGCATTGAACTTACACTTAAATCTGTGTATGGAATTACTTTTTTTTTTTTTTACATTTTTTTATTCCTTGTACCAATTCAGGGTTTTTTGGTTTTTTTTAATCCTTGATTTACTAACTATTCCACTGTGCTGTACAATCAGGACAAGTAGTGTGCACGTACAATGACTAAATACGGGGCATTCTGTGAAAGAATGGGAGAGAAACACGTGAGAGTTTACAAACTAAAGGAGAAGTGTTTACTGAAAAAAAGGTATAAGTGCTTAGAACCATGTAAAATACACTTACAAGGAGATAATTGCTCATGTTCTCCGTAATCCTATACGGACCTGCCAGATAGCATGTGTGCACGAAAAAAATGGCAATTATGGCTATTGCTACTCCCCACTCACCTGCTGTAAAGAGATGAAGCTGAAGGCTAGGCGAGCAATAACCTGGGGTAGACTAACAAAGGTTCACAAAAGGGGATTTAGCTACCTTTAGAGTAGAATTAAGATAAAATAGAACACTATATTTGCAGATTTTGAAACACCAATTTCATTATAAGCATACTCTAGGCTTATAGCCACAACTCAACAGTACAAGGAGAGGGGAAATGACATACATGGCACTATATGTGTGGAATTTGTATGCTCTCCCTGTGGGTTTCCTACCACAATCCAAAAACATACTGGTAAGCTAATTGGCTTCTGATGAAATTATCCATTGTGTGTTTGTGTTGTCGGAAGGCAGGACAAAGAGTGATGTGAATGAGTGAATAAATATGCTCTGTAAAGAGCAGGGGCTGGCTGGGCCGGGGGGCATCGGTCCCCCGGGGCACTCAAATTTACCGCTGTTCGGGTCGCACCATATGACATGCATCGCGTGTCATGTGATGCGGCCGCCTGTGCGCCCCCCGGGCTGCATGTTGTCAGCCCGCACCTGGTAAAGTGCTTCTTAATATGAAGGTACTAACTACATTTTTTATATTAATAAGGGGGGTGAATAAGACTTATGAAATGCTGAAACAGGAATGAGAGAAGAATGGATTTTTAAGTAATCAGATTGAATGACATGTATGAGGATAAAACGAAAGTAAGGTTATATATGAAACAAAAACTATGCCCACTCATCCCTACATTTACTGGCACTGGTTATGCAGTTTAAAAAAAATAAAGAAAAGGAAACAAAGTACCTGTTGGAACATCTGAACAGTAGGAGAATATGCTCTGATAGAAAATGCAAATTTGAGCAAGCTGAGTTGCAGGTCTGATAGAAACTGTCCGGCTTTCTTTAATATTAAATTATAGTAGGAAGACTCTGAACCTAAAAATAGTGAAAGATATTCATTAAGAGGTTTAATACAGAAAATAACATATTAATTCAAACATCAAATATTTTATAAATTCAGCATATTGTCATTAAACACCTGTATGGTGATGTATGCACTAATTGAAGCAGATGTAAACTGGAATATCTCTCCAGATCAGAGGTGATTTCATGCTAAGTAGAGGTGGGCTATACATTAATCAAATATATCAAGTTAATATCTGGGTTATAAAACCACAATATGTTGATTGTGGTCCTAAGACAATGAGCCATGAACACAATCCTAAAAGACTGAAGGAAAAGTAGAGATCACAACTCATTACATATTCCCATTCCAGGTCACAGGAGTTTTTTGGGACTGTATCAACTTTGTGGAATTTTCTCCCATGCACAAAATGACTTTCCACTAGTCTTCAAATATTCTCTGAAAACCCATCTCTTCAGGCTAGCTTATCAAATTCCTCAACCACCTTCTTAATCTTCTTACATACCCTATTCCCTTCCTCTACTCTGTTCATATAAGACATAATATTATATTAGCATTATTAATGAGAGGAGCTGTGAACATTTGATCCACCAATAAAAATGCACTGTAAATTACAGTTGCTCACTGACCCCCGTGTTTTGGTTTTGTTTTGGATCTGGATTAACGTCTTGTTTTGGTTTTGCCAAACCGTCATTGCGTGTTTTGGTTTTGTTTTGCTATTGTGTTCAAAAAATCAATGTTTTTGGTAATAAAAGAACCAAATTTAGTGATCCACCTGTTTCTTGGATAAGTAATGTAGTTGTAAAGCTAATAAATTATCAAAAAAACTGTTTAATTCCTGGTAGGCCTTCATTAATTCGACACACAAACCAGATTGTCTTCCTCTCCATCTATGCATATTGGCAATGCAGCCATCGTCTTTGGATGTATATTACACCCTACTCTTATAGTTAATATGTAAAGAAATGGACAAAGGCAGTTTGGTTTCTGTCTCTATAGGGCGCCCTCCACTTGTCGAAAATACAAAAAAATTCAGCCGTTATAGACTGTACAATATTAATTGACATAGAGAAAGCCAGTTTGGTTTCTGTCTCTCAAGGCCCCCCTACATTTGTATAAAATACTAAAAAATTCAGCCGTTATAGACTGTACAATATTAATAGAAATGGACAAAGCCATTTTGGGGTCACTGTGTGTATGACACCCTACCCTTAAGGATAAATTGCCCAAACAGAAGCCTATTTAAGACGGTACGTGATATGGAAATGCCCCAAGTCCCTTTCCTCTTTGGGGGTAGATTGCACCCTACACTTAAATAGAAAGTTTTAAAAAGATGTTATCGTCATCTTGAACTTCATCCTCACCCTCATCAGTGTGTACGTCATCATCACAGACTATCAATTCATCGCCGCTTGAATCCGCCATTAGAGAACAGTCAGTGCTTGCATGTCTTGGATGGTGAAGGCCTTCCTCGTGGAAGATGTAGTTCATTTTTATGAACATCAGTTTCTCAACATTTTTGGGAAGTAACCTTCTACGGCGATCACTGACTAAGTTCCCTGCTGTGCTGAACACTCGTTCAGAGTACACACTGGAGGGTGGGCAGCTTAAGTATTGAAAAGCAAGTTTGTACATGGGTTTCCAAATTGCCTGCTTTTCTTCCCAGTAAGGAAAGGGACGGTCTGACATTTCCATATCAATTACCTCTTGAAAATAATCCTCCACCATCCTTTGCATGTTAATACTCATATTGGAAGGAGTTATGGGCAAGGTCACACATTTTTTTGAAAAATCCTTCAAACCAGCCCAGATGTTAAACTGTTCTGGTCTGCCCTCTGCGTCTTCCCTGCTTCTTTTTTGAAAATTAATTTTTTTTACAAGCAGCAGCTGCTTGAGAAACTGAAGGAGGACACGTTGTCAAGCCAAGGCCCACTTCAGCGGATAACTTGCTGAGCAATAGCTCCTTGCAAAAGTTCACATCTCGTTCATTTTGAAGCAAAGACTCAATGTAGGTCTTAAATCTTGAATCAAGCACAGTGGCCAAAACGTACTGATCCGAGTTCAAGATCTTAATAACTCGAGGATCATTGTGAAGCGAATTAAGTGCTTGATCGACAAGGCCAACATACTTTGCTGAATTGCTTGCTTTCATCTCCTCATTCAGTTTCTCAAGCTGCTTTTCCAATAGTCTAACTAAAGGAATGACTTGGCTCAAACTAGCAGAATCTACACTCACTTCACACGTCACAACTTCAAATGGTTTCAGCACCTTGCACAGCACCGAAAGGATTCCCCACTGTGCAAGAGTAAAATACATGCCCCCTCCTTTCCCAATACCATGTTCCTCCATCCTCTGAAGCATGTACAGGGTGGAATTCCACCTAGTTACCACCTCTTGCTTAAGTTGGTGGCAGGGCAATTTAAACTGCTCTTGGAGCTGCTGTAATCTCCTACATGCTGTGCCAGAATGCCTGAAATGGCCTGAAATCTTACAGGCCACCGAAAGCATCTCCTGCACCTCACGGTTATTTCGTAGGAAGCTCTGCACCACAAAGTTGATGGTGTGAGCAAAACAGGGAATGTGCTGGAAATCACCCAGCTGTAATGCTCGCACTATATTGTTGGCATTATCAGAAATGACATATCCTGGGGAGAGTCCAAGTGGTATAAGCCATGTATCAATCACATCTCTTAGTTTGCGTAACAAATTGTCAGCTGTATGCCTGTTAGTGAAGCCGGTGATACAAAGAGTGGCCTGCCTGTGACAAATGTTACGTAGTGGTGTACACGCTGCTGCTGTTCCTGCTGGTGAAGGTAAATGACCAACCCAGTGGGCTGTCATATAGTCTTTGGTTTGCCCACTTCCACTTGTCCACATATCTGTGGTTAAGTGGACAGTGGGCAGAATGGCATTTTTCAGCGCAATCTCTACATTTGTACACACTTTTTGGTATAGTTGTGGAATAGCTTTACGGGAGAAATGGTGTCGCGATGGAATTCTGTAACGCGGACACAAAACCTCAATTAACTGTGAAAAACCAGCTGCGTTTATTGTAGATATTGGACGCAGATCTAACACTAACATGGCATCCATGGCGTCTGTGATTCGCTTGGTGACTGGGTGACTGCTGTCATATTTGCTTTCCCTGGCAAATGATTGTTTCACAGTTAATTGTTGAAATGTAGGACTGGTATTTTTCTTGGCCTTCCTCTGAGCTGACGATTAACCCCCAGCAGCAGCAACAGCAGTGGGACTAACACTTTCTTCAGAGGAATCAATTATAGTGCAGGACCCATCCAGCCTTAATAAGTGGGATGCAGGGCTAACTCCGTGCGCTACTGAGGATATTGATGAAGATGGTGTGGTGGGTGTATTTTGTAGCGTTGGGATGTCGGTGACCGGAGGGTCCTAGCTGATGATGGAGTGCTTGTAATTTTTTTGGAAGAACTTTCAGCTTTTCCCAACACTTTGCCATGAACTCTCGTCAAATGGCATAACATAGACGAGGTTCCAAGATGGTTAATGTCCCTCCCTCTGACTGACTGTGGCTTATCATACACTACAAATGGCTATACAATTGTTGTCTGGATTGGGGTAGAAATAATTCCACACATAAGAAGTGGATTTTTTTTGTTTTATGGCCAGGCATGACAATGGCCTTTTTCTTGTCACGTGCCAGAACTGCTGCCACTGGTGCAGGACTTACACAAACAACCTCATCCTCATCAACATCCTCATTAGCGCCCTCGTCGCATACACAAATCTCCCCCTCATCCTCTTCTATTTCCAAAGTGGCATCCTCAATTTCTGCATCACCGGCTACACTCGGGCTGCTCAGGCACACATCAGCAGAACTGCTGAAAGGGCCCCTCTTTATGGGTACACTAACAGAATGCTCACGATTAGACATCCCACTGTTGGATGGACTCTCCACAGGGATTGGTGTCATTTCTGATTCAGAGCAAACATTATCCTCTAATGCCTTACTGTTATCTTGCAGCTTGGCTTTGACGCGTAACAGTAGTTGTGCACCACTTGTAGGCTTGGTAACATTTTTGGATCTGCCACGAATAGAGAAAGGCGAAGGCCGCATTCTCTCTTTGCCACTGCGTGTGTAGAATGGCATGTTGGCAATTTTTTTTTTTTATAAAAATCGGCACTTAACATTTCCTCAGTTACACTTCTTTTTCGCTTCAACACGGTAAAATTTTTTTGGGTGTGTGTTTTTTTGCCTGATTTCAAAAGACTGTGTAGTTTGACTTCGCCTTTCCCAGATGACGTACTGGGAACACTACCATCAGGACTGCTGACAGAACCTGGTTGCTGATTCTGCTCATATGTGGACTGCTTTGAATCCATTATAATGAGGCCAAAGCCCTTGTAGTGCTACAAATTGTTTTAGATACTGCTGACAAATCTGACTTTTGACAGCCAGAAAAATTAATGCAAAAGAATGGGGAATAAGGGACACCCCAAAAGCACTTGGAGTGCCAGAAATTGGGGGAAAAAAACCTCCTCTTACTGCTGTAACAATTGGTATTAAGACCAGAATTGTATCGAATCGAAAAAATAATGTGTCCAATTACTGCTCTGTCCCTGCGCCGATATAGCCTGTGACCTAACCCTGCTCTCTCCCTGTCAAATGGCGATGGATTGCTGTGGAGGCTGGCATTTATGCTTTTCAAATCTCAGGAGAACCGAGCTCAGAAATACGAATACGTCACGATGATGTTTTGCCTCGATTTCGATTCCGAATGGGCGGGAGAGTACCGAGCGTGCTCGGCTCTGTACTTGGATAGGCTAAATTCGGATCCGAGCCCGCCCATCTCTAACTGTAATAAAACAATCCACTAAAGGAGTTATAAATCAGTACCTATTCACAGTTACACCCAAAACATTAGTTTGTTAATTTGCAGTAACAATTCTTATGAATTGGTAGATACCTGTCCAAGTCAGTATATAGTAAACCGATTCTATGCAAATAGCAAATGCATGAATGCTAGTAGTGATAAAGTTAATTCCCAGTCTAATGAGACAGTAGCAGCTGTTATCAGAGTTTGGAATTGCAGAAGACCAAGCTACCCCAAGGGTAAGAAGGTCAACACGCTGGACTGGTAGCATAGTTCAACAAGAGGTACAAAACACAAAATTGGACAGTAATTGAAAAAAATCATGTATTCCCTTTCAGTCCTATGACATCCTATCATTCAGCTTATACCTTGCTGAAGGGGTTGGTTAACACCATTTTGCATAACAACCCAAATATCCAGGTTATGTTTTTAATGTAAACATGCTTAATTTTGGATTTAGGTGGTTTGCCATATATTTAACATAGTAACATAGTTGATGAGGTTGAAAAAAAGACACCAGTCCATCAAGTTCAACCTATTTTGGATCTCCTGCGATCCTGCACTTATATTTGAAATTGATCCAGTGTAAGCAAACGTCAATCTGTTTCAATTGTGAAAATCCCCCCAGACCCAATATTGCAGTCCTATGTTTACCCTATATCCAGTACTATTCTTCATTTTAATTAACGGTCATATCCCTGGATACACTTTCACAAAAAAATAGTTTAACTATTTCTTAAACATATCTATTGAATCTGCCATCACAACCTTCCCTGGCAATGAATTCCATAATTTGACTGCCCTTACGGTAAAGATCCCCTTCCTTTGCTTGTTGTGAAATTTCCTCTCCTCTAACCTCAGGGGGTGACCGCGTGTTCTGTGTATAGTCCTTGGGGTAAAAAGTTCCCATGAAAGTTCTCTGATTTGACCCTTAATGTATTTGTACATAGTAATCATATCTTCTCTTAGACGCCTCTTTTCTAAAGTAAACATGCGTAAACTGGCTAACCTTTCCTCATAACTGAATGACTCCATACCCTTTATCAATTTTGTCGCCCTTCTCTGAACCCCTTCTAGTTCCAAATTATTTTATAGAGTGGTGCCCAGAACTGTACTGCATATTCAAGATGAGGTCTTACTAACGATTTATACAGTGGCAAAATTACACTGTCTTCCTTTGCATCTATGCCCCTTTTTATGCATGCCAATACTTTATTTGCCCTTGCAGCTGCTGCTTGACATTGAGCACTATTGCGAAGTCTACTATCTACGAACACTCCCAAATCATTTTCCATTACAGATTCTCCTAAATGAATTCCATTTAATTTATAGATTGTGATCCCTAAATGCATATTCCATTTGGCTGCCCAATCCTCCAGTTTATTTAAGTCCCTCTGTAGAGAAGCTACATCTTGCTCTGATTTTATTACCTTACAGAGTTTAGTGTCATCTGCAAAAATAGAAACTTTACTCTCTAAACCATCACCAAGGTCATTAATAAATATATTAAAAAGGAGTGGCCCCAGCACGGAACCTTGAGGTACCCCACTGAAGACTTTTGTCCAATTAGAAAATGTCTCATTTATCACAACTCTCTGTTCCCTATTCTCTAACCAGTTTTTGATCCAAGTACAAATGTTGATTCCTAGACCCAGTTCCCTTATTTATTTATTTTTAACTGTTTATTTTGAAAAATAGCCAACATATACAGATAAGAATCAACAATTAATACATTAATTGGTAAAAGACGAAGACAGAGAGCAGTACCTGTCATGGGCATATGTCAAAGAAGCTAAAAATATTTGAGACGGGAATATATAACATAGCCAGATGTTGTCAATAAACAGACAGGTGAGTATACAATTGTTATCCAGAACACTCAAGAAACTATAACATTTTATAACAATATAATGTGGGGGTGGGGGGCACTGGTCATCACCAAAACTGAAAGAAAAAGAGGACACACTACCCAATTATACGCACAGTTCCTTGTCCCTATCTTTCCCTTTTAAGAGGAGAAACAAATAATTAGAAAAGGGGCCCTAAGCGTTTCAATGGAGATTACTACTTAGATTCTCTGGGAAGGGAAGCAGCATCAAGAGCCAAGAGTCAGGCCACTTATGAACGTAGGGAGTCTTTTTAGGAGAAAGGAGTTGGTGCAAGAGGTATGGGGTTATAAGTAGAGCCAAGGAGCCCAAACCTGGTGAAATTTATCATCCTTATCATGTAGGTGGTATGTAATCTGTTCCATCCGGGCAATGAACCAAATATAAGATCGCAGGGCCGCCAGAGTGGGGGGTTCAGCTTGTTTCCAAGACTTAGCTACTAGGCATCGCGCAGTAGCCAGGACATGAGTGGCCAATTTCGTAGACTGTCTATCATCATCAATCAGTGGGTAACAGAGAAGGAAAGACCATGGGTCTTTCCGGACAGGGCATGGGAGGAGGGAGGAGAGGAGGGTCCTAACTCGATCCCAAAAGGAGGATATTTTAGGACAGGACCACCAAATATGTAAAAAGGAGCCCGTCTGGCCACAACCCCGCCAACATAATGGAGAGCTAGAGGGGAACATTTTAGTGAGTTTGTCAGGTGTATAGTACCATCTATAGTATACTTTATATGCGTTCTCCTTCACCAAAGTGGAAATAGAGCTGGTGGCAACTTGGTCCCTTATGGTTTCTCAATAGTCCTCCTCAGGGGGGGGGGGGGCAGATCTCTCTCCCACTCCCTCTCATGCCTACCCCCCAGGGGTAGAAGTACATTGAGAATCAGGCTGTAGATAGAGGAAATCATGCCCCTACCCAAGGGTGAGGAGAGACATAGAGATTCAAAGGGAGACCTAAGAGGGGGGAGAGGAGCCCCCCGAGGAGAGAGCCCACAAAGTGTCGTAATTGGAAATACTCGTAGAATTTAGGATGGAGACTTGGATATTTAGAGCGTAGGCCATCCCAGGAGATAAAGGCCCCCTGAGATAGTAGGTCTCCAATAAATCAAATTCCCGCAGTGACCCAGGGACCATAGAAGGCGGAGGAGAGCCCAGGAGAGAAGGCAGGGTTACCCCAAAGAGGTAGGACAGTAAGAGAGGACACTGGTATCTTGAGATGGGGTCGGCAGGTCTCCCATATTGAAGCTGAGAATAGGAGGGTAGGGCATTGGGAAGTGAGGGGAGATCTAGTTTGTTTTGGGAGACCCCATATACAGGATAAAATTGGAAAATTAAGATAAGCGGATTCGATGTCAACCCACAACAGTGCCGCGGGGGGGGGGGGGGAGCAAAGGAGGCCACCTAATAGTAAATTTTCCAATCCGGGAAACCCCTACCACCCTCTCTGGTGGGTCTCTTTAAGAGAGCCAACTTAATCCTGGGAGACCGGCCGTTCCAGATAAACCTTGAGAGACATTTTTGGATAGATGCCAGATCCGAAAGGGGAACTCGGACAGGAAGGGTCTGGAAATAATAGAGGAGCTTAGGAAGGAGGTTCATCCTGACAGAGATGATCCTGCCCAGCCACGAAATGATCAATGAGCGCCAGAAGAGCAATTCAGATTTGATCTTAGCAAAGAGGGCCGGGTAGTTCTCTCGGTAGAAGGAGTCATAGGAGTTGGTAATGAAGATACCTAAGTATTTAATTTTCTTTCTCTGCCACCGAAAGTTAAAGCGGGAGGTGAGTACCAGTCCTTCAGGGGAGGGAATATTAAGGAGGAGAGCTTCCTATTTTGTAATATTGATCTTGTACCCTGAGAGGTGGCCATAATGATGTAGTATGCTAAAGAGTCCAGGGAGAGACTTCTCAGGTTGAAGGAAAGTCAGAAGGACATCGTCTTCAAAGAGAGAGAGCTTACTCTCCAGATTCCCAGTCCGCACACCCTGTATGTTCGGGCAGGCCCGGATTGAGGCCGCAAGAGGTTCTATAACAAGGGCAAAGATGAGAGGTGACAGGGGGCATCCCTGGCGTGTGTCGTTGGATATGGCGATAAGGCCAGAGGGAGAACCGTTGATCATGACTCTTGCGGAGGGTCGAGAATGTAAGGCTTGAATACCCGTGAGGAGGTTGCCCGAAATCCCGAACGCCGACAAGGCTCAGGACATAAAGCTCCAGGAGATCCTGTCAAAAGCCTTCTCGGCATCTAGGGAGAGAATAATGGCCGGGGTCTTCCTAGTATTAATGATATGAATCAGATCAACGACTCTCCTGGTGTTGTCTCTGGCCTGACGCCCCGGTATAAAGCCAACTTGGTGATAATGTATAAGGGAGGGAAGGACTGAATTTATTCTATTGGCCAAAATTTTTGAATATAATTTCACATCTATATTAAGCAGAGAGATAGGGCGATAGCTGGCGCCAGGTCCCTTATTTTGTAAACCAACCTCTTGTGTGGCACTGTATTAAAGGCCTTTGCAAAATCTAAGTAGACCACATCTACTGTGCTGCCCTGGTTTAAGTTCCCACTAACTTCCTCGTAGAAACTAATTAGATTAGTTTAACATGACCTAGCCCTCACAAATCCATGTTGATTCCCACTAATAATTTTATTGCGCACCAAGTAATCCTGAATACTATCCCTTAAAATACCTTCCAGTAGTTTCCCCACTATTGATGTCAGGCTTACAGGTCTATAATTCCCTGGTTGTGATCTCGTCCCCTTTTTAAACAACGGCACCACATCTGCTATTCGCCAATCCCTTGGTACTGAGCCTGATGAGATTGAATCTCTGAAAATTAAGAATAGGGGCCTAGCTATTTCTGAGTTTAGCTCCATAAGGACCCTTGGGTGTATGCCATCTGGACCCTGGAGCTTTATTTATCTTAATATTTTTCAGTCACCTTTGGACTTCTTCCTCTGACAAAACAAGTATTAATTAATGGTATGGTTTCATTTCCATTTTTATGTATTACTCCTACTATTTGTTCCTCTCTAGTAAATACTGAAGAAAAGAAAGTGTTTAATACCTCTGCTTTTTCCTTAGTATCATTTATCAATTCACCCATCCGACTTCTTAGGGGTCCTATATTATCTTTTTTAATCCTTTTACCATTTATATACTTAAAAAACTTTTTGGGGGTTTGTCTTACTTTCTTTTGCAACTTGCCTTTCATTTTCTAATTTAGCCAATCAAATTTCCTTTTTGCATGTTTTCTTACATTCCTTGTACCTACGGAAGGACTCCTCTGACCATTCAGATTTCAACAATTTAAATGCACGCTTCTTCCTTTGCATTTCTTCCCTTACTGTTTTATTTAGCCACATTGGTTTAGACTTCATTCTTTTACATTTATTTCCCATAGGAATGAACTTATACGTGTATGTTTCCAACAACATTTTAAAGACAGCCCACTTTTCTTCCGTTATTTTTTCCTTCAAAGGCTCTGTCCCAGTCTATGCTCTTTATAGACTCCTTTAGCATATTAAAATTTGTCTTTCTAAAGTTTAAAGTCCTAGTTGATCCCTTATACCGTTGCATCTGGAAACTAATTTCAAATGAGACCATATTATGATCACTATTTCCCAAGTGCTCCATTACTTGAATATTTGCTATTACGTCTACATTGTTTGTAATTACTAGGTCCAGTATAGTCCGGTTCCTCTACTAATTGGGACTAGGGATGTGCACCGGCCACTTTTGGTGTCTCGTGTTTTGGGTTCGGATTTGCTTGATGTTTTGGGTTCGGATTTGTTTGGCAAAACACCCGTCGAAAGGTTTTAGTTCGGATTTAAGGTTTTGGATTTATTTTGAAAAAAGTTCCAAAATCAAGTTTTTGGGCTTATTTTCACTCCTACGCTATTAACCTCAATAACAATCATTTCCACTAATTTCCAGTCTATTCTGAACACCCTCACACCTCACAATATTGTTTTTAGTCCAAAACGTTTCACCGAGGTAGCTTTCTGGACTGCATAGTGGAGTGGTCCCGGTACCCAATTTGGTACCGGGGCCACAATATATCACCCTCAACTGGTCTCAATTCCACCAAAAAAGTATCTGGACTGCGTAGTGGAGTGGTCCCCACAATATAATAAAAAAAAACCTCAACTGGTCTGAATTTCACCAAAAAAGTATCTGGACTGCATAGTGGAGTGGTCCCCACAATATAATAAAAAAAAACCTCAACTGGTCTGAATTCCACCAAAAAAGTATCTGTGAACTTTGTAATATTGCAGTACCACTGGACTTATACTACAGGATTGTTGTGGGATATTTTTTTTAGAATTACTTTTTTTGTAATTTTTTAGAATTTGGGAATAATGGGGAAACAACAATGCCCTTAGAAGGACAGAGCACAGGACCCAGCACCACTGGACTGAACAGAACACACAGCACAGCACAGCACAGCACAGCACAGCACAGCACAGCACAAGATATAGCAGGACAGAGGACCACCTAACACACCCTCCCTCTACCCTGATCAATGCCCGAGTGAAGATGGCGGCGACTAGCGGGGAATTTATAGGATCCGAGTATCGGATAAAGTGGCGGGAATACAGGGATCTGTCTCGGATCGGCAACGTTCGGGTGGGCTCGGATTTCAGAAATCCGAGTGCGCTCATCTCTAATTGGGACATGTAATGGTCTTTTAGCATGCTCAGAAACCTATTTTCTCTAGCTGTACCCCAGGTCTCGGTATTCCAATCAATGTCCGGATAATTAAAATCCCCCATAATTAAAACTTGACCTAGTTGTGTAGCCTTTTCAATTTACTGTAGAAGTTGGGCTCCCTCAATCGTACTAATATCTGCCGGTTTATAGCATATCCCTATCAGCAACTTCTCTGAACTTTTTCCTCCGCTGGATATTTCCACCCACAATGCCTATATATTATCACCAATATTCTCATTAATAACTTGGTTTTAATTCTGATTTAATATAAAGACATACTCCTCCTCCCCTTTTATTTACCCTATCCCTCCTGAAGAGAAAGTAGCCTTCCAAGTTGACTGCCCGGTCATGTCTATCATCCCACCAGGTCTCTGTAATACCTATGATATCATACTGCTCATTCATTGCTAGGCTCACCCCCGCAGCCTAGTTTAAAATCTCCTCCAACCTTCTAACCATCCTCTCCCTTAGCACTGCAGCCCCCTCCTCATTCAGGTACAATCCATCTCGACAATAAAGATGGCAACTGACCAAGAAATCAGCCCAGTGCTCTAAGAATCCAAAACCCTCCTTCCTACACCAATCTTTTAGTTACGCATTAACCTCCCTAATCTCCCGCTGCCTCCCTGGACTAGCACGTGGCACAGGTAGTATTTCTGAAAATACTACCTTGGATGTCCTTGCCTTAAGTTTGCATCCCATGTCCCTGAAATCATTCTTTAGAACACCCCTTCTTCCTCTAACTCAGTCATTGGTGCCAACATGCACCAAAACCGCTGGGTCATTCCCAGCCCCTCACAACAATCTGTCCACCGGATCCGCAATAAGCAGAGCCGAGCACCCGGAAGACAACACACTGTTCGGCATGCACGGTCCCGGTAACAGATTGCCCTATCTACCTTTCTAATAATTGAATCCCCTACCACCACAATCTGCCTGGGTCCCTGAGTAACTTTGGTCCCCTCTATGCTGGAGAGATCATTCCCCTGGTTGCTAGAAGAAGCAGTCTCATCCAACTCTACCAATTCTGAACTGCCTTCCACAGTATCTTCATCCAATCTACTGGGATTGCTTAGCTCAGAACTGGGCTGCCTCTTCCTCCCTCTGCTACCCCTAGTAACTGTTACCCAGCTGCCTACCTGTGCATCCTCCTCTGCCTCTGCTCCACCCTGCTCAGCTAACGCATCAACAGTGAGCTGTAAACTCTGCTCCAGGTTGGCAATCTCTCTCAATGTTGCACTGGTCTGCTTTAGATCAGTTACCTGGGCTTCCAAAGACACCAATTGCTCACATTTCTCACAGAGATATAAACCTTGGCACAATTGCTCCAAGTGTGCATACATATGACAAGTTATGCATTGAGTGAGATCATCAAGCCTGCTACCACTCATCTTATTATGACTAATTTAACTTCTTATAGCCTACAGTGAACTCGAGAGTACTAACCTTTGATAGCCACTTACCTGATTAAACCCCTTCTTGGATTCAACTCCTTATTGGATCTAACTCCACACTTTAAACAAACAACGGTGGAAATCACAAGCCAATAGTTCTGCTGAACAATCAAACGAAACGACGATCGGTAGTTTGGAACGACTATCGGTTATCGTGTCAGTATACACACTAATGTGATATTGCCCCGAACACTCATTTATTGCTCGATTGACCCAATAGTCGACTGAAAAAGCTGTAGTGTGTACCCAGCCTTATTGTATACTACTATTCATGTGTATACTGCTGACATTTGTCACTGCTTGTGTTATGCTAATAAGGGCTGCCTTTTATTGATGTAATATAGAAAAGTAAACGCTGTATATTTACTTAGTAAACCATGTTACACTCTCAACTCTGATATTTGTGTTTGCCGGGTATTACTTGCAAACACTATCAACTTCAATGCTAATATTTGCCAGATGCTCATTTAAACTCCAGCATTTGTTCTGGGAGTGCACCCCAAAAATTATATATAAATGAGGGATATATATCAGTAGGTAGCAAGTAACTAAGACTTTAATGTTGCGGATATTTTCACTATTAAAGCACAATAGACATTGCAACAGCTTCTAAACGCGAATACAGAAAACTGGAAGGGAACAGTAATATCTGAATAATAGCCAAGTATGCTTTCAAATATTGTTAAAGTAGTACTGCAACACAACCATCCCCAACATCAATTTAAAACAATTTTTTTTTAATTTATTTTTTTTAACATCACTGATATATTTTGACTATTATTACTTTAAAAATTTTAGTGACTGGGATCTCTACCACCACCTCATTAAAGCATGGATATCTGCTGGCGGGAATGAGGTCAGAGGGGTACGATGCTACATATATTTTGGAACTGCCACCTATAGTACCTTTCTGGACCATGGTTCTCGCACTTATAAACTCTATGTCTGAGCAATAGGTCAATAAGGACCCTTGGTCGTTCCTTCTCGCTCACCCCTTTCCTAATGAGAGCACCCCTTTCTTCTAACAAGCTTATCTCCCATAGACTGGCAGCTTCTAAGTCCCTAATAGCCAGACACTGGAAAGACCCTAATTCCACTTCCGTGCAGGAGCTATAGAATTACATATGGCATATCACAAGCATGGATAGTATTACTACACAACAAATCACATAAATTCAACAAGGTTTGGGCCCCATAGCTGCATATCCTCCTTGACTCTCCCTCCCGCAATTGGCACATAGCCTTTGGTCCGCCTCCGGATCCCCCATGCTGGGTGCAGTGAACCATGGGTAAGAGCCTCGTCTATGTTGAAGATTGATTTCTAATTGCGTAGGTTGATTGTCCCCGGACATATTGCATATATTTTCATTAGCAATATTGGATTGGTAAGTTTTTGTGTTGTTTGTTTGTTCTATGGCTGGCGTGTGACAGAGAAAGAGGACAGCGTGACAGGGACGGAGGAGGGGGACACAGCGTGACGAAAGGGTAGTGGAGGGGGACACAGCGTGACGAAAGGGCAGTGGAGGGGGACACAGCGTGACGAAAGGGCAGTGGAGGGGGACACAGCGTGACGAAAGGGCAGTGGAGGGGGACACAGCGTGACGAAAGGGCAGTGGAGGGGGACACAGCGTGACGAAAGGGCAGTGGAGGGGGACACAGCGTGAGAGGGGGCAGAGTGTCTGGATGCAGAGGGGGCAGAGTGTCTGGATGCAGAGGGGGCATTTTTGCATACAAGTAAATAAGTATTTCTGTCCTGACCTAAATACTTATTACATTTTTTTGACCCAACTACTTCTAAAACAGGACTGCTCAGTAATTATTTTGGAGGGGTGCCTTGAAAAAATTATGGAGACTCCAAGGGTGCCGCAAACTGCAAAACTTTGGGAACCACTGGGCTAGGCTAACATCTACCAATGCAGACATTACCAATAGCAAAAAATAGGGATCATTTACTAAAATGGCATTTTGGTGCCAAATGTTCACTATGCTATAGCAATCAATAAGACACATGTCTAGCTTGCACCAGAGAAATAAAAGATAATTGTAATGCTAGCAAATGATACATCTTTTTAACTGATTTTAGGGACATCCAACTAGTTAGGAAATATCGGATAAGTATAAACTGGAAATGGCAACTATAGGAAGTGGAACATCAGGAAAAAAAAAACATATGAACAGCGGATTTAAATAAAGACAAAGGTTTAAACAAACTAAATGCTATTGCACACAGGTGGTTTTAACCCACCCATACTGCATCTCATTTTGTCTTTCGCAGTGATGTGGAAGAATTCTTCCTGAAGATTGCGGCTAAAGGAATTATTTTATGACAAAACAGATATCACATCACAAACTGATATGCAACAAGAAAATCCTAGAAAGAAAAAGAGGACAAACTGGACCCCACAGCCAGGACACAACCAAACTATATGGATCACTATATAGACTGTTTCAGAAAAAAAGTTACATTTTGAGATTTTGGAAAAACACCACAAAGTGACACATAACCTCTATGTGGAGGAGAGGAATGCTATAAAATCATTAAAATCTAACAACAATATCATCATTAAACCAGCAGATAATGGAGGAGCTGTAGTAATTATGAACACATCAGATTACATTCAGGAAGCATACAGACAGCTCTCGGATGAAAAATACTACACTTATAAAGATCATAAATGGTTTCAACCCTGGATAATCCTCTCTACTGGGCCTTATACCGAACAATCCCAAAATGGGTACCTTCTACATGTTACCTAAAATACATAAAGAAGTCAATCATGGGAGACCAATAATTTTTGGTATTGGGACCTTAACGGAAAATATTTCTGGCTGGATAGAGAATGTTCTAAAACCCTTGGTGAGACAAACACCTAGTTATATCCAGGATACCACAGACATTCTCTGCAAACTTTCAGCCCTGGGTCCACTACCAGAAGGCTCAATACTGCCAACTATAGATGTGGAGTGTCTGTACCCTAACATACCCCACAAGGATGGCATAGCCGCATGCCAACACTACCTTCAAAAGAACAGTCTAGCCACGGAGCCAACTCTGCAGCTGATCAGGCTCGTACTCAATCAGAATTACTTTTCTTTTGGGAAAGACATATACCTGCAGTGTATGGGAAGTGCCATGGGTAATAAGATGTCACCTCTGTATGCTAATATTTTCATGGCTAAACTAGAGGAATTCTTATCAACTTGCACAATGAAACCTCTAGCATACTTCTGTTATATTGATGATTTGCTACTTATCTGGAAGGGCTCTGAAGATGAGTTGCTGACTTTCCATAAAAACTTCAACAAGCTTCACCCAAGCATCAGACTCACTCTTAACTACTCACGATCTCAGATACATTCCCTGGACATGACCCTATACAATAAAAACAATAATATACAAACATCAGTCTATCATAAACCTACAGGCCGCCCACCATATCCAAGATGGAACAGCTTTCACCCAGGACACATAAAGAAGTCCATCATTTACAGCGAAGCTCTGAGATATATTCGGATTTGTTCAGACAGTGAATACAGAAAACAACACCTGCAATCACTGAGGAATACATTCCTACAACAAGGATACCATCCAATAGTTATAGATGAACAGATCCACAGAACCACAAGGATCCCAAGGAGTAGTTTCCTGGATTACAAACAGAAGGAGGTTAACAGCAGGGTACCCCTAGTGGTCACTTACAATCCCCACATGAACATCATGGGAAAAACTGCTGCTGACTTTCAACCAATATTTCAGAAAGACAATAGACTGAAGGAAATATTCCCAGATTTACCTCTCCTTTCATACAAACAACCTCCGAACTTAAGAAATCTCCTCGCTAGAAGTGCCCTCATCACCATCAGAGACTGGCACCTTCCCTTGCAAAACCTGCACTCATGTCCTACCAACAAACACAGTACATATACCCAACACACAACGGGACTACAAGATCACTGACACATTCTCATGTACATCCTTCAATGTGGTGTACATGATACAGTGTACAAGGTGCCCTGAGGGAATATACATTGGAGAGACCAAACAGAAACTGCAATCCAGGATGAATCTACACAGACACACAATAAAGAAGACTCTGGACAACCCCGTGGGTAAACACTTTTCTGGACCAGGACACAGTATGACAGATTTAAAAGTCTTAATATTAAAAGGTCTTTTTAAAAATGACAGGGAGAGAAAAATATGGGAATTCAAACTGATAAGAACATTCCAGTCATTAACTCAAGGGCTCAATCTAACACCTGGATTTATGACCCACAACATGGGTTAAAATGACTTAACACAGTGTTAAAAAAAAACACGGTCAATTGAATTTTCCCCTAAGGGTGAGATAATCTGCAAACAAAACAAAACAATATGTATCCGACACGTAGTAAATTTGGATAGGGAGTTCATACAGATATTGCTGAACTAAAAATAAAAAAGCAAATAATTAGCATTATAATAAAAACTAAGCCTCTGCAGAAGAGAAACCATAGGGTTCTGGGTGGTTCAAATTTATAATTTCAGAGGTTCAGTTATGTAACAAAACAAACTAAGAGCCAATCTACTTAAAATCTAGTTCTAAATAAGATTGCAAATTCTATTGTGGGTGGAATTCCATAGAACACAATATTAAATTATCAGGTGGCTGATGTTTCCAACCGTTCTGGTTGGTTCCCGTAATTTCTGCCACAATATGACTATGCTCTTCTGATGCCTGGCATGGAACACTTTTTTTTCATACAGGCAGTGTCTTGTTTATTGGCAATACACTGCTGGCAGGAGCAAAGGGCAGACAGCAGGAAATCTGCCAGATCACAAGGAACCCTAGATTCCATGAAAGTAATCTGGTGTGATAGTGTGTGACGTAAGGGAAATTCAGTTTTTTGCAGCTATTCTTTAAATCACTTGGAAAGTCACCCCATTAGAGATCAAATTTTGATTTAAATAGTCATATTAAAACTGTAGGGCGGGAATGTAAAATGGCATATGTTCCATTGCAATAAACAATTATTTCACTTACCTTTATTCTTGTATATGGTTATCTCCTGCACAGTTTCCAAAAACTGCCAAAATTTATCATTTCCTTCTTCCGCAATAAATTCACTGAAAATACAGGCAAACACACACTTAACATCCTTTCAAAGCAGTGAAGCATAAAACAATGACTTATATGCAAGCATTTTTTTTTAAGAAATTGTCAGTATGTATGAATGTTTTGTCAACTGAATAAAGCATGCTATGATAGAACAGAATATTTAAATAACTTTCGAGGCCAGTATTTGGTTGCCCTTTGAAAAGTATACATAATAAAATCGTCTGACACAGTGGATACAGGATAATAGGTATATGATCAATTTCCATACAAGTTATTTGCAGATGTTTTCCGTGATTTATTAGTTAATAAATATATCTGCTGGTATACTGCTACACACATTTGTGTTGTAAAACTACAATGAATTTGGGTAATAAACGGTTTCAAATACCTTAAAATGACTATTACAGACCAGCTTCATGACAAAGCAAACCTACCATTATAATTTAGCAATGTAAAGCATTACTGTCTTTTTATAGAATAAGTAAACTGTATAACAGTTTAACCAATAAAATATTTTCTTGCAATGGGATGTACACACTATAAAATAGAAGATGGTATAAACATTATAACATAAGGTCAGAGCATCTACAGATCATAGCCTGCCTCAGTGCATGCCACTGTGGCTATGCAGAGCCTCAGAGTGATTCCATAGAGCGAGCACGGTTACCACACCTGACCTCCAGTAATAGCGGGCTCTCTGGCCACTTGGCAGCTAAGCTTGCGGTCACTCCTTTGGCTGCTGCCTGGGCCATGAGACAGAAGAGTGCACAAGAGAGCAGGCAGGCGGTGTGCAGGGCAATCATTGCAGCCACTCAGTAAGGACACTTAAAGGGGATCAATGGAGACAATTAATAGTTTCCCTCAGTTACTTCCACGAAGACAACCCACAACATATAAATACGGCACACAAGGAGAGGCCCCTGCACTAGCGCCGTCCTTCCTCTTTGCCCAGCACCGTTCTCGCAATCCCCGGTGCAGAGGATGCCCAGCCTGACAGCACTGTATCCAGCCGCTTCCGGGATCCCCAGACTGCCGTGTAAGACCCTCACTACATGCCGTCATACCCGGCCGCCATTGGCTACAAGAGCCGCTATCTTCCTGTTTGTAACCAATCAGAGAGCGGCAGCTGTCAGCCCTCAGATCCAGCTAGACGGTGTTGGTGAGATGGGGAATTGGGACACGTACATCCCGCGGGATGTTGGAGACATGGCGGCGGCAAACTGCACACAGCAGTCTGTGCTACACTCCGTGGTGATGAGTGTGTGAGAGAACAAGAGCAGAGGGAGGCAAAGGCTGTCTTTACAGCTGCTGTGTAGCTACAAGTAGGGGCATGACTGCTGAGGCTTGTAGTATCACAACACCTGGATATTCATAGTTTGTCTGCAATAAAGTGTAATTTCCACATTATACAGCTTTATACTTGGGCAGCACAGTGGCTAAGTGGTTAGCACTTCTGCCTTACAGCACTGGGGTCATGAGTTCATGAATTCCCAACTATGGCCTTATCTGTGAGGAGTTTGTATGTTCTCCTGTGTTTATGTGGGTTTCCTCTGGGTGCTCCGGTTTCCCCCCACACTCCAAAAACATACTAGTAGGTTCATTGGCTGCTTACAAATTGACCCTAGTCTGTGTGTGTTTTAGGGAATTTAGACTGTAAGCTCCACTGTGGCAGGGACAGATGTGAGAGAGTTCTATGTACAGCGCTGCAAAATTAGTGGCACTATATAAATGATGATGATACTTGGCAAGGAGTCTAACATAGGCAAGTTCAAACGTGTCTGTGATATATCATACAATTACTGTAATATGAAACCCATGGACTAGTGGTAGATGGAGCATAGCATTACAGCTGCAGTTGACACTATAGTCAAAACAACCCTATTAACATTTCTCTGATTTAGTTCAAGCTACTCATCATTAAACCAATTTTTGTATGTGAATCTGACAGATGGTTTTCTAAAACTAGATTGTAAACCTTAAACAATATTCTGAAGTATAAGTACTCTGAACATATGAAGCAAGAATTCTGTACTGAATGAAATTAATAGTGTTGAAAGGTCAGTTATAGGTAGATTTTGTAGTGTACTGGTATACAGACCCTAGTCTCTCTCTCTCTTGCTGTCTGACTGTGTATGTTAGGGAATTTAGACTGTAAGCTCCAATGGGGGCAGGGACTGATGTGAATGAGTTCTCTGTACAGCATTGCGTAATCAGTGGTGCTATATAAATAGATGATGATGATACATAACATTGATGAGAGGCATCTGTGCAATATCCTCTCCGTATGTGTGGGTGTGTGTCTATCTACATTGCATGTTGCCATATTTCTTTGAAAGCACAATGCATTTTCCAAACTAATGTGTTAAATAAACTACCATATTAGAGGCAATGTATGCCATATGACATTTTCCATATGGTATATTTTTAAGAACCCATTACTAGAATTGTTTTTGTAAAACAGATTAGCATACCAGCACACCTTTTTCAATTATGTCACAGATAAGGGGGTTTTGGGCAAGAAACAAAGCTTAAAGAGTAGTGACGATTTTAGATCTTTTCTGATTTGGGGCTTTGATTTGGTCTGATTTGTTCTTAAAAAGTTAACGTGTCAGGTTTGGATTTTATAATTCTGCATTGTACAGTAACTGTTATTAAATTAGTTTGTGATTGTATTTTCAGGTAGGCCAGGGAATACCTGAAGTGTTCTTAAGAGTGACTACTCTTGGAACTAAATCTTAGTGGTGACACTATTTGGTGGTTAATAGTGACTGTGTGAACTAATGGAGATTTCAGTAATTTTTAGACAGACCTGGTGGTTTTGATTAACCCTTTGACACCTATATTTCACACAAAACCAGGCAGGTCTTGTGACAAATTAGCAGCAGCTTGTGGGATATTTTTATTTAAGAAGATAAGTATAGAGTTTTTTGAGATTCTTAAAAGAGACATTGTTGTGCAGCATAATGCACCAACACACAAAGGTTTGGTTAAATTCCGCATGATACATGTAGTAGTCAACTGGTCCATACTGCAACAAGTCCACAATAAAAATATTCTAGAATGTAAATGTCTAGAGAGTGATATATTATTCTCCATACTTCCCAATTTCAGGGGGACAGTCCTAATTTACAGATTTTAAATGGTGCCAAGTTTACAGTGGAGTGTGTGGAGCTTTATTGGAAAGCTGGCATGGTTTGGTTGGAATATGGGCGTGTTTGGGCTAGTCAGGGCAGGATTTTTGCAAATTGAGGGTGTTTACTGGATAAATGTTAAATTTAAAATGTATTTTCCACAGCCTCAGAGATAATCTCTCTAAGATACTAAAGGGATATTTGATACCAGATAATTTATTGTGAGCAAGTAGCTCCCATTATACATTCACTGATTCTGAAAACGTCCACATTTATATCAACATTCAAGTCAACACACACTGACAGAAAAGTGTGCCGACGACAATCTTCAGGATCTATTTTAAAGCTTCCAAGGAGTTCAAAGATAATCGGTCTGAGATATTAAGATGATAATTGACTATAGACAAGTTTATTGGGAATAAAGTGCTCACATTATAGAAATACATTTACTGATTTAGTAGTCTGTTTCCAATTGCATGTATACTGGTGGCACTCTTCACAGTTTTCTCTTTTATGCTTTAAACTTGCCTCTACATTAATCTAAGATGAACAACAAAAGAAAAAATGAACAGCGAAGGAAAGAGAAAAATTATTAATTAAATAGATCAATATATACATTTTTAATACAATTATACCTGGTAATGGTCGAACTCAGTGTAACCAGAGAACCAATCTAGTCAAAAACTAAACTAATTATAAATAAATAAAATTCATACAATGATACTAAAATCACAACTATAGCATATTAAATATTATAAAATGGACCAATTACATTCAATATATGACTGACTGTTAGTAACACAGAAATATAGGTATTATTGCACAGAAAAACAATAAACACACTGAAACCTTAGTTATTAAGGAGAGCAAAGCTTAAAAAAAGAGTAACTTTGCACTTGGGCAAAACCATGTTGCATTGGAGGTGGAGGTAAATTTAAAATGTGGGGAGAGATTTATAGTTGTGGTACGGTATGTCCTAGATCAACTTTAATTTCAGTGTAAAAATAAAGCTATCAAGTATTTGTGTGCTAGATGAAAAAACAGCCAGTATTTAGCTTATGTGCAAACTAATAAATTAATTTGCACCCCTTGCATTGTAACATGGTTTGTCCTGGAGAACATTTAGTCTCTTTATTGCTTTACTTTCCGTAATGACTCAGGCCCACAATGTCCTACCACTAAATTTCCCATTCAGGGTCTAAATACCAGAAGACACCTGAAATAGTAAAGATTGTCTGTCTGATATATTAAGGTGGGGAAACGTGGTGACTAAGTTAATCAAATGACAAGATTTCCCGGATCTTCAGAAGTCCTCCTTAGGAGATATTGATCCCCAGCAGTATAGATTAAAACAGAGACTTACTCAGTTCTAGTAAATTAATTCATCACAGTCACTATAGACCAAACACATGTGCCCATTCAGACGCAATTCAAGTCTCTAATAATAATCCATGTATAAAAAAAACAATTACAGAAGAACTTGGCGAACTAGAGATAAGAATAGTTAAAACACTTATAATCTCTGTGATTGTGTGCCCTCCAGGAGTTTTCTTGAGTCACTGTGCACACCAAAAGCTGTTTGGACAGAAACAGTAGGGGAATAAAAAAAAGTTCTGTTTTTAATACAAAGTTCCGTCATCCACAGGGTAATTGTATAGTAATGCAGTGCTTAGATAGAATATGCTGTGCTAGGCAGGCGGCGCATTTTGTCTACTTCATGTAGACTTTTGAACTGCATACAACTAGACCCCAAGTGGTTATATAGTTTGATAGAAATATCCGGCTAATCAGTTAACTCCATCTGTAGAAGTTGATTGCCTACCTAAGAATTTAAATCCATCATGGAAAATTCATAAAAATAAAAGTAAAAACAGAGTAAACATAACAATACTAATAAAACTAACACTATAGTAGAGTTAGCATTTAAATTACTTCATTTGTTTAATGTACAACTTATTTAATCCATAGTTAATAGAAGAATAGAAGTAGTTAATAGAAGAAAATTTTGTGCACTGGTTTGCCTAAAATATTTGGACAAAACGTGGGTTATTTAACAACTATCATAAATTGTATAATCTGTTGCTCTTCATATGTTATCTAATGTTTCCCCCGTCTTCTTCTCCTCCTGTCTTCTCAGTGGACCTATTGTGAATGTTGGTAAGAAACCTGTGGCCCCCATGGGAATTTGGAGATCATTATTGGGAAACCAAACTTCAAGGAGGTACATTTGCTAAGATTGCTGTGACAGGGCAAGGCTTTCATTCAGGTCAAAATACCTTCTCACTTTTGACAAGGTATAGGATGACACAAATGGCAAATATCGAAACACACCGCAAATTTTAACTTCTAGCCAACTAAGACTCGTTTCATGGAATGTGGCAGGTTTAAACAATGCAATTAACAGAAAATGGTTGGTTTCGCACCTTTAAAAAAAATCCCAATTTTGTTTTACAAGAACATTATTTGGACAGTCCCTATTTAATTGGGATACAGTAATGCATATCTTTGCCATTTACACAAAAATAGAGGAGTAGCATATTTATGTACCACTAATCATCAACCTAACTGGAACCCCAATCAGCAGAAGCTACCTTTTGCACTTCTCTTTATATAATAGAAACATAGAATTTGATAGCCGATAAGAACCACATGGCCCATCTAATCTGGCCATTTTTTTAACCTATGGTATCCTCTACCACCTGTGATGGGAGGCTATTCCACTTATCCACTACCCTGTATGTCACAAAGTGAGTATTTTCGTGATTATATTAATTGTAAATGGGTAGAATAAGTTGATATTATAGAGCATTGGGATTACCCTGTACTGTTTTGGGACACGTTTAAAGCACTTATCGTGTTCATGTCATCACTTACCTAGCCATAAAAAGTAGATAATGTATAATAAAAATGTCATACCCTAAACAGCAGGCTAAAATAATCCTATCAAGATTATTTAAATAACTAAAATGATAATAAACTTGACAATTACATTAAGAGAAAACAAACCTTGGAGACACTTCTCTTACAAGAGGAGCAAAGAAAAATACATTTTTATTAAACATAAATATTATCGGTAGCCTGAACTTGTAATGAAAATCAAGGATCATATTATTGGCAAATATTGTATGACCCAGACAGAAATAGCAGAGTAGTTTGAATCATATCATACTGCCTCCCCAAAAAATACTCTTTACTCTCAGGTGCTGCTCTCTCAGGGCTCAACTCCCAGCATAGAATCTTAAAGAAGATATCACCGAGCAAGAACATAGTCTAGTCATGAAATCATTGGGATTAAATAGATAAAACTAAAAGGTTGTAGACCGCACTGGGAGAACCCTTTCAGAGATATTTTAGATTAAAGATAGGTATAACCTATTATATAAACCTCTGAGTTTTGGTGCACCCTCACATATTATAACATTTAGAACCAGAACAGAGAGCAAAAGAGAGTATGTATAGAGGGGCACTCTAGGGGTTACATTGGTAATATGAGCAATCAGAACGAAAGAAAATCGTTTATTAAAAGGAGCATAACTTTATTGATATACATTAAAAATACTAAGTATCCCATATAAAATCCCGGATATTATATGGGATACTTAGTATTTTTAATGTATATCAATAAAGTTATGCTCCTTTTAATAAACGATTTTCTTTCGTTCTGATTGCTCATATTACCAATGTAACCCCTAGAGTGCCCCTCTATACATACTCTCTTTTGCTCTCTGTTCTGGGATTAAATAGATACCCAGGCCCAGATGGATTTAATGGAAACTTTTAAAAACTAGTACAGGAAAATCCTAAACTCACCTTAACACATCTATTCCAAAAAATATCTAAAGAAAATAGATCATACCCAAAATTCAATGAAACTCTCTCAGATCTTATACCCAAAACTCTTATACCCTACCTCCTCTGACATAGCCAAGACGTTCCACACATATTATTCTAATCTCTATAATCTTAACAGTAAGGTATCGCCGACGGAGCGCTCTGTTAAGCTGGAACGTATAGCTAATTACCTGGAGAGGGTTCAGTTTCCCACGCTAGATATAGACACTATACAGATGTTGGAGGAGCCTTTTACATCTGAGGAACTAGAGGAGGCAATCAAAACGACACCCTTAGGGAAAAGTCCTGGACCAGACGGTTTCACAATATCTTACTACAAAACCTTTAAAGCCAAACTGATACCACTCATGCTTCAAGCCTTTAATGCGATTTCCGCCCAATCCCATTTTTCACATCACTCTTTGTCAGCCCACATTACAGTACTGCCTAAAGAGGGAAAAGACCCAGCGCTCTGTCCAAGATATAGACCTATATCTCTGCTCAATGTGGACATCAAATTATACGCTAAACTTATAGCAAACAGAATGAAGTCACTGTTACCTAAAATTATCCACTCAGATCAGGTAGGATTTGTCCCAGGGCGCGTAGCTAGTGACAATACCACTAAAATAATTGATTTGATCCAGCATGTCACCTCTACCACTAACTCAACCGTCTTACTATCCACAGATGCGGAAAAGGCATTTGATAGAGTTGACTGGGATTTTATGCAGGGGACACTTAGGCATTTGGGCTTGGGGCCTGTGGGACTGGCAAGAATCCAAACATTGTACACACTCCCGTCAGCCAGAGTTAGAGTTAATGGAGATCTATCAGAACACGTTAAAATAGCCAATGGAACAAGGCAGGGCTGCCCCCTCTCTCCCTTGATTTTCATCTTATGTATGGAGGCACTCGCGCGGTCTATTAGAGCAAACCCGGATATCTCCGGAGTCCGGATGGGAGGGAGAGAACTTAAACTAGCACTCTTCGCGGATGATCTTCTTGCAATCCTCACAAACCCAATTGTCTCTATTCTGAACTTAGTTTCGGTATTCCGTACTTTCGGAGAGTTATCCAATTTTAAAATTAACTTCTCAAAGTCAGTGGCCCTCAATATTTCCTCTCCACCTAATGTAATTGAAGGCTTAAAGTTGGCTTTCCCCTTTGCCTGGCACCCCACACATATTAAATATTTGGGAGTTATCATAAATAAAGACAACTCAAAGATTTTTGCAGATAACTTCCTGCCCATAACTGCAACTGTACGTTCCAACTTAAGGGACTGGCTACAGAAGGACTTTTCTCTGATGGGTAGAGTGAATGTTGTAAAAATGAACCTACTCCCGAGAGTTCTATATCTCCTTCACACACTCCCAATTCATCTCCCCACTTCATGGTTCAATGAGCTACATAAGGCTATTAGACATTTTGTTTGGAGGGGCAGGAAACCTCGTTTCAAGCATGACATACTATATAAGCGCAAGTGTGATGGTGGTCTTCAGCTGCCACATTTTTCAACATATTATGACGCGGTTATGCTGAACAGGGTTCTTGACTGGACAAGAGGAGGAGGAGACAGGCAATGGGTTTGGATTGAGGACTATGTATCATACACAGCTATTGATCTTGTTCCATGGCAGTCTTCCCTTCCCAAGATTAAACACCCGACTATCTCCCCTACCCTGGCCAGATGGTCAAAGCTACGAACTACTCCAAACATTTCCACAAAACACTCTTCCTTGACGGCACTTTTCGACAATCCAGGTTTCCCCCCGGGCCTCGCAAGACAGTCTTTCCAACATTGGATCCAAGTGGGGATAACCCGTGTCGGCCAGCTGGTGGGCAGGTATGGAGTCATACCTTTTGCCGATGTACAGGCAAAATGGGGCTTACCCAATGTGGAAATTTGGAGGCATATTCAATTGAGACACTTTGCAGGTTCTAGGGGAGTCCGCGAGGAGGCAGGTAGGACGTGCACGCAGTTTGAGTCTCTTTGTACAGCGGCTCAACACCCCAGGCATACATTATCATCTATATATAAGATCTTGATTGTACATCTATTCAAAGCGCTACCCAAATTCACCAGGGATTGGGAGCGGGAGTTAAACATGGACATACTTGAGTCAGATTTGGGAGTCATATTTCAGCGCACTCAAGCCAGCTCAATTAATTTAAGAGTGGTTGAAACACACGACAAAATTTTAACTAGGTGGTACCGGTGCCCAAGCCTCTTTGCAAAGATGTTCCCCATGGTCCCAGATCTCTGCTGGAGATGTCAAGGAGCTTCGGGCACCCCTTTACATATATGGTGGGAATGCTCGGCAATTAGGCCTTTTTGGGATGCGGTTATTCTCATCTCCAAATCAATTGTGGGAACCGACTTACCAAACTGCCCAAGATTCTGGCTACTCAACGATACTAACATGCCAGTCTCTCAGTATAAGAAGTCCTCGGTAAGATTTCTCAATAGCGCTGCCAAGGCTGTGATACCGGTCCACTGGAGATCACCGTTAGCCCTCACTATAAAAGAATGGTTTTCACGAATATAATTTTATATGGTAATGGATAAGATAATATATTCGGCAGAGGATAAAAACAGAGCTTTCTACGTACTGTGGTTGGAATGGATCAAATTTAAAGCCACAGGGCTAGATTTACTAAGCTGCGGGTTTGAAAAAGTGGAGATGTTGCCTATAGCAACCAATCAGATTCTAGCTTTCATTTATTTAGTACCTTCTACAAAATGACAGCTAGAATCTGATTGGTTGCTATAGGCAACATCCCAACTTTTTCAAACCCGCAGCTTAGTAAATCTAGCCCACAGTGTTGTTTGCTCAGTGGAATGTATGAAACCCAACCCCCCTCCTTCCATGCCTTTCCTCCCAACCTCCGCTCTATTCTTAACGCGGCTGCTAGACTTATCTTCCTATCTCGCCGCTCCTCCTCCGCATCCCCTCTCTGCCTTGCCCTACACTGGCTACCCATACCCTACAGAATCCTTTTCAAACTCCTGACCACAACGTACAAGGCGCTCTCCCAGTCCACTGCCCCCTATATCACTGACCTCCTCTCCATTCACACTCCTGCCCGCTCCCAATGACCGTTGCCTCTCCTCCACTCTGATTACCTCTTCCCACTCCAGAATCCAAGACTTCTCCCGCGCTGCCCCCCTTCACTGGAATGACCTGCCTCGCTCCATCCGTCTTTCTCCCACTCTTAGCTCCTTCAAACGGGCACTAAAAACCCACCTGTTCCTCAAAGCCTACCCACTTTCCACCTAACCCCTCCTCCCCTCCTTTATACGCCAACTCACTCCCTCTGTACCTGAGTTTTGTTCACCCTCCCTTAGGATGTAAGCTCATTGAGCAGGGCCCTCCTCCCTCTTGTGTCCTTACCAGCTCTTCTGCTCCATCTCTACTGCATTAGCCTGCTTGGAGCTCCTGAAGTGTCAGTATTTTTTGTTTACTGTTCAGTAATGTACTGTCTGCTGTTTGTGCATTGTACGGCGCTGCGGAACTCTTGTGGCGCCTAACAAATAAAGGATAATAATAATAATAACCTTCCCTTCTATCTTTCTATCCCCCATCCCCCTTACTTTCTTTTATTATTTTTATATAAGAAAGGTTAAGCAGATATACGCTACTTTAGGTGAACCTGAAAATATTGTTGTGCAACGAAATGTTTGAAGTACTATATTTATGTGTTAATACTGTTGCATACATATGTATAAGCTGTTTCACTTCAATAAAAATAGATTATACAAAAAAAAAAACGTATACCCAAGCCAAGCAAAGACACTGAGGTGATCAGGACTACAAACAAGTCGCTAAACTACTGCCATTAAACTACAACCCTTAATGCCAAGCCTCTTTAACCCATACCAGTTGCGGTTTAGTCATGGGCAACATGCGGTAATGGCACTTTTTAATTTCAACTAGAGATAATCATCTAAAAATATGATGCTTCGTTTGGATGCTGAGAAAGAATTTGGTAAAGTTTCATGGACATACAACATATATTTGGAGCCGGACACATCTGATGCAGGAACAGAGCACAGCAGTAGGTCGGTGCTAGATAGCAGCAGGCAAAATTGGACAAGCGCAATGCAGGAACGTAGCACAGTAATAGTCGAGTGATAAATTGTGGCATGTAGTGCCAGATATAGCCCATGCAGGAATAGAGCACAGCAATAGTTCAATGCTAGATAGATGCAGGTGGAATCAGACACAGTTAGTGCAGTAACTGACAACAGCAATAGTTCAGTGCTAGATAGCAGCAGGTGGATCTGGACACTTAGGGCTAGATTTACTAAGCTGCATGTTTGAAAAAGTGGGGATGTTGCCTATAGCAACCAATCAGATTCTAGCTTTCATTTATTTAGTACCTTCTACAAAATGACAGCTAGAATCTGATTGGTTGCTATAGGCAACATCCCCACTTTTTCAAACCCGCAGCTTAGTAAATCTAGCCCTTAGTGTTCAACAATACATCATATAAGGTTAACCTTTGCTGTATTCCTTCAGGCCCAATCTGGAAAAGCTCTGTGAATCATAATCCCGATCAAGTCTCATGTATTGTACTTTCTTTATAGAAAATTTTACTCTGTGTCGCTGGGCTTCAGATGACAACAAGGCTGAAACAGTCTACAATTGAGAACACTATGAAAAAGTGGAGATGTTGCCTATAGCAACCAGATTCTAACTATCATTTATTTAGTACATTCTATAAAATGATAGCTAGATTCTGATTGATAGGCAGCATCTCCACCTTTTCAAACCCACAATTTAGTAAATATACCCCTAAGTCTCTTGTGGATGTCAATTTTAAGAAACCATTAACATTTGCTTAGACAACTTCCAACATAGACTATATTCACCTGCACGTCATAGCCTTCCTACAAGCTTAGCATTACACAAGCAACACAATATCTTTCCTATCAACGTTAGATTGGGCAAATCAATTGGATATTTTATTTCGGTCTAGGATAAATCTTCCTAAAGCTCTTCTACAAAATTATTCACACTCCTATATATGAAAAAGAATATAGAACAGAAACCTCCGTCAAAAACATATAATATTAAAGGCTATAAAAATCAATCCAAATTTTAACTGCTAATACTTATAGAGAAATTATTTATAAAATCTTATATAAAGATTGCCTATCTCCATGTCAAACTATTGGGATGTCAGAAAACATTTAAGTGCCCAAAATGTACCAACCCAATGGCTTCTTTAGATCATTGGCTATGGGACTGTCCACCAATCCAAAAAAATTGGTAGCAAATTAAAACGTATACCACATTAGAATTCTTGAGTTTTGTACTGTTATATCCAGTTCAGGAAATAGTAATTAATTATAAGTATAATTATTATTTCGGTAGATGCAAAGAAAATGTATTTTAAAGCAATAAATACACTCATTTCCATCTTTCTTATCGATGTACAGAGATAAATTATTTTATGTATTTAAGACGGACTGGCTAAAGGCTGCCATGAACAAAGATAAAAAAAAGCTTTTTTAGTTTGGGAAACATTTATGGAAAGACCTTCTCGAAATACTAAATTACAATTCATAACTTGTTTTCAGGGAACTAGCTGGTCAACTCACTGCATCAACCCAAATCCCCCCCCATAGCCCTTTTCACACACTAAACATTCCTTTGATTCCCCTATGGTTATTTATTTTTGTATAGTTATCTTCTTATTCAGCTTTGTCACTACATATGCATACTGAATAAAATCAAAGATATTATACTATTTCTTTTCTCTCACCTTTGATCTCTGAATAAAAATATTCTAAAAAAAAAAAAAGTGTTCTCATTTTAACATAAATTAAGTATGTTCATCTAAAAATCCAATCCCTCAGTCAAATTGTTATTCTTTTTAAATGTATTACTTTAGCAGTAAAAAAAAAAAAGCAAAGACGCAGTAGCTAACCTTTCTAGAAGTGTTAGACTGACGGTCTATTCACAAACAGAACTAGTTGGCGGATGTCTTCACCTTCACCGGTACTCAGATGTCCCCAGGACTTAACTCCAGACGTAGTGTAAGTTTGTAATACAGAACTGTAGTGGCAGCCCAGGAGACTGAGTAGGTGGCAGCGGATGGTCAGGCATAAGCCGAGGTCAGAGGTCACTAGCAAAGCAGAATGGTCAGATAACACGCCAAAGGTCAGGTTCACAAACACCACAGCGGGGTCCAAGGTACAGGCAACACAGCGGGGTACAAGCAGGGGTCACAACAGCAGGTCCAAAGGCAAATGGACAAAGTATCCACAGGGCAAACAGAACCAGGACACAAGCAGGTCAGCAACGGAATAATCCACGCTATAACCGGCAGGGAGGCTAAGCCCTCCCTGCCTTAAATACAAATGCTGGTCAATCAGGGCTTTGCCCAGTAACAACACTCAGGAGTGGGGTAATTAATGCTGGTTAAATTAATCAGCCCGCAGGCTTGGAGACGCGTGCCCGGCTTTCCTGTATTGCCGGGGCGCAAGAGCTGAGAATTTGCCGTCCAGCCGTTGCCCTGGCAACTGTGGGACCAACTACAGGAAGTGATGTCCCGGTTCATTGCGTAAGCTATAACTACAGTATAATGTGATTTTCCCACGCTAGTGGGGGAATCACCTAATACTGTACCTAGAGCTTACGCAAGTAATGTAGCTTATTGCGCATGCGCTACGTTACTTGCGTAAGCTGTATTTACTGTATTACAGCTTACGCAAGTAACGTAGCGCATGCGCAATGAGCTACGTTACTTGCGTAAGCTCTAGGTACAGAATTAGGTGATTCCCCCACTAGCGTGGGAAAATCACATTATACTGTAGTTATAGCTTACGCAATGAACGTAAGTTCATTGCGGTTAGGACCACCTACCTAGTAGGAGGTGTTTGCGGCACCTCAAGTTTTTTTTTTTTTACTACAATCAAGAACACAGAGTCGGGATGTTACAAATATGGGGCCCTTCTGGCCGAAGCCAAGAAGATATTCTACAAGCCATCCTGTTTGGAAGTATAATTTGCTGGGACTGGGGCAAGCACGGATCTTGGAAAGAAGAAAGAAGACATCTTTGGTGAGTATTTGTTTTTTTTTTATTTTTATTAAATAGATGTGGTTTAAATGAGGGTGGTTAGTGTATTTATTGTGGGGTTTTTATTTTTAATAAATATGTGTGGTTTGTACTAGGGTTTTGTTGTTTTTTCAACTTTTTTCTTTGTGGAACTACAGGTCCCAGCAAGCCAGGGATGTCAGGGCATGTTGGCACTTGTGGTTCTCCAAGTGCCAACATGCCCTGGCTGCCGTGGGTATGCTGGTACTTGTAGTTATACAAGCACCAGCATGGCCACACTGTTTTTGGCAACCTGGCTGGCTGGGACTTGTAGTTCCACGAAAAAAATGGCGTCCGTTTATTTTTTCATACTTTTTCACCGTATTACCCTACTACCTACAGCCCAGGGGTAGTAGGAAGAGCCTTAGTGCTATCAGCACTGGGCTGGTTCTTTCTAGGAGGGGGGGCGCTCGTTTTTTTCGGCGGACCCCACTCCCTAGGGAATCCAGCCCAGCGCTGAACAGTCTAGGGTTGGTTAGTCATTATGGCAGGGGGACCCCTGCCACGCGTCCCCCTGCTATAGTGCCGCCAACCCTGGCTGGTTTGCCTAGTGCTGGTAAAGTGAAAATCGGGGGAACCCCACGCAAAATTTTTCTCCGATTTTCACGGGACCAGCACTAGGGTTAAGCATAAATAGTGGGGGGACCTCACGCTTTTTTTTTTAAAAAAAAAACTTTTATCTATTCTTTTACATTTTGACAGCTGCCGGAGCTCCGGCAGCTGTATGACAGGGCAGTGTAACAGTGATGTGTTGACAACTCACTGTTACAACACAGGAGAGTTTGCCAAACACAGGAGAGTTAGCTAAACTCGGGAGTGTTTACATCGCCCAAAATCGCCAGAGATGACCAGCGATTTTGAACATGAGTGTCAAAATTGCAGCTTGATACATTTCCTGTTTTTTTTTCAAAATTCGCGGGTAAACACCCGCGATTTGCCGCAATTTAAACACGCTGGCAAACTCGCACTTTGATACATTTACCCCCTAGTCTCATGGTTTAAAAATAGGCAAAAGATGCTTCCTATTTTCTGTGGCATTTTTATAAGGAGAAGTTTTCTTTTATTTGAGACCAAATGGTTGAAAAGTCTAGAAGAAGATAATTTACTGCTGGTACATCAGAGGATGGGAAATTAGTCAAAGTGGGTATTTTAGGATGGCAACCATAAAGTACAGAAAATAGAGAATTAGAATTAGTTTGTGGAAATGGTTATTATGAGCGAACTCTGACTAGAGGAGTAGTTCCAACCAGTTGTTTTGATTCCCGGAGACATACATCCTTAAGGATTTTTCAACTTTGTGGTTGGTTCTTTCAGTTAATCCATTAGATTGGGGGTGATATGGTGAAGAAAATTTAAGTTCAATGCCTATGTTTGTGTAAGAAGCCCTCCAGAAGTTAGATACAAAATGGGTTCCACGATAAGATACAATTTCTTGTGGACACCCATGTAGACAAAAGACTTCTTTTATGAAGAGAGCACCAAAGTAGAGGCAGATGGAGTACTCATTTTGTGCCTTTGAGAAGCACAAAATGAGCAAACTTGGAAAAATGATCCATGATGACCCAAATGACAGTGCAGGCATTATATGAAGGTTAGTGATCAAATCCATGGATAGATGAGATAACGGGCGATCAGGGGCGGGTACAGGAATGAGTGGCTAATAAGTATACTCCCTGAAGAAACCACACTAGAAACGCATAAGAGTTTGGAATTGAACTTCATTTTAATTATCAGTAAGGAGTCTATGTTTTCTTGATTTACTACAAAAAACTATATTTATTCGGCACCAAGGAGGAAAAGTTTGACGATTGAAACATTATAGCTCTGTAGATGACAGTAAGTTGCAAAAATATTTGTGCTCATTTCTGAACCAAGGGGAGTTGCGAGTGAAATCAGCTGCTGCCCGTTGCAGGGGGTAAGCTGTCATACGCAAGCTGGTAATTCGAGCAAGCTATCTGGGAAATAGCAAGTATCGCGAAGGACTGCGAGTGAGGCCTGCAGTTCTCCATTGATACTATAGACTGTTTCAAAATATTAAGGAAAGTTTGTTTGTCAAGCTATATAATTTATGTGAGGTTTATGTTATGTTGGACAGGAGTCAAAAAAGCCCATCTGACTAAATAAGTGGAGAAATATTCAAATCCATTAAATAGCTCATGTTTTGCATACTCTAGCTTAGTCATCTGTGGATTTGCATAATTAGAACTGTATTATACTCTGGGTGAAGCAAAAGGGATATCTGACTGGGAAGTGCACCCCCAGTATACTATGTATGAAGTGGGATTTTTAACAAGGAAACAATAATTCTTTATTAATAAGGTGGATGTGCAATGTTTTGATGTTTTTTTTATACGTGTTTATGGTATTTATGATTGATCTTTGCATTCTATATTTTAATAAGGATTAATAATAAAAACGTGATTTTAATTATAAGCTGGTTGGTGGTCTATAATATAAGATTTTTCTTTTATATGTTTTATTTTTTCTTAGTAATGGTCTAGTACACACTAATCCCACTCAAATGGCTTCTGTTTTCTTTTCTTATTCTAATTGTTATATATGGTGGAATTTGATCCTTTTCCTTTTATTTCTATCTTTTAATAGAGAAATGAGGCCTTTTGTTGTTTAAAAATATGACTTATAGGTAAGTTATAGGTACATTTTAACATACACATTTGAGCGTCTAGATAATTCCCCCAGATCCAAGTCTGAGGATATTTTTGCTTTTTTTGTTGTTGGAAATATCAGTGGGATCCATAAGCATATCGGTCAGAGCAAAGTGTCACAGATATTCTGAGATAAAATAGATCCTAGTATTAGCCAAAATTTACACTGGCTGGACGGAGGGGCAGAGTCTAATGAGCCCAGGTTTGCACCAAGAATTGCAGCAAAGTGGGATGGACTGCTGGGAACACGCAGGCCATGGTCCTCTGGACTGCCTTTTGGCGTAACATATGGCGTACGCAGCTATAAATAACGGATGTAATTAGCGTTAGATAAAAGAGAAGAGAACATGTGCTATGGGGCACTCATGGGACTTCTTCGATTTATAAAATTAGACTTTATTGTTGACTTTATAAAAACATTAGTGTATATATTTTATTATGAATACTTAGTTACTTTATTTGAAATAAACATTATTAGCAAAATATTAAAAACACTTGTGAAAAAAATAAACCCAAAAGAAAGAGGGGGGATTTGAAAAATAGTTAAAATTAGCAGTTATCTTGTTTTTTTTATATTTATCTCTGTCCTTTGAGCAATGTTTTTTGTACTGCAGTGATTTTAGGTACCTGTACACATACCATTGTAGCCATATGTTAAGTAATACTGAAAATAAGAAATCTATAACACAAATTTTCATAATGATTTGACTATGTTTTTACAATTCGGGTAGAAGCATATTTCTATGTATCTTTTAAGCATTTAAAATTAACATTCTGACTGCCCTGATACTTGTAATATTTTTATTTTGCAATGTTTCAAGTAAAACAAATCATCTTCATTATTGCTTGGTCATATTGAAATTATTAAATCCATTTGTGTCTAGGGATCTATAGAACCACATTTTCTCTTGGTGCTGTTAATTTACTTGCAAAACAGATGATGACAAGACAGAACAATAATATTTTCTGTATCCTGGACTTACCTAACACTGTAACTATAAATCATAACTATAATATTTAAATAAATTACTAAACTCTCTTTTGACATAAAATCACATTTTCTTAAATAAACATATTAAGTGCTGCCATACTCCTGTGTATGCATCGCTGATTAAGAGAAAAATTATATGGATATTGCAAAATAAATTAGCTTAGAAGCTCCAGAAGATATATATTTTGTGACTGCACTAAATATTTATGTTCTGAAGCATCAAGCAAATGATTATACTGCTGAGATGGTAAAGTTATTGACATGAATAATGTATGCTGAAACAATTCAGAATTTCATAACCTTTTCACCACATCACTAGATCTGTTTAGATGGATTTAAGCTTAATCGTCTATTCTTCTGTCCTTCATTTCCTTGCAGCATTGGCACCTGATTAAGTGTACACTACAATGCCACAGCTTGTGAAACTTGCCCCTTTCCTTCAAGACTGTGATCTGTTTGTATTTGAATTTTGTGATGTATCAATGTAGACATTTCTTTTCATATCATGCTTGGATCATTGTATGTTGAGAGAATTCTCAATTTGTGTGGTATTAAGAAACAAGCCCAATGTTACATGACTTATTTTGAAGCTGTTCCATGATGCAATGTACAAGTCTAACAGAAAAAAACAATATATGAGAATCACTCAATGCAAAATTGAAAACACACTTACACAGTACACTTTTCAGAGCCCTCCGAGTTTCAAACAGGACATATTGTCTGAACACAGGTAACTGCAGAAGGTTACATGTATCACTGTTTAATTAGCTGGGGTAATAGTGTTATTCTAAGCATTATATTGGTCAGTGCTGAGAAGGAATCTCCCCTGGATACTTAAAGGGGCTAATCAGTGCAACATTAAGATTTTCTGTTGTTATGTCTTTAACTATCGTCGCCAATACATATTGTCCGATGGGATCGCTGTGGTATTACAAGACAAAGTTTGGTATGCAGACGCATGTGCTTGTTAGCACTAACACAAGCTTCTATCAGAACACTCTGGTTTTCAAAGCCAGAGGTGAAAAATGTATACACAGTACAGTTGTAAAGGGCAGTGACATCACAAATATACAGTTCCAGTATTAAGATCTTCATTCATAGGTCGAAAGGTCTTGACCTCCTAAGAGCTCGACATACCATTGGTTGTTTCCTCTGGTCATTATTCCTTGAGATTCCCAGGTGACCTTTTCCAGATTCCCACCTCTAGACCTGTACAAACTGGTTCCTTAATAATCCCAAAGTGTGAACGCTACATAAATAATACTAGAAACATTCTCATGCAATTGCGAACAGAATGATAGCAAACTCAGATAGATTACATTTAGATTATATTAGATTATTTGCATGTTATTATTTGCAATAATTATTATTCAATTGCGTATTAATCACATTGCAACTAATATTAGTATACAGAAAATACTGATTAGCATCTTCATCCAATTATTAAGTTAAAACACTGTCAATCAGCAAATAATTAAAACGTGGGAAGCTTTTAAGCCTTAGAAGCAGCCTTAGAAGCAACAGTGACTGACTTCCAAAACAAGTCACATCTGTGTAATGTTTTTTTAACATAATAACCAGTCAATGGTTTGTCCACCAGGTATGTAAATATTTTTTACAGAAATCAATTCTGCTAAATATCTGGAATCTATGATGTAATTTCTATGCTCCATGGGGTGACATATAGTGGAAGCGCCACAGATATGATATTCTTGTACACTATAGCCTTTGTCTTGATTAAATATAGAGGTAACAAATTAAGTACATGCCAATATATCTTGCACTCAGTCTGTCACCATGAATTAATATAAAGAAATTCATATTTAGTTATTTACTTTTCTAATCTATCTTCTATATCTTTTTTAGTGCAAGGTCTGTAATAAAAGTGGCATCCTTTACAAAAGGAAAAGACAAATTGAGCTGTTATTCTAGCAGTTTAAAAATAAGCATTGTACCTACTGTTGTAATTTTGTGAAGTTAGGAAAAAATGAAAGTTACTTATTTTCTTTAATACACTTTCAAATTCTTTATTAGCTCTTTTAGATACATCAATATGCTTTAATGACTAGGGGCCTGATTCATTAAGGATCTCAAATGAAGAGGATACTCATTTCAGTCTCCTGGACAAAACCATGTTACAATGGAAGGGGTGCAAATAAGTGTTCTGTTTTACACATAAGTTAAATACTGACTGTTTTTTCATTTAACGCACAAATATTTGATAGCTTATTTGTACACTGAAATTTAAAGTTGATATTTGTGTGCTACATGAAAAAACAGTCAGTATTTAACTTATGTGTAAAACAGAACACTTATTTGCACCCCTTCCATTGTAACATGGTTTTGTCCAGGAGACTGAAATGAGAATCCTCTTCATTTGAGAACCTTAATGAATCAGGCCGTAGATGATGATAGGTGAACTTCAAACCTTTTAACCAGTTTGATCTTCAAGGACCCATTGAATATGTCCAGATCTGGAAATCCAGATGTTCATTGAACAGAGGCTGACATGCTTTAGTGCATTTGATTTTAATTGCATTTCAGTGTTGTTTGAAGTATAGGGGGGTATTAAATCAGCTGCTATGTTTCGGTACCTCAACACCGTAGATTTCTTCTCGCACCACTATGGAGTTCAAGGAGAAATCTGCAATGTTACATTGCATCGGAGTGCCTTCGCGACCGTTCAAGAGGCACTCAGCTGCTAATTGAATACCTCCCTTGGTGTTAGTGTAGGACTTGCAAACATGAGGACCCTTAACGTTGGGTTGCAAGATTAAATGTTTTGAACTAATTCCTCATATTATCATTTTGCTAGATACATAACATAGTAAGGGTAAACGCTGAAAACAACTGTGTTTTTTGTTTGTATCCAAATAGGACATTTATATTGCCATGCAGCTGGTACCCCAGTCAGTATGCAATTAATGAGCCAGGACTTTTTTCTTTTCTGTTTTGTTCTTTTGGCCGTGCCAAACAAATGGATCCCAAGAGCACAATGATTCCTGTCACCATATGATTGCACACACAGGCTGATGTGGTTGTCAGGAGATTTACTGCTCAGGTAATTGAACCATCATTTTTGGTATAGACACACTGCAATTTCTGCCCAATTTGATCACTTTAATTGAAATCACTGGTAGCTGTCTGCAGGCTGGACCTTTCAGACTCAATCAAGGATTATTGGCAGCCTGTAATGTCCCTTCATCTCTTGCGGAAATCATGAATTGATGCAACAATATTAATACTCTGTTTAAACACCATCATTTGGACAGATACTTTAGTTGACACTATGGTTTTGCTAAATTGTATTAATATAATATTTTCTGATCTTTATGAATTTGTCATAATTTATTTAGATGACATCCAGGTTCACTATACTGATCTTGTCTCTAACTGATTGCATGAAAATAGTTTTGCAATGACTACGTAAAAATGTCTTACATACCAAGTTGGAAAAACACATCTTCAAGCAAACCTAATTTCTGTTCTTCACATATGTTATTTCTGCTTCAGGACTTCAAGTGGTTCCTGAGGTGTGTTAAACTGGCCATCTCCTGCAGGCCTAACGGCCACTGAAAAGTTTACCCGAGTTGCAAACCTTTATTGTCAATTCATCTAAAGTAATTCTTTAATTGTTGCTGTTACTTTAGGTCATTAAGAAAGGAGCTAATTCACAGTCTTGGTCACCAGAGTGGGATCCGTTTTCCTTTTTCTGAAAAAGGTGGATATTACAACCAGAGCCAGATTTAGACCTCATGGGGCCCTAGGCAAGATATTCGTTTGGGCCCCCCGAAACAATCAATAGCACTTTATTTTTTTAGTATAGCATATACTCCTATAGTTAAGTAGAAAGGTAAGCTATGTGCTGCCGCACATCACACTGCTCCTCCTGCATCACCATGCGGCCCCTCATTATTGTTCCTCTCATCACACTGTGCCCTCTCTGCCCAGCACCTTTGCCCCCTCTCTCTGGCCAGCACCTTCACACAGGCCCCCCCTCTGCCCAGCACCTTCACACATACCCCCTTTCAGCCCAGCACCTTCACACATGGCCCCTCTCTGCCCAGCACCTTCACACATGGCCCCTCTCTGCCCAGTACCTTCACACATGCCCCCTTTCTGCCCAGCACCTTCACACATGCCCCCTCTCTGCACAGCACCTTCACACATGCCCCATCTCTGCACAGCACCTTCACACATGGCCCCTCTCTGCACAGCACCTTCATACATGCCCCCTCTCTGCCCAGCACCTTCACACATGCCCCCTTTCTGCCCAGCACCTTCACACATGGCCCCTCTCTGCCCAGCACCTTCACACATGCCCCCTTCCTGCCCAGCACCTTCACACATGGCCCCTCTCTGCCCAGTACCTTCACACATGCCCCCTCTCTGCCCAGCACCTTCACACATGTCCCCTCTCTACCCAGCACCTTCACACATGGCCCCTCTCTGCACAGCACCTTCACACATGGCCCCTCTCTGCCCAGCACCTTCACACATGAGCCCTCTCTTCCCAGCACCTTCACACATGCCCCCTCTCTGCCCAGCACCTTCAAAGATGCCCTCTCTCTGCCCAGCACCTTCACACATGCCCCCCTCTTACACTGCAGCTTCAATCTCACCCACACTAGCTCTCCGTCACAGTACCCCTTCCTCTTACCTTTTTCTACCTCTTGTGACTCCAGGAACAGACAGAGTGCAGGAGCTGCAGCATTTCTGACTACCATAGAGTTCCAGCAGCCCACCTAACACTGTGTACCATGTGACCGCTGCGGTCACATGACCCTGCTACCATAACACCAGCTCCTCCCGCAGGTGCCGTGAGTTGGGGGAGGGGCCACATTTTTTTTTCTTGCCCCCCCTATCTGGCCCCCCTGAGAACCGCTATGCCCTAGGCAGGTGCCTAGGTTACCTAGCGGTAAATCCGGCCCTGATTACAACCCTTCTTATTCAAAGTCAATGATGTTGTTATTGTCGCAGTCCTTTTTCAGCAAACAAAGCAAATAAGAAACATCCATGTCGTTATCTGCGGTGAAAAAATGTTCTTTCTGAAATCGGGTACTTCTGTTTGTGAATCTTGTCTTAGAGGGGGTCAAATATCTATTGGGAGGACATCTTTGTTGGATTACAATTTGTTTAGATTAAAAAAATACAATACCACTAATAAGTCCAAAGGTTAAATCCTTGGTAGGTCTTCCTTTTATTTTTAGCCAGCATTCTAAGCTACTTTCATAGGTACATGATTTAGGTTCACAGAAACTACTGGTTTAAAAACAAAACGAAAACATATAAATCATTAACAGAAGCTAGTGGTGGCCAGATTTTTTTTAAAATAAAATGAAAAATATAGTTTAATATTTTTTAGTCTATCCAAAAAACAAAGTTCTCCATCAGTGTTCTGCTGGTCCTCTTTCAGCCACTTCCCATCCCAGAAATATGTGGACACCGACTATCCTCATTATAGAGGTACCACTATCATTTGGGTTGTTGCGGACCAGCTTTCCAAATGTCTCACTTAATTCCCCTAATAGTCTACTAAGTATATTTCCCTGCAGAATTATTTATAAATAAATACTTTGTCTCCATTATCTGAGTCTTCACATAGTCTTCTATGAAGGAGTCCAATTTGTCTCAGTAGAGCTTTTTGCAAGAAGTTAGATATTAATGTAACTTTTCTTTCAAATATTTGTTATAAAAAATTTCAGTCCAATGGGAAAATTGAGATGATTAATCACATTCTAGAATAAATATCTCAGGGACTTTATGTCTGCATATCAAAGATGACTTCTTCTATTTGAGGAGGAACCAGATAATACGAGGAGAGTATTAAACATCATTGAGACACACACTGCTAGTTCTGTACCCCTATTGCTACTATCTCTAGATGCCAAAAAGACATTCAAAAGGATTCTTTGGGAATATATATTTTGTACATAAGTTAAATAATGTCTGTTTTTTCATGTAGCACACAAATACTTGACAGCTTATTTGTACACTGAAATTTAAAGTTGATATTTGTGTGCTACTTGAAAAAACAGACAGTATTTAACTTATGTGCAAAATAGAAAACTAATTTGCACCCCTTGCATTTTAACATGACTTTGTCCAGGAGACTTAAGTAAGACATTTCTTGCCTAAGTTCCTTAATGAATCAGGCCGTATGTTACTGGGCAAATAATCATTGCCACTAGGGCAGCCATAGCTCAGCATTAGAAGCAGAGCCGGATTTAGACCTCATGGGCCCTAGGCAGAATACAGGTTTGGGCCCACCTCCCTGAAACAATCCATAGCACTATAAGTTTGTAGCATACCATATACCCAAATAGTTAAGTAGAAGTGAAACTATGTGCACTGCCAAAGGAGGTGTGGCCATACCATTGGGGGCATGGCTTGCATTGTTGGGGCATACCTAACATGTGAAAAGGCCACCCTTGTACAGAAAAAGGCATCCCTAAATAAATACAGAGCAGTCCCGTTTTTTAAGTAGTTGGGTCAAAACAACTTAATAAGTATTTAAGTCAGGACAGAAATACATATTAATTTGTTTGCAAATATAATACGCATAAATCCAAGGATGTGTCCTTGTCAATTTTGTCCCTTTATCATCACACTGTGCCCCTTCACAATATCACATGTGCCCCATCACATCAACTCTGTGCCCCTTCACATCACCTCTGTGTCCCTTTACATCACCTCTGTGCCCCTTCACATCACCTCTGTGCCCCTTCATTATCACACTGTGTATTACTCTGTTAAGATGTATGGCTAGGGCCTTTGGACAGTCACAGATTAAGAAGGTGATGGGTGATATGTGAATATATGAATCACAATGTCAGGTTCTTCTCTGGCTTATGCAGGACAATTATTAAAGCCTCTAGCATAGAGCTTGGTTGATTGGTGTAGAATTTTACCTCACCCTATATGCATCCGTTGTTTTACTTACCTTTCCTACGCCTTTTTCTCTTTTGTATTCCTCTTTTCTGGTCTTGTCTTCCTGTCTTCTATTTTCTTTGGGGCGCTGCTCCTCTCTGCTCCTCGATTAGTCCTCACTGTGGTCGAAAACAGGTAAAAAAAAAAAGCAGTCACAGGATCGTGCGGAAGCTCCCGGCAGTCTCTCTTCCTCTCTGCTACCACGTCACGCCCGACATTCAGTGGTAGCAGAGAGGAGGAGAGACTGCTGGGAGCCGCAGCGCGGTCACGTGACAGTTTTTTTTTATGCTGTTTCCGGCTGCAGTTTGTTTTATTATGCCAGCCTACCCCGCTCACCGCCGGCCCTGGGAGGGCCCTTTGGAGACCGCTGGGCCTTAGGCAGTTGCCTAGTTTGGCTAGCGGTAAATCCGGCCCTGATTGGAAGTCTCTACTACTCCCATCACTTTCAAAAATTATTGTTAAAATACAACGTAGCTACGTGATGAAAACCATTGGCTTTAGATATTCAACTGCCATAACTCTCTATTGATCAAGAGGTTCTCATGGCATAAATATTATTCAGAACTTCTCCCTCTACAGGACCCTCAATTACTGATCAAACCTCTGAAAATTCTAATATTATGTTCCCAAATGTGCCATTTTCGAATTGATTATCTCTAAATATGTCTCCTTTCTTCCCCTCTTGTTCCTTCCCCCCTGCCTCACTTTTTATAGCTTCTCTATTTCTGGTTTATGTTTTTATTCTGTGAAGTATCTTTATAATATATTAACAATGTAAAAGCACAAATCTTTGATATCATTGATTGTTACCACTATACATTGCTATGTCTGTTATACTTTACCTTACTTCACAAAATCAATAATAATCTTTTTAAGTTAAAAAATAATAATGTGACCTGTGAGGTGGTCAAAATTAACTGGAAATTAATGGAAATTAGTGTTATTGAGGTTAATTATAGGGAACAAAAAAAGCCAAATTATGGGATTTAAGCTTATTTTAGCAATTTTTAAAAAAAAAAAAAAAAAATACAGATCCAAAACCAAAACACATAAGGGCGGTTTTGAACACAGAAGGCTGAGAAGATGATACAGTCTCCGTCCAAACACTTCCCCAAAAAAAGTGATGGCACCACCTTTCTAGAGGTAATCAACCCTGCAACCTGCAGGCTACTCGTCTCACCACCTTTCCAGAGGTATCCAACCCTGCAACCCACAGGCTACTCATCTATCCACCTTTTCAGAGGTATCCAACCCTGCAACCCGCAGGCTACTCATCTCTCCACCTTTACAGAGGTATCCAACCCTGCAACCTGCAGGCTACTCGTCTCACCACCTTTCCAGAAGTTTCCAACCCTGCAACTCGCAGGCCACTTATCTCATCCCCTTTCTAGAGGTATCCAACCCTGCAATCCGCAGGCTATTCATCTCTCCAATTTTCCAGAGGTATCTAATCCTGCAATCCGCAAGATACTTATCTCTCCTCCTTTTCCAGAGGTATCCACCCTGCAACCCGCTGACTACTGCTTTTCACTATTGCTTTACAGTATTGCTTATTACACTGTTAAGATCTGTGGTTATAGTACTGCCTTCTCAGTTATTGCATCCTGAACCTGTATTACCCTCTAGTAAAACCACTTAGTTCACCTACTTTCTCTCCATGGTCTTAGCTTGGGAACCCTGACAATAACAAAAAGCAGTACTACCTGTACTGTAAGGAGCCCCTCTCAAAAATAGCCCAGCATATCCAGCATGTTCACCGCAATGAGACAGATGTAGCCTGGACCGTGAAATTTTCCAAACAATCGAAAGAAGGGTGCATGCAATTTGCAAGTCTTCGGAATAGAGGTAACTTTGCACAAAATGCTGAGGATAGGACGCTGAGTTCTGATTCCATAGAAACATCCAGACAAAGATAAGGTTACCGAAGGCTTCATATGCTGTGCAGCCTGCCAAGGCTTATTTGCAAGACAATACCTGTGGTGACACATGAAGAAATGTAAGCTAAATCACAGGGACAACAAACCTAAATCTGGCAAAAACAGTCTTTGTGTGCTTTTGCGCAGCCTGTTCCACCTGACATCAGCAGTGAATTTTGGAAGCTTTTGAGCGACATGAGCCCAGATGAAATTTTATTCCGATTGCATCTGTCTTTGTGCCAGAGAGCATGGGGCTCAGTATCCCCAAATGTCATCTTCCATGAAGCTTCAAAAACATGTTGCCACTCTTTCAAAGGTCCTCAACCTAAATAGCACAGGATTAGATCAATTGTCAGACTTCCTTCGACACAACATCAGGGTGCATGGGCAGTATTACCGCCTTCCAAAAGGTATCCTCCAACTTGTCAAGATCAGGGAACTTCTAATGGCTCTGGAGAGTGGTAGGCTGGTTGAATTCATAGGCAAGAATCTGAAAGAGATATAAACAGAGTTGGACAGGCCTGCCAGGGAGCCGGGGTATCCCCCGATAGGTCCCGACTCTGATCGCTCCCCTCTCCGTTGGTGGGGGAAGCGGGTACGTTAAAAACAAATGAAAAATACTCAAGTGATCACGGTGCCGGCTCTCCTCCTCTCTGCTTTGTTTGCACTGAATGTTGGGTGTGACGTCATCCCGCCCGACCTTCAGTGAAGAGCTGCGCAGAGAAGAGCCGGCAAGAATCAGAAGAGAAGAAAAGAAAGAAGCCGATAGAAAAGGTAAGTGAAGGAACGGAAGCAAGGGGGACAAAGGCATCATGGCATAGTGTGAAGAGGGGCAAAGGCAACATGGCAGTATGAAGAGGGGCAAAAGTAAAATGGCACAGTCTAAAGAGGGGCAAAGGCACCATGGCAGAGTGTGAAGGGGGGCCAAAGAAACATGGCCGAGTGTGAAGAGGGGCCAAAGTAGCATGGCAGAGTGTGAAGGGGGCCCAAAGCAGCATGGCACAGGATGAAGGGGGGCCCAAAGCAGCATGGTACAGGGTGAAGGGGAGGCCAAAGCAGCATGGCACAGGATGATGAAGGGGGGAGCAAAATCAGAATGGAGGGTGCAGTTTGATAATAAGGGGGCACAGCATGGTGATGAAGGAGCCCAGTAATATATGCGTGATGGCACAGCGGGCTTGTGGCAATGTAATGTGTGTGTGTGGTAGGTGGTGGTTAATGGGTGCTATTTTGTTTGTGGGGTGGTGGTGAGGCAATGTAATTTTATAGTGGGGACTATTAATTTAAGATGGGGTGGTTTGGGGTCTATTAATTGAATGTGGGGCTGAGTTTGAGGAGCATGAGGTCTACTTATTAAATGTGAATATGAATTATTTAATCACAAATCAACAAAGTTTGGCGTATGATTATAAGGTGGACCAGAGAACTATTGCCCAAGGAGGGAAAGAGAACCCACGAAGACACAGTAAAATCAGAACAAGAGAGAATAATGAACACAATCCAAGAACTGAACATCACAACCCACATAAGCCAAACCCAAGAAGTAGAAGAATCCCTGGAACATTTTTTAGAATTTCTCCAGAAGCATCCAGACCATCCCCACCACACACAAACACCAAAAAGAAAAACAGTATCCACAGACTCAGAAGAGGAAAGAGAGGAGGACTACTCGCAAAAAGAAGAATCAGGAATCGTACAGAAAAAGAAAAGATAAAACCAGAAGGAATATTCAACCTAAGCAGCCTAACCCTGACCAACCACATGACCATACTCCTGAACAAAGGCCTCAAGTTCGCACCATAGAACAGAATAGACATCTTTGACACCTACGTCGATCTTCACAGATTCACGAGAAAACTCTGCTTGAAGAAATTTTTCAACAGATGCAGCAAGGAGGGCAAAGAAGACACGACAACAAGTGGAGACCCAGAAAACACTTCCACATGCGTCCACACAAACCTTACCACCAAGTCTAAATTCTTCCCACAACACATGAAAGGATCATACATTAAAACCTTCAAAACCCTAGTCGAGAAAGACCTCAACAAGCTGAAAGAAAGTAAGGTAAGACTACCTAACCTCTCTCCACAGGAAAAACAAGCTCTCAAAAATCTTAAAGATAATAAGGACATCATACTTAAACCAGCTGATAAGGGAGGAGAATTAGTCATCCTGAACAAGGCAGACTACCTGGAAGAAGCGAAAAGACTCCTCAACGACAAAACAACATACAACAGAGTGGAACATGACCCCACTAGCAAATACCAAAAGGAACTTCAGAAACTACTCAACAGAGGCCTGAAAGACGGAATCCTGAATAAAAAAGAACATAACTACATCTACAGAACACACCCTAGAATACCAGTATTCTATTACCTACCGAAGATTCACAAGAACTCAGAAAAAACACCTGGAAGACCAATAGTATCAGGCATCGAATCCCTCACAAGCAACCTCTCAGAATACATCGACAAATTCCTACAACCACTAGTGAACACACAAAGGAGCCACCTCAAAGACATGACACAGATTCTGAAGGTCCTGAACGAGATCGAGTGGGAAAGTAACTACACTTTAGTCACATGCGACGTGACCTCCCTTTACACCATCATAGACCACAACAAAGGGTGTGAGCACAGCAACCACTATCTAGGAAACAACCCGGACATACCCACCACCCAGTCCAACTTCATCATAGAAGCCATCTCTTTCATCCTAGACCATAAATACTTCTGGTTCGAAGACACATACTACAAGCAAATCACAGGCACCGCGATGGGGACGAAATTCGCACCAAGTTACGCAAACCTATACATGGCAAAATGGAAAGACGATAACATCTGGAACAACGACCCCCACCAAAAAGACCTGGTCATCTGGAAAAGGTACACAGACGATATCCTGTTCATATGGAGAGGAAACGACACAGACCTCCTTTCCTTCCTGCAACACATCAACACAAACAACCTCAACCTGAAGTTCACTTCCAACTCGAGCAAGACTCAAGTTGAATTCCTGGACCTCATGATTTACGTGGAAAACAACAAAATAAAGACAAGGACCTACATGAAGCCAGTAGACTGCAACAGTTACATTCCAATCAGCAGCAATCACCACAGGCCCTGGCTGAAAAACATCCCAGGAGGTCAGATCAGGAGACTAAGAAGAAACTGCTCCTCCTTGGAAGCTTTCAAGGAACAAGCAGACACTATGAAGCAAAAGTTCCTGGAGAGGAAATACGACCAAACACATCTAAACCAAGAAATCGAAAAAGTAGAGAAACTGGAAAGAGAAGAACTTCTTACCTACAAAAAGAAAGAAACAAAAGAAGAAAACACACCACTGTTCATCATGAACTACCACAGCGACCACAGCAAATTTGAAAACGTCCTGAAAAAACACTGGCACATCCTCCTAGAAGACGAACAAATAAAAGAATATCTATCGGAAAAACCACGGGTAATATACAGGAAAGCAAAAAATCTAAAGAACATATTAACGGCCAGCTTCATCCCAACAAACAGCAAAGAAAAGAGAAACAAAGAAACCTGGATTAAAGAACGTAAAAAAGGTTTCTACCACTGCAACCGATGCACGGCATGCAAAACCACAAGACACAGCTCCACAAAACCATCGACCAACTTCACCTCAAACTCAAACGGCAGCAAACACAAGATAGAAGATAAAATGACATGTGACTCCACGGGAATAATATATCTCCTAGAATGCCCCTGTGGACTCCAATACGTAGGAAGAACCATCCGAAACCTGAAAACACGGCTCCCAGAACACATAAGGAACATAAGAAAAGGAATACAGAACCACAGCGTATCTGAACATTTTAGAGTGACCCACGATCAAGACCCTTCAGGTTTGAAGTTCATGGGCATCAAACAAATCCCCAAACCGTGGAGAGGAGGAGACTACATTAAACTTATCTCACAGGAGGAAGCAAAATGGATTCACAAACTAGGAACCATAACGCCGAGAGGACTTAACATTGACTTCGACCTGGGAAGCTTCCTGTAAGTATACACCTATCCCCCCCACCCACCCCTTAACAGATAAATATTTAACTCTCTAACCTATAAACAACTACCCACGGCTTATATTATAATATAATAAACATACCTACACCCCATAACCTAAAATACCCAAACTATAAACTCCTACTATTAGACCGAAATACAGTACATTCGGAATAAATATTCACAGACCTCCATTCTCCCTACCCCATTCACTCTTCCCCAGATCGGTTTTAGGAATCCCACCCCATAGAATAATAAGAATCGACCAATATCATAATTTTTTAAAAATACATAGCCACATACCTGGTTTATTTGTAACATTTAAAAGCAACATTTTATTACGCAGCCACCAATCTCCCCTAGCCGTCTTCACCGCTCCTAATTGCCCTCTAAACCTTTTTAACTCCCTCAGCCATACCCACATAAGTTCCTCAAATATAACTTCCACATTCAACCCCTACCCAAAATCTCTATTTTATTCTCACCCAATATCCCCCCCCCCTATAATCTTGCCCACAAATGTAAAAATGATTTCATCCCCAGACAAACCGCCACCTCCTTCACCATTAAACCGCCGATCCTTAACCCAGGTTCTAAACCATATTTGCATTTTCCATAAATTAGATAATCCTCATCCCGATAAAGTATCCTTTATCCACGTAAGCCCCCCCCATATTTCTAAAAAAGAGCCCCGTTCACAATGCCCCATCCGCCCAAAAACTAAAAATTCCACAGCACACGTCCCACATACTGCACACGCATATATTATCCGACATAAATTTTAACATATAAATGTAAAAATACATTATATTGGAAGCTATTATTCACAGCAATATTCCACCCTTTAACCTCCTAGTCCCACCCCCCGCCTCACCTTCACCCCTCCCCTCACCCATCCCATTGGATGAAACATTGAAACACAAGTATAAGAATACCCACTCACATAGACAAGCCACATCCCTGACGAAGTCCGCCCGGACGAAATGCGTTGGATTTAAACACTTCACCAGACCTGTCTATACAAAAGACCAGAAGATCCTGTACTCGGAAAAGCTCCACAAAGCATCAAGCTCCCCGACGAAAGGCTAATCACACCAAAGTCAAGACTAGCACGAGCGGAGAACCTAACTCTGCAGTGGAACGCACAGGCGCCTGTGCGTTCCAAACCAAAACCGGAAGTGAGGCTTTTGGAACGCTTCTTGCGTTCCAAGGACACAGGAAGGAAGCCGCTGGGCTGCAGCTACCCCGACCGCACGTCCAGCGCTACGGTTTAACACCTTTATCAGCAGCCAACCCGCCCACCCACGGTAAATTACCAAGAGAAGCACACAAACTGCCCTTTTTAGAGCAAAAAGCAAAACGCTGTAACATCTTGAAAAGATCCACCTACCTACACTTATTAAGCCCATACACCACACTTATCTCCACCAATCCAGCCCTGTACTCCCCACAGGTGTGCTAAATATTAAATCTCCTTAAGAGTCAGCCCAAATAACTCAAGAATACTGACACATTCTTTCATCACATCCCTACACCGTATCCCTAAGAGGGAACCTAACCAAATTTATACTATAAAGTGATTTAAAGCTTGCACCATCACCCTTTAGCCGTACATATCATTTTTATAGAACAAGCAAGCATATATACCAATTAGCAGATTTCCTGCAAAGCTTAAAAACCAAAAGCTTCGATCAGGGCAATTTAATCCCCCTGCCCGCCTCATCCCCAAGAGTTTTCTACTCTGAGAACCCCTAGAATCACCCCAGTATACACGGTACTAGAGCTATAAACAAGGCAAAGGAGCTATAGACCAATACTGCAAAAGGAGCTATAAACATTTCCCACTCCAGAAGAGCCACCGGACCGGCCGCTATCGTGTATACTGTCTCGCCTGTTCTCTCTCTCCCCCCCCCCCACTCCCCATCTTATCTCCTCACAGGTCGCGCCATGGAAGAAACAAGGAAACAACTATTGCCCGTGGTCTGCGTCCCCGTAAAACAAATATATACCAAAACCAAACCATGCAATAGACTCAGGTCCTCAAAATTATATTTGTTATACGTAAATGCTATTAAATTATTGCTGGGGCTGTTTGGAGGGAGGGAAATAGGTTTATTTATTAAATAGGAATACTATTATTTTAATGTTGGTCCTGGAGGAAGGCCTAAGTTATAATCGTGGGTCCTATTGATTTAACGCCGGGGCTGGTTGGAATTTTCTAAATATACCCATTTTATTTTCCAAATAGGTCCCCCAACATTCCAGGATCCAGACAAGCCGCAACTAAAGAAACCAGCAGCCACAGGTGGTGAAAGTGACAAGAACAGGTAGGACAGTCTATCAAATGTTCTGGGTCTATGGGGCAATCCTGATTTTTGATGACTGTTCTGCCCAATCTAAGGGGCAGGTCAAGACTGTGTACTCTTTATTTACACACTGCATTCTTTATATACTACACTATGGTGCTAGCTGTCCTTCGTGGGCTGACCACTCCCCCTCTAGTGTCTGGTCTCACCTCTATGATGGCTGGCCACATCCCCTCTGGTGGGCCTCTAGCATTGCAGTCCCCCGGTGGGCCCTTCATGCCCCAGTCCGACACTGGATATACATTGACCCAGACAAAAAGTTGAAAATCTTGTACCTGATATATGGTTTAGACCAGTGTTGGCTAACCTGTGACACTCCAGGTGTTGTGAAACTACAAGTCCCAGCATGCTTTGCCAATATATATAGCAGCTTATTGCTGGAAGGGTATGCTGGGATTTGTAGTTTCACAACACCTGAAGTGTCACAGGTTAGCCAACACTGGTTTAGACTTTTACCTTGGTCATTTACATATCTGTTTCTTTTTAGAACTGGTCCAGATACAGAGTGACAGGTCAGATGATGAGCTATCCCTTGCAAGAGTGCAACAAGTGGTCATGAATTCGGTCGACACTTCCCTGTCAGAAGAAAAGACCGTAGAGGGACCCGGCAGCATGGACCAGTGCACTACCAAAGCTTCCACAAGTCGGTGTAGCACACAGGTTTGTTATGAAAAAAGCATTCTGCATTTCTTTTTGCAAATTTGTCATGTACCACTTTGTTTCTTTTTTGGTTGTAAAGATGTATGAAGAAAAACCTGGGACAGAAATGAGATCCACAATGTGGAGAAGCATATGATCAAGTGTATCCAAACATGCCAGGTGCCCACAAAGCATGATTGTGTTGCATGCATCAGGGTTGAATCACCATCAGCACTGAAAGATTGAAACTGGTTAACTGTGGTATTCTACATAAAGAACCGTATAACAGCTGTAAAGAAATAAAATATGTTGAAACGATAACACAGTGGTTGACCATGACTATAACCTCCAAGGCTATGTGTCGGTGTATGCGGTTGTGTGGATGGCCTCAGATGGCTGAAATACATGAAACTTTCCCCACCATGCAGTCCAAGTCAATACTTTGATCAAAGTCAAACTGAAAATCTCAACTGGTAACTGGGTGTTCTCATGTGTCATGTTCCAGACATGGATCCTCACAATGAAACCAAGAGTGTGTGTGTGTTCCCATTCTAATATGCTGATTACATGTGAAATGTTCTCATCCAAAACCTTGTGCTTGTCTATGGACTGAAATTATTATCTTTAGTAACTGTTTAGGTTTATGCTTTAATAACCCCTGAAGCAACAGACTAATGAAAGCACCAGTAAAAAAAACACTTTTTTTTCCTTTTAGTTTTACATTGCAGTGATAGATAATTTACAGTATTGCAACTGATTTATTTTTAAATATGTGTACTTGAGAGACTAATTCAGCTAGGCTTTTATCTGTTTCAAGGCACAATTCCAAAGTGTTTTAAAACTGCAGTGAAAGCAAACGTTAAGCAACATTTTCTGCATCTCATTTGGTTTCAAATTCCAAAAAGTGATTTTTAATCAATATTTATGTTTGGGATAATTGTCCAGCCAAAAATGTTCTAGTAGTTTCCAAGTGCTTATTCTTTTCCTGTTGATCTGTATGTCTATTGGTTATTGAGCAAAAGACCCATAAAATGAGAAAAATGGGTATGATAAGTCACCACTTTAAATTGCCAGAAGGGCCAGTAAACACAGGTTCGGCGCTAGTTCACTTTCACCGGGCCCTGCTGTCACTGATCGACTTTGAGCAGTGCACTGAGCAAGTTCTTATAGTGGCAGTTTGACTGAGAAATGTGTCATGTCATATCTAGCCTGAGGCTGAGCCCAGCTGTGTTCTGTTAAGGATTCTAATTAGGAAAGCCAGCAATCAGTGAACTGCTCAGTGTTAGAGGCAGGCCAGTGATGACTAAGACTTCTAGTACTGACACTGTATGGGTGTGTGTATGCTAAAAGACAGAAATAATGTAAATGAGAGTATTATGAGTCCTTACTCTTAGTGTACATGTGTTTCTTTCAAACGCATGTAATTTGGGCATACACATGTCTGGATTCAACTACAAACAGACCTGAAGAAATGTTGCTTGTTGAATTTGGATGTAGTTACTCTCTGCATATACGGCACATGCCGTATTGAAACAGACACAGCAAAGTGCAGGATGTGAACAATACATATGTGCAATATAAAATACCAGCAGAACATACAGAAAACAGTATTTAATTAATGTGACCTGTTAACAATATAGCCCTTAATGGAAAAAATATTAAGTTTTTTTTTATTTCTGATTGTTACAACCACAACTGCTACCCCACTACCAGACAGTATGCTTAAACTGACCACACAGTGTCGGACTGGGGCATGAACACCCCCCGGGGGACTGCAACACTAGGGGCCCACCAGAGGTGTTGTGGCCAGCCATCAGAAGTGAGACCAGACACTAGAGGGGGAGTGGTCAGCCCACGAAGGACAGCTAGCACCATAGTGTAGTGTATAAAGAATGCAGTGTGTATATAAAGAGTACACAGCCCCTTAGATTGGGCAGAACAGTCATCAAAAATCGGGATTGTCCCACTAGACCAGGCTTGGCTAACCTGTGGCACTCCGGGTGTTGTGAAACTACAAGCCCCAGCATGCTTTGCCAATATATAGCAGCTTATTGCTGGAAGGGTATGCTGGGACTTGTAGTTTCACAACACCTGGAGTGCCACAAGTTAGCCAGGCCTGCACTAGACTCAGAACATTTGACAGATTGTCCTACCTGTTCTTGTCACTTTTACCAATTGTGTTGCTGGTTTCTTTAGTTGCGGCTTGTCTGGATCCTGGAATGTTGAGGGCTCTATTTGGAAAAAATAATGGGTACATTTAGAAAATTCCAACCAGCCCTGGCGTTAAATCAATAGGACCCACAATTAATACTTAGGCCTTCCTCCAGCCCCAACATTAAAGTAATAGTATTCCCATTTAATAAACTTATTTTCCTCCCCAGTAATAAATTAATCACATTTACGTATAATAGATATATACCTATTTCCCGCAACCGTCACTGCCATTAAATAATTCACATTTAATAAATAGACCTCATGCTCCTCAAACTCAGCCTCACATTCAATTAATAGCCCCCAAACCAGCCCATCTTAAATTAATAGTCCCCACTATAAAATTAAATTGCCCTACCTTCACCCTGTTTAATATCGTTTTTTATCTAAATCTGCCTGCATTGACATTGGTTACAGTCATAACACTTGCCACACTGTTAATATGTAGTTGCACATTTGTTCCATTATTGCTTGACATTGTCTCCCACAACACTTTTTTTGAATGCTTATGTCATAGAATTAGGCTCCAGACACCTGTAGAAGAATTAATAAAAGAGTGTTACAATGCATTTGGCACATAAAGTGAAGCCATCTGGCTTTTATGAACTGAGCAAATAACACCTGTGTGTCTCAGCTTTCTCTTAATATTACATTACAGAATCCTATTTTATATATCTCAATCTATCTATCTATCTATCTATCTTGTTTACTGTTTAGAAAACAAGATAGAAGTATATATATATATTACTTCTCTCCAAACTCATCTTTTATCTCCAGCATCCTATTCCTCCCTCCCCGATTATGATTTCCCCTTCACTACTTCCCTCCTCGCTAGTCTGTACAAATTAACTGTTTTGTCTCCTGCACCTACCACTCACCAACCTACATAAATAGAAATAACCTCACAATCTTCCTCGCATGTCCTCTTACTCACTCTGCTCCTTCTCATGTCTGCTGGTGATATCTTACCTAACCCTGGGCCCGGTACTATCCCCATTATCTACTCATGCTCCTCACTCCACCCCAGACCTTTCCATCCATTCCATACTTCCAATTGCGCCAACCTTATCCACATATCTCCACTAGCCTCTCTTCCTTTCTCAGGTGCACTATAGAATGCCAGATCTGTTTGTAACAAACTTACATCCATCCATGATCTATTCTTTTCTAAATCCCTCAACCTTCTTGTCATTTAAGAAATTTGGCTCACCTCCTCTGACTCTACAACTCCTGCAGCTCTCTCCTATGGGGGTGGACTCTCCCTCAGCCACACTCCCAGACCCGAAAACAGACAAGGTGGTGGAGTAGAAATTCTACTTTTTCCAAGCTGTACCTTCCAAGTCATACCCTCTGAACCCTCCCTCTCATTGTCTTCCCTTGACATTTTTTATATAATTATTTATTTTGGAAAATAGCATTAACAAACAGACAAGAATCAGCAATTAGTACATTACCAAAGAACGACAACATATTGTTACAGAACAAACAAGTAAGCAAATTGGTTGTGCCAATTGCTCAGGATACTGCAACATTTTATAAGAAAATGAGGTGGAGAAAGAGGGGAGGGAGGGGGAGGGGGAGCACTGGTCGTCAAAATTAAAATACAGAAGAAAAGACTAACCAAAGACTCAGGGAGAAAAAACAACGTCCAACATCATGTCACCTATGAATCGCGCACCATTAAGGATCCCATAAGATTCACTTAGCAGAAAGGAGCTAGTATAGGAGTAAAGGAATTACAAGTAGAGCCAGGGGGCCCATATCTGGTGAAATTTATTGTCCTTGTCGTGTAAATGATATGTAACCTGTTCCATCTGGGCAATAAAGCAAATGTAGGACCGCCATAGTAGGGGGTTCAGCTTGCTTCCATGATTTAGCTACTAGACATCGCGCTGCAGCAAGGATATGGGAAGCTAATTTTTTTTTTTTTTTAACTCAAAATTTTATTGCATAATAAAGTATGAATGACATAGACTTTGGACAACAAACATATTGATTGAAATAATCACAAAGCAGAGTAGATATCCAGCAATGTCACTCACAAAACAGTAAGATATATTGCAATATAACAAAGTGGTAATGGGTAAGGGGCGGGAGGGAAAGGGAATAGGCATTGAAGGAGGAGTAGGGTAGGTAAGGGGGGGGGGGATGGTCGACTCATAGGATAAACTTAAGAAAAGCATGTTCACCTTCAGAAGGGAGCGCTGTCAGATCTGCATGGTTGTATTTTAAAGAAGTAAGGGGGTCGATGTTATCTGGAGTTGTGTAGGGAGAGACTATTTGGAGGAAGAGAAAGTTGCGGGGATTTTAGGCATAAAGCCAGGGGGCCCAAATTTGATGAAATTTGTCTTCTTTGTCTCGCAGCAGCGACGTGATTTTTTCCATGTTGGCAATGAACCATATATAAGATCTAAGAGAAGAGATGCGGGGGGGATTTGCTTGCTTCCAAAATTTAGCAATCAGACATCTGGCGGCTGCCAGGACATGCGAAGCAAGTTTTGCGGAGTGGGTGTCTAGGTCTTGTATAGGATAACAGAGTAGGAAGGACCATGGGTTCTTCCTGATAGGGCATTGGAGGAGGGAGGAAAGAAGTCTCGATACCCTGTCCCAGAAGGAGGAGATAACCGGGCATGACCACCAAATATGTATGAAGGTGCCTCGATGGCCACAATTTCTCCAGCAATCGGGAGAGGCTGACTGGTACATTTTTGCGAGCCTGTCAGGTGTCAGATACCACCTGTAGTAGACTTTGTACGCATTTTCCTTAATGAATGTGGAGATGGAACTAGAAGCCACATTCAACCTGATGGTCTCCCAGCAGTCCTCCTCCGGGGGAGGGCCCAGATCCCTCTCTCACTCCCTCTCATGTGCGTTCCCGGAGGGTATCAGTTTCCCTAGTAGAATACTATACAAGGACGAGATCATACCCCTTCGTAGAGGGGAAGAGAGGCAGAGAGATTCAAATTGGGAGGGGGAGTGAGGTGAATTGTCCGACAGGAGTGACAGGAGGAAGTGCCGAACCTGCAGGTATTGGTAAAACGGCGGGCGGAAGTTAGGGACTCTGGAGCAGAGGGCGTCATAGGATATGGGCCTTCCTCGCTCAAGAAGGCTCCCCGCAAATCGGAATCCCGCCCTAGTCCATAGCCGAGAGAAAGATCGGGACATTCCCGGGGGGAAGGTGGGGTTATGCCACAGGGGTACAATGTGCAGAGGGTTAGGAAAGATAGAGAGATGGCCCTTGCAGGTCTCCCAGATCCGAGCCGCAAACTCCAGAGTTGGAAAACGTTTGGTTAGGGCCTTCCGAATATCAGAAGGGACTCCCCAGAGGCCTGACAGGCCGGGAATGGAGAGATAGGCAGCCTCCAAGTCTGCCCATGCATGAGATGCCGGAGGAGCAAATGAGGAAGCTATTGAGCTAAGCTGGGCTGCCCAGTAGTAGGCCTTGAGATCGGGGAAGCCCCTGCCTCCACCGCCCTTAGGTTTTTTGAGTAGTGCCAATCGAAGCCTGGGAGACCTGCCCCGCCAGACAAATTTGGAGAGGTGTTGCTGCATAGAGTAAATTTCAGTTAGGGGTATTCTCACAGGTAGTGTCTGGAAAAGGTAGAGAAGTTGAGGGAGAACAGTCATTTTAACCGCAATGATCCTGCCCAGCCACGAAATGATTAGGGTTCGCCAGGAGAAGATGTCTGATTTGAGTTTGTGGAAGAGAGCTGGATAGTTCTCCTGATATAGGGTTTCATATGAGGTGGTTATATATACTCCCAGGTATTTTAATTTTTTCTTCTGCCACCTAAAGTGAAAATGGGAGGTGAGATCATAGCAGTCCCGTGAGGGTACATTAAGAAATAGGGCTTCGGATTTTGTTATATTGATTTTATACCCGGACAGGTCGCCATACCTCGATAGGAGACAGAACAGGTTGGGCAAAGATATTCTTGGCTGCTGGAGCGTGAGGAGTATATCGTCAGCGAACAGCGAAAGCTTACTCTCCAGAGACCCTGTCTCCACTCCTCTGATATCTGGGGAGGCTCGGATAGTGGCTGCCAGAGGCTCAATGACCAGGGCGAAAATTAAGGGGGAGAGTGGGCATCCTTGGCGGGTTCCATTGCTTATTGGGACGGGATCAGAAGGAGAACCATTGACCATAACCTTAGCAGAGGGGTGAGAATACAAGGCCTGGACCCCCGACAAGAAATCCCCAGACAGACCGAAATGCTTGAGGGTATGAGTCATGAACTGCCAGGAGATCCTGTCGAAGGCCTTTTCGGCATCCAAGGATAAGATGATGGAGGGAGTTTTCCTAGTGTTAAGTATATGAATGAGGTCAATAGTTCTCCTTGTGTTATCCCTGGCCTGCCTACCAGGGACAAACCCCACCTGATCATAGTGAACTAGCCCGGGGAGTACAGTGTTTAGGCGATTGGCCAGGATCTTAGCGTATAGTTTCAAGTCGTTATTAAGGAGGGATATTGGGCGATAACTAGCACAATTGTGGACTTCTTTGCCCTCCTTGTGGATCAGGGTTATCCGAGCCTCCAGAGATTCTTTAGGCCAGGGTTTGCCCTTTAGAATAGAGTTAAAAAGAGTGGAGAGTTGAGGGGCCAGAAGAGCTGCAAATTTCTTATAGTAGGCTGCCGAAATCCCGTCAGGGCCAGGTGCCTTTCCTGCTTTCTGAGCCTTAATAACCTGCACTACCTCCTCCAAGGAGATGGGTTCACTAAGACGATCTGCAGCCTGGGGAGTAAGCTTCGGAAGGCGAGCATCCTCCAGAAACTTATCTATACGCTCTGCCTGTTCCTGATGGGCCGAGGTGTTGGGGGGTTGAGGGAGGTTGTACAATTTTAAATAGTAATTCTGGAATTCTGAGCGGATTAATTTTGGGTCATAAACCAGAGCTCCGGAGGGATCCCTAATAGCCATAAGATTACGGGCCGAGACTTTGGTCCGCAGCCGAGTGGCCAAGAGCTTGTCCGCCTTATCACCTTTTTCGTAAAAACGCTGATTCAGCCATTTCAGCTTGTTGGCCACTCGGTGGGAGAGAAGTAGGTTAAGTTCACCCCTCACAGAGGCCAATTGTTTGAATAAAGCAGGGTCAGGATTAGATTTATGTTGTTCCTCCAACTGGTGGAGGGCCGTGGAGAGACGCATGGTCTCGGCTGCCCTAGCCCTTTTGGCATTTGCTGCCGAAGCCATTAGATGTCCTCTAATGACCGCCTTATGAGCATTTCAGAGAGAAGAGGGTGAGATATCAGGAGATTCATTTGTTTCAAAGTATTCGGATATTAGGGATTTAATATGAGCTACTGTATTTTTGTCATGGAGAAGGGACTCGTTGAGTCTCCAGGAGAAAGTGGAGGGACGGGAAACTAGGGAAGAGAGGTCCGCCGAAATTGGGGCATGGTCAGACCATGTAATTGAATGGATAATAGAATTAGTGAGTTTGAGGGTCAAGTGAACATGTAAAAAAATCCCACAGTTAAACGAAAAACAATTACATAGCAAGTCCAAATAGACCTTAAAATCAGACAAACAGGCCTGTCAGTGATCATAGAGGAGGTACAGCCTTTCCTAGGGGGGTCCATAGCGGCTTTACGCTGTGGCTCCAAGACGGCCATGGGTATGGAGATCCACCTGTAAGCGGAGAGAGCAAAAACAAAAAAGAGAAAGAAAAAAAAAAAAAAAGGAAAGGGGGGGGGGGCCAAACAGAAACAGCAAACCTAGAGCATATAAACGGTACAGTGAGAAACTAGGCAACATATGAACATTTCGGAGGGTTCGTCTCCGAGTAGGCATAGTTCCTCGGATAGTCTCCAGTAGGGGTGGCCACTATACGATCCGGAACGGTTCTCAATAACCCTGATCCAGATGGACCTTCCCTGGATGGGGAGTTTCTCATCCCTAAAAGACAGTCAGGGAGATAGATTACGAGGTCTTGCGAGGAGTAGAAGATTTCTGTACTGTGGACCATTCGCCTCTGGGAACTCTTTGGGGCCGCGGATTTGTATCCTGGTTGCCCGAGGTAGATGTTTGAGAGGCACCCGGGGGGGGCTCGGGAGCAAGGCCTATGCGTTGTAGAAGAGCCCGAGCCTCAGGGAGTGTGCGGGCGGAAATCTGTCGCTCCTGATGCCAAAGAAACAGGCGGAAGGGGAAGCCCCAGCGATAACGAACATTGTGGTCTCGTAGAACTTGCGTTACTGGAGCGAGCTCCCGACGTCTGGCCAGAGTGGTCGGAGACAAGTCCTGAAAGATCTGTATGTTGTGACCCTCAAATGTTAGGGTGTGCAATTTTCTGGCTCCGCGCAAGACCATCTCCTTGGTGGTAAAGAAGTGAAGCCGTAAAATGACATCTCTAGGCTGGTTCTGGTCGGTCGATCTGGGCTTTAGGGCCCTATGGGCTCTGTCCAATAGTAAGTAGTCCTCCGGGACCTCAGGAGCCAATTGGGAGAAAAGCTTCTTCAGATACTGGTCCAGGTGGGCAGATTCGACCGTTTCCGGAATGCCCTTCAGGCGTAGATTATTCCGCCTAGCCCGATTATCCATATCTTCCTGATGTTCCTGGACAGATGTCAGGTCACTACGAAGGCGTACAATATCCTCCTCCATTCCTGTCTGGGAGGACACCACCGTTTCCAATCTTTGTTCAACTTGGTCAGTGCGAGCACCAATTGAAGCCACCTCCGCACGTAGTGAGTGAAGAGCAGTTTGCACCTCTGAATGGACGGAAGACTTCAGCTCTTTCATTTCTTTGATTAGCGATAAAAAGTCCCGTCTGGTTATCGGGGATGTGTCATCCTCATCTGATTCAGATTCAGCAGAGGTGTGAGGGGAATCTGTTCTCTCCCGATGCGGAGTTGAAGTCGATTGCTTCGAGAAATACTGAGTAAGTCCTTTAGAATGAGGTTTCTTACCTCCCTTAGGCATTGTGGAGAAACACAAAGGGCTGGAATTTTAAACAGGAGTGGCGGTATGTCCAGGCAGGTTAGCAGAGTAAATCACAATGGACGGACCCACTTAGGAAGGAGGGCTCACATGGATCTGGAGTTGAAAAGCAGTGTAGAAGAGACTTCCCCCCCCCGTCAGCATTTAGGGGGTTAAAGGGTCATTGAGCACCCCAGGATGCCCGAGCCGGAATCCAATAATAGGTAGAATATGGAATGGATGAATGAATCAGCGGCCCAGAGCAGCCTTTGCAGGGAAGGACTGAGAATCTGGTGTTTATGACAGTGTGATACCTATATGCTTAGAAATTCAGGGATGGCAGTATAAGCAACTGACCACTAGGGGGCAGCGGTCTCTGTGGAGCCTGAAGGTACTGTATTATACTATAGATGCATCTAGGGCAATTTACACTTAAAGGGATCAGTATAAGCCCTGCATCTGTCTCCCACAGGACTAGAGAGCAGTTTTGGTGGCTAGATGTTCTCCACTCAGCGCTTGGAGGAGCAGAGACTGACTTTTTAATTCACAAGGGTGTACAGGTAGGCACTATACAAAACGGATCTGCAGCTTATTCAACAGGTGTTTCTGTAGCAGGGCGATGGCACACCTTATACTTGATTAGGTCTTTCTCTGGTCCTGCCTTGTGCTATGTTAGATACCTGGGGGTGTATGCTGCTGGGAGGCTCTAGGACGGCACCTCTCCGCTTTTCTCCTTCTCTCCGCCGCCGACTAGAAGTCCCCTTCCGAAGCCGGAAGTCAGGGCATGCTCTATCAAAGTAAATTTTCAAACCTCCGCTCGCGGGGGCCTTGCCAGGGAACCCAGAAGTCCTGCAAGACCCGGTGAGCTCTCCTGCCGGCACCCTCCGTTGACCTCCTGCCGCCGACCGGAAGTTGGTCTCCGAAAACCGGAAGTCGCGGCACCTGCGCTTCTGAGGAAAACCACAGCCGTGGACAGAAGGGCACAAACAGGCCGCAGATCACGGACCCCCCGCCGGAGGAGCTGGAGAATCCCCAGGCACAGGTAGGATGTTGGTTTATTTGCTGAGAGTCACCTTCTTCGTGGCCGTGCGGGTCCCGCGGCGACGCAGCTCTGGGGGACAGCCCACCTTACAGAGCGTTCATAGATGTCTCCGCTCAGGATCCGCTTTATTTAGTTTTAATATGCCCCACTCGTGCCTGGATGTTTCAGCCTCAAAGGTATGTGCTGGTTCTCGTCTTTTGCAAGGTATATTCCCTCTTTAAGTTGTTTAAATGAGGAGTTGGGATGGAGCTCCTAGGAATTCTAACCTCCCAAGATGGCTTCCAGACCACGCCCCATGGGAAGCTAATTTTGAGGACTGCCTATCATTATCAATCAAAGGATGGCAAAGAAGAAAGGACCATGGGTCTTTCCGAACAAAACACGGGAGGAGAGAGGAGAGGGGGGCTCTAACACGGTTCCAGAAGGAGGATATTTTAGGACAGGTCCACCAAATCTGTAAAAAAGATCCCATCTGGCCTCAACCCATAATAAATATACCTAGATATCTGGGTATCTTAAAGCGGGAGGTGAATACCAAACCCTCCCGGAGATATTAAGCAGAAGGGCTTCTGATTTGGCAATATTAAGCTTATAACCAGAGAGGTGACTATAATGGTGTAATATGTTAAAGAGAGCTGGGAGCGACTTCTCCGGCTGCTGCAGGGTCAGAAGGACATCGTCTGCAAAGAGAGAAAGCTTACTCTCCAGATACCCAGTCCGCACACCTCGAATATCAGGGCAAATTCGAATGGAAGCAGCAAGGGGTTCTATAACGAGGGCAAAGATGAGAGGGGAGAGGGGGCAGCCTTAACGAATACCTTTGGAAATATTAATAAGGTCAGACGGAGAACCATTGATCATAACTCTCGCAGAGGGTAGAGAATACAAGGCTTGAATATAAGGGTGTGCACCGGGCACTTTTGGTGTTTTGGGTTTTGGGTTCTGATTAGCTTGAGGTTTTGGGTTCTGATTTGTTTTGCCAAAACACCCCACGAAAGGTTTTGGTTCTGATTATGGGTTTTGGGTTCTGATTTATTTTTGAAAAAGCATAAAAAGTGCTAAAATCCATATTTCGTTTTTTTTTTTCACTCCTACACTATTATTAACCTCAATAACATTCATTTCCACTAATTTCCAGTCTATTCTGAACACCTCACAATATTGTTTTTAGTCCAAAAGGTTGCACTGAGGTAGCTGGATGTCTAAGCAAAGCGACACAAGTCGGCGGCACAAACACGTGGCCCATCGTAGTTGGCTGTGTAGGCTTGAATGGCCTTTTTCTGCTCCTCCATCCTCTGCAGCATATAGAGGGTGGAGTTCAAGCGCGTCACTACCTCTTGTTTTTGTTGATGGCAGGGCATGTTCATGCTTTTTTGATGTAGCAGGAACAGTGAACGTAGTTTAATATCTGCTACTAAGATTTCTGGACTGCTCGGATCCCGTCGGATCCGCACAGTTCGGGTGGGCTCGGATTTCGGTAATCGAGCCCGCTCATCCTTACTTGAATGCCAGTAAAAAGGCTAGCTGTTACGAGCCGCGGCCATCGCTATGACGACCGGGGCGTCACTTCTGGGTCATGCTGTTTGAAATAGCGCCGCGTCCCGGCATTTGGTCAGCCAGACGCGCAAGCTAATATTCAGTTGTGCTATCTGGGCAGCCCATTGGGCTAATTAATCTGCACACCCATTGGCCAGTTTCGCTTTATAAGGCAGGGAGGGCTTAGCCTCCCTGCCGGTTATAGCTCAGTGCTCCTGTGCCTAGCCTCCTTCCATACCTCAGCTGGTGATTTGCCTTGTATCCTGACTACCCGTTTGACCCCTTGCTTGTTTCTGGATTTTGCCGTTTTGCCTGTGCCCCTGACCTTTTGGTCTGTTCCACGAATTCTGCTGACCTGCTCGTGACCCTGACCCTTTGGCGTGTTTGACTACTCTTCTCTGCTAGTGACCTCCGACCTCGGCCCGTCCTTTGGATATACGGTCTGTCATTACCCTCTATTCCTAGGGTTCTCCGCAGCCAGTACCCATCTCACAACCCTCCGTTTGTCTGCAGCCAAATATGTCCCCACCATCAGGAGCAACAGTTAAAACCAGACGTTCGGAGTAGACTCCGGGTTTTGTGGTGCTGGTTGCTGGGGTTCCTAACACTACCTGAGATTTTTTATCATAAGTTTCAGATTTTCCCAACAGCTTGCGATGAACTCGCTTCAAATAGCGTGACATGGATGAGGTTCCTAGATGGTTAAGGTCCCTACCTCTACTGACTGTGGCTTTACAAACGCTACAAATGGCTAGACAACTGTTGTCAGGATTTGGGTAGAAATTATTCCACGCATAAGAAGTGGATTTTTTGGTCTTATACCCAGGCATGACAATTGCCTTCTTCTTGTCACATGCAAAAACTGTTTCCACTGGTGCAGGACTTACACAAACAACATCATCCTCATCAACATCCTCATTAAGCCCTCGTCAGCTACACAAATATCCCCCTCATCTTATTGCTATTCCTCAATTTGTGCATCACTGGCTTCACTTGGGCTGCCCATGTACACATCTGCAGAAATGCTGAAAGGGGCCTTCTTTATGGGTACACTATCAGAAAGGTCAGGCTTCTTGGAGTGACCTTCTCTGGTGGGCAGAGTTTGAACATAATAATCTTGAACATTCTTCTACGGGTTTCTCTTCATTCATTCTTTACAGTCTATGGTAGGCATTCTACACCTCCCTCCCTGTAAGAAGCTAACACGTGATCTTTCCCAAATCTGGTCCCAGACTCAAGCAAGACTTTAGGAGACCTCCCTGTGTTATAAGGGCGCTGCTGATAGCCATTGTAGGAACCTTCCTGTACTAAAAGTGGGAGATTGAGTATGGTTATCCACTTGCAACCTCAGACTCTGTGTCCCCTTGATGATATTAGCTCCAAGCTTTATTGGTCCTTTTTCCATTTCTCAAGTCATTAATCCCGTCTCTTACAAACTTTCCCTACCGCCTTCCCTCAAGATCCATAACTCAACAAATTTTTCAAAGAACCGATCACCCCTCTCCCCATCAAGACTTCTCTTGGAGATGAATATGAGGTGAAAAGAATCTTGGAGGTTCGTTCTTTCCATGGCAAGACCCAGTTTCTTGTACATTGGAAGGGCTACGGCCCAGAGGAGAAATCCTGGGGAGATGAAATTGACCTCCATGCTCCTCGTCTCCTTGCTCAGTTCTTGGATAAGACCAAGCCTTCTTTGGGAGAGAGAAGAGGAGGAAGCACTGTCAGGCTCCGTCCTCGCTGTTCCTCTATGAAGCGGGGACGGGCGACTGATAGATCTGGACGGGGGCGTCCTGCTGCTAAGCAACAGGCATACAGCATCCCCGGACGCTCTCGCGCTATCGGCCAAATGCGCAATAACAAGTCCTGTTGCGATGTCACGGGACGCTTCTTTGTTTCGGTGGTCAGCGTGCCTGACCACCCCTCTCCTCCTCCTATCACAGCTCAGCTGCCTCTATTTAAAACCTTTCACTATATATTTCACTTTATATCAGACTTGAATTGAAATGCATCAGCCAGTTTATACATTTGTAATTGTTTAGATATTTTTTTGCATAAGGTACGTATTTCCATACTTTACATGCACACTAAAATTGCATAAGCGTATGTCCATAAGCATATATAGATTTTTGCACAAAATTGACTTGCATCCCCTAGGGTTTGCAGTGGCAGAATATGGGCGGCCAAGGATAAGTACATTAAGGGAGTGTTCACATAATTGCAACAAAATAGTTTTAACAGTAAGGGGCATATTCAATTGACGGCGGGATCGCCGAAAATCCCGTTCTCCCTGAGCTGCGAGCTGAAATCCAGTGAGTAAATTACCGTATTAATGGTTTTCCCATGAAGGATTACCGTAATAACGGTAATATTTTTTGAGGGCTGGATTTTCGGCGATCCCGCCGTCATTTGAATATGCCCCTAAGTGTCCAGTATTTGAAATCTCATTACATTATTATACTGTGTACACAGAGGTGGAACTAGCAAGCTGCTCCCGGTGCAGAGAAACCGGGAGGAGGAAACTGGGGTCCACAGCTCGCCGTGGTCCCCTTTATCTCTATTGGCCCTGGTGCACCACACCTGCTGCACCAATGGTAGTTCCACCGCTGTGTGTACAAATAGATTAATGTGACTTTAGCATTTACTGCTAAGACTGTCAAGCCACATCTCTATGCTTGGCGCTAGAATACACACTTGTACTCCTGATGCAAATACAACTGTTTTTTTAATGGATCTATTTTGAGATGCATCTGATTCATATACAGATAGTCTCTTCCTACGTACATTCAAATGCGCCACCTCTAAATAAGCCCCATGCTTTTTCCCTAGTTCTACCAGCAGGGGTTGTAAAGTAGTACTTTATAGTACAGATCAGCTTGTATCGTGATGTGGCATATTTCCTTTTTAAACTTTCTGAAAATTTGCATTCTACAAGCTGACAATAAAATATTTCCTTAACATGAAAATGTTATATTTCATACTAACGACTATGTTTAACAGTGTAGACAATTACTGCATTTTTATTTAAATTACACACTTGGCCTATTACAACACTGTTAATAGATTATAAATCACCTATACCAATACATGAGAAATGAAATGAAATAAAGGGCTTGTTGCAAATGACCCCTAAATAAATTTGTACTTCTGTTTATTTACAATATGAATCACATTTATATTCTACCTGACAAATTATTTCCTGGGATCATCCTTTTCTGTGGAGATATCTCAGATTTTCATTGAATTAGACCAGAGCAACATAAAATGAAACCATGTTACCATAATACTCTATGACAGATAATATCAAGTAAGCAAAGTCTGTTGGTATACAGACAATCATACCATTTTATAATACAACTTCAAGAGCCTAAAGACATCACAGGAGCAATTTATTAATCCTATTGCTGCTGGTGCCTGTAACCCATCTCTCAGCAGTGCAGTTTTACAGGCTATATTCATTATAGAAGATAAACATTAACATGTATTTTAACCAAAACCTTTTTGCAATATTGTAAAAGGAGAATAATGTATTTTGGCTTCATATGTGGGTTAAATAAAAATCAACAACATGATTAGATTTATTATGTTCATAACGTTTATTCTTTAAAGGGATTATCTAACTTCGCATGACTTTAACTCTTTCCCAAACACTGTCTGTAGATAAAAGTCCATTTCACAGCCATGGTGCAAGACACCGATCAAAACTTGACTGTCATTGATTGCATTGATGAGGAATTAAGATAATACTTTTGTACTAGAACAAAAATTACTATGTAAGAGAAACTAGAAAGTAGAAGTTTCTTGTCATCCAATCACTGTTCAGAGTTCAAAGATTTGTATAGATTAAAGAACCAGCACAAGCTTCTGAATGGGTAGAAGGAAATTATATGTGCTTTCTGGGCTTTAAGGGTAATTTGCTGTCTCTCTAACACCTCAAACAACCTGCATTCCAACACACAATGCCTTCAAAACAACTGAAACTGATCTTTTGACATCCTTCCTAAGCGTTCAGTTTTACAAGTTAACAATTACACATTTATGTCCATTTATGTTTTTAGACACTGTTTCAGTTTTGTTGAATACATAATTATGTTGATCGAGACACAAATAGTTTTTATACACTTAGTAGAATCTGTGGATTTTCTGTTCCTTGTTAGATATTCCACAGCAAAAAATGTACATTGTTTGACCCCAAATAACAGCAATGTAGTTAAAATGTTTATGAACATTTCACATGTAAACATTATTATTTTTGGAATTTGTACAGTCAGATAATGACTGTACAAGCTCTATATAGTATCAGTTTACTCCTATGTTTCCAGACATTTAAAATGTAAAAGATATTTTTTGTTTGGGTTGAGTTCATAAAGTTAATAAAAATTTGAAATTTAATACACTTTGGATGAACTGTTCTACATATCCTTTATATATCCTGGTCCCCAATAACAATCACAGTACGCTACCGGGACCTTGGTGAATCCAGAAAACAGTGAATCCAAGGTAAGAGCTGGCTCAATGCATGGCGTGAGCAGAAGGCCACCCAGTGGACCAGGCAACAGGAGGTCTAACCGGGACACTAATCTACCTAAAACCTGACCAGGATCCAACTGGACCACCTCACATTGGTTTCATCCCAATCAGTGCATGGGTGTCCGAATGCATATCCGGACAGATAAACAAACCAAATCCATCCAGTGGAAGGCCCACAACAGACTCCCTGGGTGAAAGTTCTGACAGCATGCATCAACGGGAGGTACATTCTGAACACTAACCCCCCTAAAACCTGGGCAGGATCCAATTAGACCACATTGCGTTGGTTTTATCCCTTCCTTTATATACATACAGTATATATACATACAGTATATATATATATATATATATATATATATATATATATATATATATATATATATATATATATTTGTAGCAAATGTCCCTTCATCTCCTTTTTATACAATGTCTAGGGTGTTTGGAGAAGGGAGTGGAGACACACTGGACGCGCTCCTTTTGGAGACACACTGTGCCATACACACATTGTTGAACTGACAGTTAAGTAGGAGGACAAGCAGGTGCTGTCTCCAGACTCTATAGCTGTACCACTGTTAAACATGGTGATCAGACCACCATATTGTGTTTTTAAATAAATTAAAAATTACAATACTTGGGTCCTGGCTTGGTTTGGGTAGCTTTATGTGCATGTCACATTACTATGCAAGTCCTGGGGAGGGGTCAAGGGTTAGTGCGGCAATGCACCCTGTCCTATTTCATCTTGATGCCGGCCCAAGCATTTCTTTTCTGGTCCCAGTAGTCTTTGCTTATTGTCAGTAGTGACTGATTGTTTGATATTATTTACCTGTTTAACTATTGTTTTAGGATCTTTACAATATGCACTTTATTCAAGGCTTATTTGTCTTATCATATGGTGTTATTTTGTTATTGACCTTATACCTTCATTCAGTAAATTCTGATTGGTGTTCTGTAGATTTCAGAATCTGCTGCAGATGTCAGAATGATGAGGAATGCCCTATGTCAATCAGACCTCAGACATTATAAACACCAGGGAAGGGGACCTATTCCTTTAGTTAGTGTTATGTTATGAGCCAGTCAACTTGAGCCTGTACTATTGTCACTGTGTTAGTTACCCAGTGTATGGACTTCTGTTCTTTTGATTAAACTTTCCAAAGGGCATAGTGGAATATGTGCTTGTCAAGACCCAGAAGAGACATTTTGCATTCTGCAATAACAAATTAAATAAAATACAGCTGATGTGAAAGAGAACAATGTGGGAGATAAATAAAAGTAAGGAAGAGATGCCATAACTTCCCCTCACTTATCAATATAAAGGTTTGAAAAATGCAATGCATAACAACCCTGTTATAATGACACTTTAGGTAGAAAAGGTTCAGAATTTTACATGGGTTACTTTGAAGGAATAGATTTCCACGCAAAGAAATATCTGCAAATAAGTTAAATGTTGTACAATTGATTTAGTTCACCTGAAAAAATATCTCAGGCCCTGTACACCAACACCTCAGCATTTCTGTTATTGGCTTCTCTGTGTCACCATTTTATAAACTTACAGAAATTGAAATTCTGGACATTAAAAGTTTATTAGAATCTAACTTTAAATAAAGTGGAAAGCCTCAAAGCTCATTTTCGAAGCATGTTAACATCTTCATAACTAAGCAATGTAATCAGCTTTTTGCAGCCAACATCACCCAATGTTTGATAATCTGAAGCAGGGTCTAAAGCACAGGAACAAGTTATTTATATCATGGATAGGTTGAATTTAAACCTTTTAAATTGAACCTATTTCCCCGTCTGGTTTTTGTTCCAAACCCTCCCAAGTATTATTTATGCTAATCACTATACTTCTATGGGCAGGCAGGAGATCTCAAATTAAATTAAGCACCTTGCCTCCCCATATGGGAGATAGTGGTCTCTGCATCTTGGGCCTCTATTTATTTTTATCTAGCCACCTATCTTGCACAATGCATCCAAATGCTGCCATTCTAGAGATGTTAACTTTATCCAATATCCTATGTCTTCCCAGTCACCTAAGACCAGCCTCCATAAAGGTAAACTCCATCAATGCTTTCTAGTGCCACAAATGGGATACAGTCACCAAGACATATTTGCTCTTAGCTCCAGATTTGGTGTTTCCATTATGGAACAATTCTCTCTTCCATCCAGGCCTTTAGCTGGCTGTCTTTGCCTTTTACTTAATATTAGATTCCAAAACAATCTAACTCTCCTGGGTAGTTTGCCTCATTACACAGGACTACAACTGAGGTTTTGGTTATCTCACCAAACTTTCTATCAGCAATTCACAAATAAATAAACACACGCTTAATGCCTACACTTGCCAGTCCATTCCCTCTCCTGTCCTGATTCTCCAGTCGTAAGGCGTCGCAAGTGTACGGTTTCAACAAAACCTACATATGGATGTATGCATATGTATTTTTGGTGTGTATGTGCTGTACAGAAATTAGTATTATAAGCAAATAAAAAAGATGCAAATCCAACTCTACATGAGCCCTTTGTAAAATACAAAACCCCATTTTTAAGGAAAGTGAAAATTTCTTGTAAGCAATGGTTTGGATTTATTTTAGATTTAAATGTCCTCTTCTCGATTTTTGTCATGGTCTTATCAGTCATAAAATGTAGCTTATCCAAGACTGAGCAGGCCTGTATCATGTGCAATAGAGTTCATACAACAATCTTAGTTTAGTAGCTTTATTCCTTTCCTCCAGGGAAAAAAAAGATTGTGCCCTTCTACTCACATAGGATGGGATAATAATAAGGATTATAAGAAAAGAATGAGATTAAAAAGAATGATATTAATAATGCATCAGTTCTAAAAGCTTGTAGGACATGCATTTGTCTTATATCTAAAATATGCATAAGATGAAAAACAATCCTGTGTTTCATAACCCTTGCATTGATATTATATGAGTGGTCTTAGAACTACTCCAAATATACATGGGATTAGAAGGTACTACTGCGTGACAAGGCAGTTCTCTATTTAGTTCAAATCCTTTTATTGCTTCTCAGTTTAGTATTTATTTTAACCTTTAATTCTTCTTTAGCCTATTTTTGTATTGACTTTGTTCCAAATAGGATGAATCTTCCAGAAAATACCAAAGCTAGGTAAATGGTCTCTGCTTGATTTATCTTCTGTTGGTCAACCCTCTCTTTCCTTCTGGGTTAGGCTGGGTACACACTACTTTGTTTTCAGTTAATTATCGGGCCAATTAGATGATAAACGTTTGGTTGGCCCACTATTAGAGTAGTGTATACCCTACAATGAGGAACTATAATCGTTCCAGAGCCCATAATATCATTGAATGAGATTTTTAAACTGCACTGTAAATCCCGTTCAACTATGTCGTCCCAATTCTGTAGTGTGTATGCACTCTGCAAAATTGGAATAACAATTTAGCTGGTTTCTGGGGGTTCGGATAATAAATCAGCAATTGACCTGCTTTCCTTGACCTCCAGCTACTCACTGACACCAGAACTCAGGACAGCTGGTTCTCAGTTGTAGCTGATGGTTATGACAGATGAAGAGCACAGATCTGAAGGTAATCGTGTACAACGTATATAGTGTGTACACATGAATCGGCATGCTGATCGGGACTTTTTTTCTCCCTGTCATTGGTAAAATTTATAAAAATATTGCATTGTAAGAATGTTGTTGTAGTGTGTACGCAGCCTTAGACCTTATTTTTCATAGTGTAGATATATATATATATCTTTTTTTTAATTTAGTGGCATAATTTGTTATGTTATCTATGTTCTTAATAAGGTGATTTGTATATTATTTGAATCAGTGGTGGTATGGAAGTTTTGCACTTTCCATAGTTGTTGGTTCAAGTTCTTACTCATGCTTTTAATGGGAGACTTTATTTAGCAAGAGAACAATGCTTTAAAATAATGAGTTGAATCCGGTGCCTTTATGCCAAAGTGAGAATTAGATTGACTGTTGCAGATACTCACCCCCTTCCAAGTAATCGAGTGATCAGAAATGTGCTAAATATTGAGTGCTAACAATAGTAGGATGAGCTACATCTGGTGCTAACTTTTAAAAATTAAGCCATACTGGCATCATCTTGAAAAAAATAGCCGCATCTGGTTTCAAGACTATGATATATCTGGTACCAGCCAATACAAATTTAACTACATCTGCAGCCAGCAATAATATGCTGAGCCATAATTGGTGCCAATAATAATATGCTTTTATGGGGGATGGGGGAAGATGCTGTTGGTCTGTCCATATCTCTGCACTGCTGACAGGAAAGTGGTAGTCTTGTAAGTCTCAGTAGTTCTCCTGTGCAAAGCCACTGATGTCCTCTGAAGCATTTTAAGTTACAATATTCAAATGTCCTGTCCTGTCCTGTCTGCTGGCAGGAAAAAGGCAGTTTCTTAGAACTGAGCATCTGTCCAGTGTAGTGCCGCTAACATCTCATGCAAATTTAGAGTAACCGTGGCAGCAAAAAAGAGCCATGTCTTTAGCATTGCTACTGGGAGGACTGTGGTGTTGACCAAGAGGTCAATGCACCAGGAATGGAAACGCCTCTCAGCAGCCCTAAATAGGCTCATAGCATTCAGCTTTTCCATGCTCTGAATATCAATTGGTTCAGAGCAGGAAGGGAGTGCTGTTATGGTAGGTAATAGCCGGCTGCGAATCCTGGCAACAGTGGGTGAGTGGGCGAGGCACAGTCTGCTTACCATTCCTAGGGCCTCATTTATGAAGTGCATAATTTAGAGTAAAATCCAGTTAAAGGGTGCAAATTTACACCTGGACAAACACTGTTGTGGTGCAAATTATTTTTGCATACAGGAAAATACTGCCTGCTTTTTCATGTGACACACTACTAAGCAGATTTGATTTTACATTGCGATTTAGAGTTCAATCTGTGCACAAATTTTAAATGTGCCCCCACCTGCAGCACAACATGGTTACAATATGTTTACTAATTATAAATTGTTTGATTTTATTACATGTATCACTTTTATGCGTGTAAAGCTTATTGTTACATTGCTTGGAGTGTGCTTAGAAATGTTCTTCTCTACTGTGCAACAGTGAGGTACAGAATGGGTCCCATTAGCAGTATAGAATGAGACCCAAATACCACAAGCTGTTATGAGCTATGAGAAATAGTCATGTTCCCCTCTAAACAGGGAAGGCCGGAGTCATTAAGGAATGTAAATCCAGATATATGCCATGTTTTGCGTAAAATTGTTCTGTGCATGCTTAGAAACGGACTATACACCAGGGAGCACAATAGCATGCAATTCATCTTCAAATGTCCTGCTGCAATTTGATGGACAGAACTGAGGATGGAAGGGCCTATCTATGTAGTAAATGTACAGCAAGAATGTGCCAAGGTTGAGTACATGCACATCCATCCAATTCAATCTCCTGGCATCTCTGAGTTACGTTATTTTCTAGCCGCATCACTTGCAACAAATACAGGGGTGGTGTAAGTGCCGATTGATAGTGATGACAGTCACATATGCATGCTAGAATATTAGTTTGCAATCAAGAGCAACTGTAAAAAGATTTTGTTTATGTTCTTTCATTAATGATTATATTATTAACAGGTGTTAATGTATTTAATAATGTTTTATTTATTTATTATCTGGGCATTCTTTGGACTTTATACATATGCATTGTGTGTATCCTGCAGTGTGTTCTGTCTGTCTGCACACGCCAATTACCATATAGGCAGAGCGTACTTAGACAAAGGTTTCTTGAGATCCTTACCTGCTTGCGCAAGTTAACGAAATTGTTAATTGCGCTCACCTTGCATTCCTTCATGAATCAGGCCCCATATTTCCTTCAGACATTGCTGCATTGTACAGTTTGCAATAAATGTCTTTGTTTGAAACTGCAGTTTAAATAAAAGTAAGGTGTATGCAAGCTGACAATGAAATTATGCATAACAGACAAGTTAATGACTGCCTCTGACATGTTCTATAGTTGGCTTTCAAGCCAAAATTCAAGACGCTTCTTTATTCAGCACATTTCAATTATTGCTCATTGTTATATTATATAGTTAGCATACCACATTAACATGACTATAGTTTTCTACAATTGTGTTCCATTTATTGTTGAGTCATCCAGATGAGTTGAATGTAGATTATAAAAAACCTGAATTTTTCATATGAATTCTTATGCCAGTACTATTCCAAATTGCAAAACAATGTTCTTAAATGAAGGCAGTATTTCACCAAACCCTGCTCCAATCCCAACTACTTCTGCACTCAGATCACTGTATTTTAATGAAGAATACCATCTGAAATATTTTATTCTGCCATTGCAGCTTAACAAAATGCACCCACTATGAATTCCAGACATCTTCAATCCAAGCAATGTATCATGAGTGTTTGTAATGTGATGTACTTCATAGTGACCAATAAGATATCGACTTTCATTTGTCTGACTTAACTAGTCTGCTTAAAGCTGTTACCTAAGTGGTTGCTATAGGTTATAACATATTTTTGCACTTTTTCACCACTTTATTAAATAGGCCGAATAGCAGTCTATGGGTCTGAATCATTAAGGAAAGTAATGCAAAAAAAGGAGTAAATGTTCTCCGGGACAAACCATGTTATAATGCAAGGGATGCAAATTAGTTTATTATTTTGCACATAAGTTGAATACTGGCTGTTTTATCATCTAGCACACAAATACTTGATAGCTTTATTTTTACACTGAAATTTAAAGTTGATCTAGGATATGCCCAACCCCAACTATAAATCTGTCCCCGCATTTTTAATTTACCTCCCCCTTCAATGCAACATGGTTTTGCCCAAGTGCAAAGTTACTCCTTTTTATGCTTTGCTCTCCTTAATGACTCAACCCCTATATCTTTTTGTACAGTATATGGTTAATTTACCATTCCCCACATTTTAGACCTTGTACCTGAAGGCTTCTAATTACTTACTATGTTTACAAGGGTTAAGAACACAGATCCTCTTACTATGTTAACAAATAAATATTTTGGCATAAGTGTACAGGACGAAGAAAGATTTTAGTTTACAGTTTAGCTTTGAGTCTCATAAAAGTAGATCTTCTGTAAAATGTCAGTAATATGGATATTGCTATCATTTTATTACATCTTTCTGTTTCTCTTCACTTGGGAATATTTCTTCATATTTGCTGTACAAGCTAAAGTCTAATTCTGCACCGTGTATGCCAAATTCCTTTGTTTATATATAACAATTTATTATGTTTAGGAGGAGCTATCATACAAAATATGGGGCCTTTGTGTCAGTTGCTTTCTGATGAATTGATTTATACTTTGCTTTTAATAAAGGAATCTCTCAAAATTCAACATTCTAAAACATCTCTGTTTACTTTTTTTCCACAATTACTTGGTGACAGAAAATTGATGCAAAATGGAGAAGAGCAAGTACACTGTAGTAATATCACCATAGAATTTTGTGACCCACCAAAAAAGTGCATGGTACCCTTAATTGCCCTCGGGCAATGGCACTAAAGGGATTTAAGGGTTGATTTCATATTACATTAGTGGAAGCATGAAAAAATGCTTTATTTGTAAAGAGTAATTGGTTTTAAAGAGTGACTCTACATTTTAGTAAAATGTTCACCTAGATAATTGAATTTGTTTGTTTGTCACTTGAATTAAAAATTAGTTTCAAGTAGGTTTTGATGCAGAGGGCAGGAAACAATCTCGGGGTTTGGATTTGTCTGAATTGATTTTAAAGTTGCATAAAGATCCAAATCAATGGAGTTCTCTAAATATATTGGAGAGGGTAATCATTGCATGTTAATGGATAGCAGGATATCATAAGCATACAGGGCTCTTTTATGTTCTCACTGACCAATTTTAATACCTGCTGGTGTTTTGAGGTTCCGGTATAAGACCAAAAATGAGTGGGAAGAGAGGGCAGCCTTGTGGTTGGCATTTGAAATTCCAAAAGAGGTGGAGAGGAAACTGTTCACTAGGACTGGAACTGATGGCTGTCGGTAAAGGTCATTAACAGAATATTTCTATAACTTTCTGATCATTGTAAACTAACTGATCTTGTTGTTTTTTGAATGACCCAGTGGCGCTTGTTTGTTCTCAAAGCCTAATAGGGAATCTGCTTTGTTACTTTTGGTTCAGCCACCGCAGTTATTTAGCAACTTTCTTGGAAAGGGTGGCAATAAGTTGACCCCTTAGGTACTTAAGAGCCTTCAATGTAGATATAGATTGGTTTTTGGGAACACTGGTGGGGGTCATATAATAAAGAGCCTACCTGTCGAAATTTGTCCATGGTGAGGCCTTAAACCAATACTAAAGTCCCCTCCCCTCCAAAACTATGAATATGTTTCCCTCTGGGTCAGTGTATGTATGGAACACATTAAAGGGGGCATTGTTGTGGAATGCTGTCCCCTTATGTTTTACATTTGCAGAGAAAAATAAAGGTCTGTGAAAACCATCACTCTTTAGCTTTGTGTGTGGTGGAGTGAGATGTGTTTCTTTTAGGAAAATGTCATATTGACCTATTTTCATGTCAGCATGGAAACTTGAGTGTTTTTTGTGGAATAAGCCCACTGACATGTACTGAGATGTTTTTGAGGCGTTAAATATAATAAGGGAATGGCAAACTTACCGGTTACACTGCCTTCACTCCAGCCCTTGTACTCTGTCCACCCTTACTTCTGTCATGGACTCTGAGGTCTTCTCACTCCTCCCTTCCGCTTTCTCCTCAACCTGTTCTCTTGACCTTGCTCAGCCCCACCTCCTTCACTTTCTCCCCTCAAATACTTGCAGTCACCTAGCTCACCCTTTCTAACTATCTCTTTACAGCAATAGTAAGAAAAGGTGATAGTAAGAAAACACGCGCACATCACACCCATTATTAACAAACCACTTCTCGACCCTGCCTCTCTCCAGCTACTGCTCCATATCATTATTCCCTTTTATTTCCAGATGTTTTGAGTGGCTAGTCTATAACTATTTTAAACAATTTCTCACTGTTCACTCAGTGCTTGATCCCCTACAATCAGGTTTATGTTCCCTCCACTCCACCGAAACTTCCCTCACCAAGGTGACTAATGCTCTTCTCTTGTTGATGGGCCTGTTCATCAAGTTGATGATGATGACTGTCATTATATCTAATACAACCACATCAAGATTCTCTCGTAGTGTATCTATATATCTTTACACTGTATTTTGAGTTGCACGTTTGTTAAGCAGACAAAAAACATGTTTATCTGTTTTTATTTTATTAGGAAAAAGGGAAGATTGGGACCCAGGTCTTGGTGGCCCCGGGCATATCTGCATTAAAAAAAAATTCCTTACATATAATCATTTATCAAATTTGGCCCACTAATATATTTATAAAATAATTTGGCAGCTGTAAGCTAATTATTAATAATTTTTGACCCTCTAAACAAGAAGTTTCCCTCATAAGTAAAACTTATTGTGTGCCTATGTTAAGAATGGTCAGAAACCTCTAACAGCATGCTTTTTTTTTCAGTTGAATCTCAAGAGAGTTTCTGCTTCTTTTGAATCTCGAGAGCGTTTGACTAAACCATTGGTGGAGATTCGATTTTGTAACATCAAAATCGCAGGTTAATACATATGGCGACTTTGCGTATAAAATCACTGGTGATCTTGGTGCGATTTGCAGCGATTTAAAATCATTGAAAAAAAATTGCAGCTTAATACATTTATTCCTTAGTGTAGTGTGATGGGTGTTTGTGTGTGGGGGCCAGGGTGAGGGTTAGTGCTATTCATTTAATAGGGTAGTGGTGTTGAAAGCTTTTTAAATTATTGGTAGGGGCTACTTAATGCTGCAGCGATGGTGAGGCCTATTAATTTAAGTTGGGGTGATGCTATAGTGGTTTATTAATTAAATGTGGGACTGAGTTGGGCAAGATGGAGGGCCATTTATTAAGTCTGAATGCTACAATTGATATAAATGATGCGTATAGGCCTATTTAGCACATGTTAATGTTATTAATTTAATGCCAGGACTGGTTGGAGTGAAATAGGACTATTTATTAAAGGTTAATTATATTAATTTAATGTCAGAGCTGGCTGGGGAGATTTAAGACTATTTATTAAATGTGAATGTTTTTATTTTGATGTTGGGGCTGGTTTGATTTTACTCCTATTAATTAAATGTGAATGCGAGAGTATTTACTCATTGCCCTGCTTTCCATATTTCATGTACTTATCCTTTTTCCAAACAGGGCCCCAACATACACCGATCTAGAAAAGCAGCAACTAAGATTAAGACACTAGTAGTGGCAGATAGTGAAAGCTGCAAAAATAGGTAAGAGGGAGGTCGTATCACGGTCTGCCAACTTCTAATTCTGGTGGCAAAGACCAAATGGTGGACTTGTCCTGAATGCATGGACAGTTGTGAGGTATCCCTTGCTTCACACTGCTTACTTGTGTTGGGGGGCTGCATGCACCTAACAGTAATGCGCACAGCATTTACAGTGGATTTTAAAGAGAAAGGGCTTGATGGCAGCCGAGAATTATCTAATGTTAATGCCTTGAATTTTCCTTTATGGACACACTGACTTGGCCGCATGACGGCACACACAGCGGAGAAATGGTGGTGTGTGCATTGCCCAGCCTTATACCAATCCACCACTGATTTTCAGATAATACAAAATTTACATTTACATATGTGTTTGAGCTGCAAGATTGCAATCTACTCTAAATCAGGCCCAAATGTACCAAATACACTTTTATGGAATCATGACTACTCTTACGGATGCTGTGCATCTGACTTATATAAATAACCCTTGGTGACATAGGAATTATACTGTATTCTACATGTTACAACATATCTTCCAACAATTCAGTCCCTGGCAGCGAGACATGAAGGCATGACCACACCATGACAGAGAAGCAGGTTCAGATTGGGAACTGAAAGTGGCCCTGGAAAAAAATCTTGAAGTGGCCTCATGTAGGCGTGGCCAAATCAATTGTGGGTGTAGCCAACACAAAAATAGACAAAAAAAGGCCCATGTCAAATCCTCCCCTGGGATCAATGATGCTTTTCTTGCACATGGTCACTCTTCAAGGTTTGCTACTACTCTTTAAGTTAGTACACAAAAATATTTTTAATATGAAATAGGTAGCTTGCTATTGTATGAATTTATTGGTGCCACTTTATTTTAACCAGTAGTCAAAGTGGGCTGGAATAAGGTGGTATGCCATACAGCCGCTTCTACTGCCTTATTTGTAAACCTAGCAAATTCCATTTTCTTACATTTTCCATATTGCCACTTCTAAATTTCCATTTCAACCACAGTTTTTACCAATAGGGTACTCAGATGGAAACCATACTTGAAAATAACATCTATGCACGATTTGCTGCTGGGTAACTGAATCCGTACCAGTTGTGTACTGAACTCTTTATGCAGATCAATGACACTACAGCCCCAACCCAAATGATTATATTTAGATTTCCACAGACAAATGTTCCTTATCTAGGCCTCTCCATCGACAGTCAACAGAGAGCAATCATGGGTATGTTGGATGTATGCATTATTAATAAATATTGTAATTGAAAAATAAGACTAGTCACAATAAATTGTATTCTCAGTCTACTTATAACCCAACTAGCTTAGAAATATCCCTGGGACGAGCACAGTTTTCTCAGTAATGTCAGAGCTTTGGGCACTTGCAGAAAAAGCAGTCAAGAGATTTGCGATCCAGACACAGTGATCGTGTATCACTCACTAAACTTTCACTTCAGATGACAAAAATACTTGATAAAATAATTTGGGTACTTTACATTAGCCAATAAAATTAATTTGGGAAACACCAACATAAAATATATATCAATGACAGTCAATACCATTCATGCTAACCTCCACAGGGTTCAAAAGATCATGTAAAACATCACCTAAATGCAGTGTTGACATTTGTATGGAATGGACAGATGGTGCTGAAAGATAATGAAATCTAACTATTAATTATTTGCAGGGAACTTATTGCTAGGCTAAATAATGGTACTCTGATGCTTAACAGATTGTTTAACTTTAAATATTATTGTTTTTGTTAGAGAATATAGCTGATATTCCCTGTTACTTAGATGACAAATTAATACTTTAGATGTTCATGTATAAAAAAATTCAAGCATGCAGAATGCAGATTTTATTTCACAGATTGAGTATGCCCAAAATATGATATAAATATTGTTTTACTTTACCAATTGACTGACTGACACTCAAAAAGATGACAAGAACAATTGTACCTTTGCTTAAACCATGTGCGCTGACTAAGAATGTCCCCATGGTCCCATCAGACTTGGAAATAGCTTGGGAAAATCCCACACTGCTCACTACTTTAATTCCTGCTGACACAAAAAAAGAAAATAGGACTATTCTGCTTGTGCCACTCTAAAGGATACAAGGAGTAATTATATTACTGTCAGTGTGGGTGATCATGTAGAGGTTCTCACTGTGTAGCATAATTGTCTATGGTAGGTGTGAGTGATTCATCGACAGATATCTGGATATGATGTGTTGTATTCTTGTATATAATAATTTCATTAGTTTACTAACTTACCTGTGTCGGGACCGCTCAGCTCCGTGATACAGGAGACATCTGTCTGGGTGGAGCCGAAGTGAGTCACATGAGAGCCTCTGCAGCCCCTGCAGCCCCTGCTCTGTGACTGACAGCCTCACAATTCGCTGCCAGGACAGCGTCAATGCCGGCACAGCCCCCCTTTTGAAACAAATAGGATAGCAGAAGCGGACCCCTCCTGATCAACTTTCGCCCACCATCATCCCCCTGCGCTGCCGAGAGACAAAAAAAATGCACAGAAAAAAAAAAATACATGAGGCGGCCTCCGGGCGGCCTCATTAGGCCAGCAGCCTCATTAGGCCAACGGCCTACCGGGAAAATTCCTGATAAGGCCTATGGCCAATCCGTCCCTGCAGAGAAGTAGAGCATGCCCCCGAAAGGCGGCCTAGGGCTGTATAGTGCTAGGCTGCCCTATAGAAATCTCCCTTCCCCTCTAAACACTGCAGCACCTGGTGCACTGCACGCTTTTACCTCTGTTCTGCTATGCAGATCAGCTGTGAACGGAAGATACTTCCCAACATTCTCACCCTCAGTAAAAACATGTCCCTGGGTGGGACAGCGGGACAGTTCTTAAAATCAGGACCTTTGCGCCTAAATCGGGACAGTTGTTACAATTCATCAGCGAATGTGATTTTGTAGTCAGTGTTGAGAACTTTAGAAAACGTAGCCTTGTATATGTTATTGTTGGGACAATTGATCCTTGTTTTATTTTGTTTATTCAAATAATCAGTTTTTGGTAAAAAAAACAAACAATCTAAAGGAAGGCTTAAAATAAATGCTACATGTTTTGTAGATATTCTGTTTAATGGAATGCTGGATGGAAAGAGATTCACAATGAGAGAGAAGAGGTTAAAACTGATGATCCATAAACTTAAACTTATTTTGTTTTTGTTTTTTTACCTATCAAACTATTCCATTCCACACCTCCAACTTTAAAACAATTACATGAAAGCATTTATAATTGTTATTTATTTTTGCGAGTCTCTACACAAGTTTAAATTGTTCATAAAATGTCATTCTTAATTTAGAAAGCATATGTTTATGTACCATAAGTAATGTACAATTACAACTAAAGTAAAATAATTGTACTGTTGGCGATTATGCTTTTAAACATCCAATTTCAGATTTTTGCTTTGCTTTGACTAAGAACAATGTGTACAATATTAACTTTGTATAATTGCCTTTTAGAAATGTACAGGGTTTGAATAATGCTTTAGTAGGATACAATAACAAAACTGACTTGACTCGTTGTTCTTCTAGACAAATATCAAAAAGCTTAGAAAACACTAATGGGACTGCTTTTAAACTGGGCTGTGTTTACCATACAGGCAAGTAATGGTCATGTTTATGGCAGCACTTCTTAGGTGATAGCAGAGAAGCCGTTTATATTAATGCAATGTTTTTTCAGTTTCCTTTTATCCTTCTGTAAAGGACTTACCCCGCCGCTCCGGAAGCCGCACTTCCACATCCAAGACCACGTGACCGCACCCGGAGGCGGTCACATGACCTCAACCTAGAGGCGGGGATTTTGAATCCCTGTCATGATAAAAATCTCACTCTGACACTCGCTGAGTGTCAGAGCAACACTTACCTGTTCCTGGCTCCTGTGCTTCGTGGATTGCTGTGTCTTCCAGTTGCCTGTGTCTTCCTGTGTGCTGATCTCTGCCTGTTTGACTACTCTGGCTCTCTTATCCCTGTGTACCGACCCGGCTTGCTGACCATTCCTCTGTTCTTGTGACCCGTGTACCGAACCTGGCTTGTTGACTCTGAGTTGCCTCCTGATTCTGCCTGACTCCATTCCTGTGTACCGAACCGGCTTGTCTGACTCCGCAGCCTACGCTTCACTCCGCTGTACTACATCTTGGGGCGAACCTGAGGACCGCGACCTGCGACTCCTGGCAGCAAAGCCCACCCCGCCTTGCGGCGGTTTTTGGTGAACACCGGGGAGATCGTTAGACTCCGCACCTCAGGTAAGCCAGGGCTAATCAAGATTAGTAGTAGAAGTTTCCAGAATCTGTTACACCTTCTTAGTCTTTATTAATCATCTATTTTACCCAGCATAAAATAATGGTGGAAGTGGTGATGGATATAGATTCATGAGCATGTAAAATAGAAATTATTAATATATGGTATAATAACTCACAATATCTACATTAAGCTCAATCCTGTTGTGACACAAGATTGAAAAGCATAAAACTTATTCATGAAAAGATGGAAGACCAAAACCAAGTGACTGGAGTGACCAATCCTTAATGTACAGTAAAAAGTCTAATTATACACAGATCAGTCACAACATAAATACCACCTGCCTAATATTGTTTAGGTCCACCTCGTGACACCAAAACAGCCCTGACCTGTCAAGGCATGGACTCCACAAGACCTCTGAAGGTGTCTTGTGGTATCTGGCATAAAGTTAGCAGCATATGTGTTACGTCTCACTGGAGACAACTACCAACCGGTATTGACACTGGCCTTCCCAGGGCGCTGAGTCTAACGGACCCCACGGTCTTCTCCAAGAACCGCCGCAAGGCGGGCTGGTTTTAGCTGCCGGAGGCCCGCAGGTCGCGGCCCCTAGGTTAGCCCACCAGCGTGGTAGAGAGATAGTAGTAGGGTGACTGGTTCTGGGAACACAGTAAAAGGCCTCGTCTAGCTGGATATTAAACAGCTTAACTGTAAGATGTAGGAAGGAGGTACCTTGCTGTCTAGTAGAAAGGCACGAGGAGACAAACACGACAGGAGTCAGGAACTGTAGCCGGTTCGGTACACAGAATGTCAGCCAGTGCGTGTTGCCAGGGATTCAGCAGATGCAGGGTTAAATAGACAAGCCGGGTTGGTACACAGAAAGTCAGCCAGTGCGTGTTGCCAGGGATTCAGCAGATGCAGGGTTAATCAGATAAGCCGGGTCGGTACACAGAAAGTCAGCCAGTATTCACAGGGAGAAGTGCACAGGGAAAGCACTGGGCTCAGGAGCAGCCAGACGCTAAGTACACTTGTTGCTCTGACACAGGAGAGTGTCAGAGTGAAGACTAAACAGTGGGTAAGTTTGAATTCCCTGCCTCTCAGGTCACATGATCAGACAGACCTAACAAATAGTGGGGAAGTTTGAGTTCCCCACCTCTCAGGTCACGTGATCAGACAGACCTAACAATATCCTTGCAAAAGTGGGGCTTCCATGGCATGGACTTGTTTTTCCAGCATATCTTACAGAGGCTTGTTCGGATTGAGATCTGTGGAATTTGGAGGCCAAATCAACTTGTCATGTTCCTCAAACTTTTTCTGAACAATTTTTGCAGTGTAGCAGGGCGTACTATCCTGCTAAAAGAGGCCACTGACATCAGTTGCCATGAAGGGGTGTACTTGGTCTGCAACAAAGTTTAGGTAAGTGGTACATGTCAAAGTAACATCCACATGAATGCCAGGACCCAAGGTTTCCCAGCAGAACATTTTCCAGAGCATCACACTGCTTCTGCCAGCTTGCCTTCTTCCCATAGTGCATCCTGGTGCCATCTCTTCCCCAGGTAAACACCACACACACATTTGGCCATCTAGCAGATGAAATAAAAACATGTTTCCTCAGATGAAGTCACCTTCTGCCAATGCTCCATGGTCCAGTTCTGGCGCTCACGTGCCCATTGTAGGCGCTTTTGGCAGTGGTCAGGGGTTTGCAAGGGTACTCTGATCGGTCTGCAGCTACGCAGCAAGCTGTGATGTACTGTGTGTTCTAACACCTTTTTATCAACTTTTTCAGCAATTTGTGTTACAGTAGCTCTTCTGTGGAACTGGACCAGATGGGCTAGCCTACACGCCGCACGCACAGTGAGGACCCATGAGCCTGTCACCGGTTCACTGGTCATCCTTTCTTGCACCACCTCTGGTAGGTACTAACCACTGCATACTTCAAGACTTCAAGAAATGACTGTTCACTTGCTGCCTATTATATCCCAACACTTGGCATGTCATTCACGTCACTTGTCAGTGATTTTAATGTTGTGGCTGATCGGTATTATATATATATATATATATATATATATATACACATACATATATATATATATACATATATATATATATATATATATATATATATATGTGTGTGTATACATATATATTTTCAGTGGGCACTTAATTAGGTTTCTAGTACTGGGTACATTCCTCAGGCATTTTGGTTCGAACATTCCACATGATAAAGGCATTGAAGCAGTGTCTAATTTTATTCTGACCTCAGACATGGATCGTCTGCTATGTGAATTTATTTTGTCGTCGATTAGATTTATTTTGAAACACAATTATATTTTGTTTAACAATCAATTTTTTCTACAGACACTGGGCACAGCCATGGGGACCAGGTTTGCCCCAAGTTTTGCGAATTTATACATGGGACAATTTAAAGATCTATTTGTCTGGAATTCCACATTTGGGGCGAAACTGGTCCTCTATGGCAGATATATCAACGACTTATTTTTCATTTGGGATGGGGATGATTTTTCTATATCTTCTTTTCTCACTCATCTTAATAATAATGAATTTGGTCTCCGGTTCGCGAGTATTCATAGTTATACATCCATTAATTTTTTGGATGATACACTTTATATAACTGATAATACTATTCAAACAGAAACTTTCTCGAAACCAGTGGATGCACACAGCTTCCTCCATTATGAGAGTGATCACTCCAGGGCCTGGAGGAATAATATTCCCAAAGGCCAATTTTTAAGAATGAAAAGAAACTGCTCAACCCAAGGTGACTTTGAGAAACATACAAGGACCCTTTAACAGTCGTTTGTAGAACAAGGGTATCTGGATGAGATACTGAAAAAAGCCATTGATGAGGTTAATGTACTTGAGAGGGAGGATCTCCTTTCGCAATCACCAAGAAGGTCCAAAAAAGATAGAGTCGCATATCAAGAAGATCGAGCTATGGTCTTCATTACCCATCATAACAGCTATGCACGCCAAATTAAGAACATCATTAAAAAAAATTCTGTAATGCTTGAGTCTGACAATCTATTGGGCCCACTAATAAGTCAGGGGAACAACGTTATTTTTAGAAGAGCCCGTAATTTGAAGGAACATCTGGCACCAAGCTTCTTTAGATTAGAGAAATCTGTCAAATTGTCAGGAGCCATGTCCACGAATAACTGGCTGAAGACCAAACCAAAGGGATTCTATAAATGTGGTAGAACAAGATGCCTTACATGTAATTTTGTTGAACATAAATGTATGTCTTTTACATCTTTCCACTCTAATGACACGTTTGCGATTGAACAGTTTTTGAACTGCCAGTCTAATTTTGTTGTTTATCTTATTAACTGTGGGTGTGGACAACAATATGTGGGACGCACTATTCATCCTTTAGCATCACGGTTTACTGAACATCGTCGCAACATTCTTAAAAACATAAAATCGCACAGCCTATCTATTCATGTAAATTCCTGTAAGACAGAGGGTTTGGGTAAACTTCAAGTAAGAGCTATTGAACAGGTGAAAGCCTCCCCCTGTGGGGGTGACAGATTCAACTTACTCTGCTGAAGGGAGGCCTATTGGATATTTAGGCTGGACACTCTTGTACCTCACGGTTTGAACGAGAGTATTGATTTAAGCAACATCTAGGGTTTTGTTATTCGGTAGCTATTCTACTTCCAATAGCTATCTCTTTCTATAATCAGTATAAATGCTATTCTACAATAATATGGGGATATAGGTATTAGTTTATTATATACATCTTTAGGTTCCTTTAGATATATGGGATTGCGACAATATATTAGTTTTAGTCATTTATTTTAATTATACTTTTCCTTATATACACATTTTTTGTTTTTTAAAAATCCTTTATATTTATTAAAGTTTTTATGTATAAGGCTGTTTAAGTAAAGTGAATGAAGGTGTATGTTCACATATATATATGTATATATATGTATTGCCTTTGGATCGGTTCTGTTCATTCACTCCTGCTCTGGAGTGTTTTGATTGTTTGGCTTCTGTTTAGCCATGCGCATATGAGGACAATCTGAATCACTTCTTTTTATTATACTACTCCCGGTCATGTGACCCGTTCTGACTATAAATTAACATGCTTTTGAAATAACCACCATTCATCTGATGAAGCCGGATTATCCAGAGAAACGCGTCCGGATTGGCTGCTCTGTCATCAGCTGACTAGCTAACCCCGCCTGCCTTACCCCGGGGTATTGTGCGCCGGACTGTGGAATATCTCTCTCCTGCACCTACAGAGTTATTGATTACCATATACCAAGCTGCAAACTGCAGAAGATCGCTAAAGACTGTATAAGCTAAGTAAATCAACGATTAGCTTGACACAAGCACTCCCAGTTGTCCGAGGTTTTTAGCCTCATGTTTATATGGTTCATAACATTTAGCCTACTACGGATGGTTCATTATATCTTATGATTGGAGTCAGGCGGCTACTGCATTCGAGTGCCGGATAAACAGGCTCAATTCTATATAGGTTTCTTAACCAGGAATATGAACGCCTACTGCTGAATGGCTGTATTCCTAAATCGGTGACTATTAACTGACTTGCTTCATTTTATCTGCACACCTTTAATTGCTGCCTCAACTCCACATGTCAAAACCTACTCCAATTTTCTTCACCTCGGTTGGCTAATCAATATGCCTATTAACGTTTGAGCCGGATTAATGCTTGTGTCTGATTATCTATGAGAATCTTCTTGATCAATATCTCGCATGTTATGTTCAATGTTTACATACAGTCCTATTATATCAAACCCTGTATAGGAGTTCGGTTGTGTTTTTATATCCACCTGTTTGACTATTTTAGTCTGATCGGTCCGGACCACAGTGTGGTATATATTTGCATGGAATGTATTGACATTGAGTAACACAGGTTAATATTATATATACTGGTGCACCAGTCTATTTATCTAACTATACTGTGCAATATATTGGTGGTGTTACTCCTATTTTTATTGAACTACTAACTAATGTATGTATGCTAGTCAGTTGTGGTGTTTTTATATTTAGGCCTTTTAGGCTTTAATCTGTTTATTAAATCAATATCTACAGTTGAATCAGCGCTTATCCTCTATTTATATATATATATATATATATATATATATATATATATATAAATATATATGTGTGTGTGTATATATATATATATATATATATATGTGTGTGTACACATATATATTTTCAGTGGGCACTTAATTAGGTTTCTAGTACTGGGTACATTCCGCAGGCATTTTGGTTCATGTTAACATGATAGCTTAACGCAGTTGCTGTAGACTTGTCAGCTGCACATTCATGCTGCGAATATCCCATTCCACCACATTCCATAGGTGTTCTATTGGTTTGATGTGTAGGCTACTGAAGTACACTGATCTCATTGTCATATTCGTGGATTCAGCTTGAGATTACGTGTGCTTTGTCACTGCATGATATCCTACTGGAAGTATCCATTAAAAAATGGGCATACTTAAAGGGGTGCACATGGTCAGCAGCAATACTCAGGAAGGCTGTGCCATTTAAGCAATGGTCAATTGATATTTAGGGGCCTAATGTCTGCCAAGAAAACATTTACAAAATCATTACACCACCACCAGCCTGCACTGTTCACACAAGGCAAATTCTGACCCTACTATCTGCATGTTGCAGCAAAAATCGAAATTCATCAGACCAAGCAACATTTTTCCAGTCTTCAACTGTCAAGTTTTAATCAGCCTGTAGCCTCAATTTCCTGTTCAGGAGGTCAACTTGCATTCCGAGATGCTCTTCTGCATATCATTGTTGTAATGCAAAGTTATTTGAGTTACTGACACCTTTCTGCCAGCTTGAACCAGTCTGGCCATTCTCCTTGTTCTTCTCTCATTAACAATATGTTTTTGGCCACAGAACTGCCGCTCACTGGATGTTTTTGTTTTGCTCACCATGCTCTGCAAGTTCTAGAAACTGGTGTGTATGAAAATCCCAGATCAACAGTTTCTGAAATTACCCCATCTGGCACCAAGAATCATTCTATGGTCAAAGTCACTTAGATCATATTTCTTCCACATTATGATGTTTGGTCTGAATGAAAACTGAACCTCTTGACCTGAACCTGCATGCTTTTATGCATTGAGTTGCTGCCACATGTTTGGCTGATTATAATTTTGCATTAATGATAAGGTGTACATATGTACCTACTAAAGTGGTCACCTCAGAATAAAAAAATGTCTTCAGTTTTGGAGACATTTTTTGTGCGATGCTGGTAAAAAGAAGAAAAACACAATAGACTGGATGCAATCTTGGTATTGTTCAAAAAAATTATAGCTTAAATACCCTCAGCTATTTAAGGTGCAAGTAGAGCCTTAAATGTATGCAGCTATTCTAAAGTCTGGAATCCATGTTAAAGTACTGGTGCTGAAAGTAAAATAAAGCAAAAATAACATTAGTGTAATCTACTTTTATATATGAACAATACAATTTTTTGTTATCCCACCCATCTTACATGTGATGTAAATGGTCTCATACAAATTCACTGTATCTCATGGGGTATTTAAAACGTGTTATTCTGAAAAAATGTTTTAAAAATTTGTTGCAGAATATCCTTGCTAGCTTAAAACATATGTAACATATTCTCTTAACCTTCTGTCCATCACAAAAACCTGGCTTTCTTCCACTGATACGGCTTCCCCCGCTGTGCAGTCATGGCCAAAAGTTTTGAGTATGACATTTCAAGTGTCAAAGGCTTTTATTGACAATTACATTAAGTTTATGCAAAGAGTCAATATTTGCAATGTTGACCCTTCTTTTTGAAGACCTCTGCAATTTGCCCAGGCATGCTGTCAATCAACTTCTGGGCCACATACTGACTGATGGCCGCCTATTTTTGCCTAATCAGTGCTTGGAGTTTTTTTTAGAATTTGTTGGTTTTTGATTGACCAAACTGTTCTTAGATGGTTGGGAGAAGCTGCTCTTGGAGGATGTTTTGGTACCATTCTTTATTCATGGCTGTGTTCTTAGGCAAAATTATGAGTGAGCCCACTCCTTTGACTGAGAAGCAACTCCACACATGAATGGTCTCAGGATGCTTTACTGTTGGCATGACACAGGACTGATAGTATTGAGGCCATCAGACACAAAATCTCTTCCTCCAGTCACTTTTCTGCCACCCCTACCACTCCACCCTTGTCAGAAATCTAGCGGATAGCGTGGATTCACTTCCACCAACCTGGATTAGCGCTGACAGTAACAGAGGCATAGAGTCTAACAAACCCTGGCTTTTGCCAGGGACCCCTGGCTGCAGTTCAGTTCACACATCAATGCTCTCTTCATCCAGGTCAAGGCCCTGGACTTCGCTGCAGTAAGTTCACAGGTCAAGGCCCTCTTCGCTTCCAGGCATGGCGAGCTGGTATCAAACTGAAACTAGAGATTGGCCAACGTAGCCAGAACTGGTACACAAATGGACTGCAGGATGCCAAATCAGCAAACAGGAGGAGTGTCAGAACAAGCCAGGTCAGCAACAACATTGCTTATTTTAACTGCCTTTTTTAACAGAATTTCATTTTGGTCATTATTTGGTATATTATATGGTATATTTTAAAATTTCGCTACAAGTTTCTTTCATTTTGAATATGAATAAATTTCAATACAGTTGAATAGATTATAATAAAGTTTGAGATTTTAATATAATACTATTTTCATTAGAGTGCCTAAAAAAAAACTCACTCTTTTCTCTTTCCTAGTACATGACTAACCAACGTGTGTGGATGCACTCTCCCTTTATATATAATATAATCTGTAGAGTAACATACGTTTAGATTTCTATTAATATAAGGAGTTTTAATGACTTACTTGCTGCGGTGTGCTATATCTACCTGCAGCTAAACTTAGCTTCCGCTCTCTGCCAAGCCTTACACTGGCTCCCCTTCCCCTATCATCATCATCATTTATTTATATAGCGCCACTGATTCCGCAGCGCTGTACAGAGAACTGATTCACATCAGTCCCTGCCCCATTGGAGCTTACAGTCTAAATTCCCTAACATACACACACAGATAGGCAGAGACTAGGGTAAATTTTGATAGCAGCCAATTAATCTACTAGTATGTTTTTGGTGTGGGAGGAAACCGGAGCACCCGGAGGAAACCCACGCAAACACGGTTAAAACATACAAACTCCACACAGATAAGGCCATGGTCGGGAATTGAACTCATGACCCCAGCGCTGTGAGGCAGAAGTGCTAACCACTTAGCCACCGTGCTTCCCCTACAGATTCCTCTTAAAACTCCTCCCCCTCATGTACAAGGCCCTCTCCAATGCCAATGCTCCCTACATCTCCAACCTCATATCCATACATACTCCCTCCTACCCATTCCGGTCTGCGAGTGACCATTGTCTTTTGTCCTCTTTGGTAACCACATCTCACTACCGTATCAAAGATTTCTTGTATGCTGCCCCCCACCATTGGAACGATCTCCCTCCTTCTATCAGACTCTTCCTTAGACTGTATAGCTTCAAATGGTCATTGAAAACCCACCTGTTTATAAAATCTTACCAGTCCCCCAATTCACCATGTAGCATACCTCACCCTCTGTGCAGCACTGTGGCTTAGTGGTTAGCATTTCTGCCTCACAGCATTTGGGTCATTAACCTGATTCCCTTATCTGTGTGGAGTTTGTATGTACTCCCTGTACTTGCGTGGGTTTCCTCTGGGTGCTCTGGTTTTCTCCCACGAATCATACTAGTAGGTTAATTGGCTGCTATCAAATTGACTCTAGTCTGTGTGTGTTAGGAAATATAGACTGTAAGCAGGGATGTCCAATGGTGCAGGGACTGATGTGAGTGACAAATATTCTCTCTACAGCGCTGCAGAATTGATGGCGCTATATAAATGATGATGATCCTCCATATCTCCCATTCTTACTTCTTGTCCTCAGATCCTCTTATATTAGTTCACCCCATGTGCCAATTGTTTGTCTGCCACTTTACCTTGAGATTGTAAGCTCTAGTGAGCAGGACCCTCTTCGCTTCTGTTCTCATCACCTATAACTTTTCACCAGCATCTCCTCCTTGGTCTCTCTGCCCATTGAGTCCACTTCTCCATTGTTTTCACACCCTGTTAGTTGTGCCAATGGGTGGGGAGACAGAGGGAGGTACAAATTACCTGGGCCTGCCAGGGACCCACTGGAGCACTATAGCACTAAAAGCACCAGAATACCCATGACTGCCAGGGCATGCTGGAACTTGGGGAACCACAAGTGCCAGCATGCCCTGGCACCCAGGGCCCACTGAGACCTGCAGTGCACCTAGACAAAATGTAAATAAAACACACCCTGTTTAAAAAAGAACTTTATTTGAAATAAATAAAAAATACCCTGTCATAATCACCAATTTCTAGGTTCTTCATCTGTAATCCATGCTTGTGCACAAAATAAAATTATATCCTGGGATCATGCAGCTTGAAACCTAAAAATGTCCATAAAATAAAAAATAAAAAACACATCCTACAACTTTGGGAAAAAAACCAATTCCGAGGATTCTTTCTTGGCAAGATAAAAAAAAGCCTTTGAACCTCTGCAAACTAGCTCTTCACAGGAAGAGCTCCCACCATAAAATGAGAGAATTACAGCTACTAGGTATTTTAATAATATGAGACGTTTCCATGTCCATAGTGCGTGAGGTCATGGGACATCTCTATGATATCAATTGGACCATTAACATCCCTACAAGGACAACCGATACACCCATCATTTACATAAGACTCAGAGGAGAACAGAGTGAAAGGTTTTATCCAGTTTACACTATTGTCAGCATCACCTGAGAATTGTTCACAATCCTAAAGAAAACACTTGAGATCATAAGGAATTTTAATGTCTGCATGCAAATTGGAACACTTTTGGATATATTGGGTCACGAGAGTATCATAGGACAAAAACTGAAAGAGAAATTGACAGATAGTTGTGCCAGCTAGGAAGATAAATATGCTTCTTAATAATGAAAAATTATGAGGTAGAAAACATCCTGAATTATGCGATATATGAATGGCAAGAAATGGTAATGGAAGAAAAGTTAATATTATTGTAGGGTGATAAAGAAAATATTCATAAAAGAATGTCATCATTCAATTGTTAATAGCAAGTGATGTCATATGTGGCCTGCTTATTTAGTATATATGGACACAAATGATTGGTCAGATGTAATAAGTGCTTCTTGTCTAAGGTACAACACTCCGAAATGATCCAAAAAAGTCTTATCATTTGACATAAAACATAGAAAGTTACGGTTAAAGGTCTTAAACAAAGTCAAATTTAATCAACAGGATGACATTATGAAGATGCATTTAACATTGTTTTAACAATTTCAAACAAACTCAAATTCTAAAAAGAATAGTTGTAACTTGTTTTTATATTGATGTATTGGCTTTTACAGCACAGACTTTCGCAATTCAAAGGCAGATCAGAGCTTTCTTTCACTAAGATTTAGTATGGTTTAGCCTGTGGCCAAACTTTCAAAAGTTTATTATCTTAATAAAGTTGTTTCAACATTAAAGACGCCTGGTTCTCTCTCATATTTCTTCTGAAAATGTACCTGTGGAGATTATTGCTGTCTGTTCATAGAGAAACAAAGCTAAAAACTCCAGTCTTTTTCTTTTCTCAGTATCTTATGAAAGACATGCTACATGCTGCTATTGAATACAGTAACAATTCAAAGTGTATAATAACAAGGGGTTATTTTTGACTTTTATAAAAGCTACATGCAGTGAGATTACATTTATGAGCAGATAGAAAAACTAAACAGTTAATCTGTGTTAGTGAACTACTTTAAATTGTTGAGAGGTTTCTCTAACCATATACTGTACATCTCAAAATAGGGTTTACAAATACAAATGTTACAAATGTACGCAAAGTCCATATGTGATCTAAAAATTGGGCAGTGCCCCCATAGAACCTAACTATATTTTAATTTCTACATTTTTAAACTTATATTAAATTGTTGATATGAAGTTAATTTTGTTAACTCACCAACATTATCTCTAGAGTGTCTCATACCTAAGTTTTGCATTAAAAAAACACCCCCAAAACTTCTTGAAATGATTTCTCAATCTTAAACGCCAATAAACTAATGTTCAGCCACACTTACCTACCCCATCCTTTGTCGGTACAATCCATGCTTTGTTTTTTCCCTCGCACTCCTATGTTCTGTGTTTGGAGAGATTAGTGCTTCAAAGCCACTAGAAAAATGCAATAAACAAACATAATAGGTGTATTCCTTTTCAATACTGTTGTGAACATAGAGAAATTACAGTTATAAGGATTGACCCATCACGTAATTGTGGGAAATAAGGCCTAAATCATAACTGCGTTGTAAATTCTGTGTATTAACTGTAAGCCCTTCCTAATTTGTTTATCTCTGAATTTCTATGGGGAGACGTATGTGGGGTTAGACGTGTGTGATTTCTACACTAAGTGGGATTTTCTCACAAAGTGGACGAAAATGCACAGTTAGACAACACAGTTGGACAAACATTGGACTACATTTGACTTGCTTTTACTCCCATCAATAAGCAACATCTGCCACAGCCTATTTCAGCACTACTTGTCTATTTATATGGAATACTGCTAAGAGGTAATTCTTAAAATACCCTTGCTTTTTGCTTTTACCCCTTTTATCACAATGTTTCACAAATTGCTTTTCTTAGTCTCCTTTCATGGCATGATCTTTAGGACTGTGTCATCTTTCACTCCTCCACCAACACACAAATTTGTTCATATTGCACCTGCATTACTCCACTCACCTCTATTTAACACCCATGAACTGTTGTCCTATTTATTATCTCTAACAAGTACAGCCTCCACCTGTCGCCAGAAAATAAAAGGCCACACATCTTACAATCCCCTTGCCTATCTTTCGCTCACTCTGCTTCTATTAGCTGGTGATATATCACCTAATCCAGGTCCCCCACACTCCTCACACACACATACATCAGAACACTACCGTTCTATAGCAAACCTCAAACACATCACCTGTCTCCCCTCTCTTCCCAAGTCCTTTAAATGTGTCCTTTGGAATGCACGCTCTGTTTGTAACAAACTTACCTCCGTTCATGATCTCTTCCTCTCAAAAAACCTCAACCTTCTGGCAATAACAGAAACATGGCTCATGCAATCAGACACTGCCTCACCTGCAGCACTTTCACATGGTGGCCTCCATCTCACCCACACCTCCAGACCTGAAGGCAGACAAGGAGGTGGGGTTGGACTACTTCTCTCCCCACAGTGCACATACACAGTTCTACCAAATGTCCCATCACTCACGTTCACATCTTTTGAAGTACATGCTATTCGCATTTTTAATCCATTCTCCCTACGTGTTGCGGTGATCTATCGTCCCCCTGGAGCACACCAACAATTTATTGAGGATTTCTCTGCATGGCTCCCTCACTTCTTATCTTCAGACATCCCCACCATCATCATGGGTGACTTCAACATCCCCATTGATAACCCACCTTCCAAAGCTGCTTCCAAACTACTCTCTCTAACATCCTCACTTGACCTCTCCCAGTGGATTGAATCATCTACTCATAAGGATGGCCACTGCCTTGATCTTGTTTTCTCTAGACTATGCTCAGTTTCTAATTTTATTAACACACCCTTCCCCCTCTCGGATCATCACCTTATCAGCTACACTCTCACCCCCACTGCTCTAACCTCTCTACTGTCTGACTCAACCAAGCCTCCTCATACTCGTAGAAATCTTAATTCTATTAATCTTCAACAATTTTCCACCTCTCTCCAACACCTTCTCTCCCCTATCTCTACATTCTCATCCCCTGAGATGGCAGTACCTCATTTTCACCTAACCTTAGCAACGGCCCTTGATCAAGTGGCTCCAGCGACACTTCATACTACACGTCGACTTCGATGTCAACCGTGGCACACCAAAGCAACACGAAATCTTCAAAAACTGTCCCGTAAAGCAGAACGTCACTGGCGTAAATCTCGAAGCTCTAATGACTTCTTCACATATACTTCTGTCTACCACTCCTATCGAAATGCTCTGGACACTGCAAAACAAACATACTTTCAATCTCTTATCTATGCTCAGGCTTCTAACCCCAAACGCCTTTTCAATACATTTAATCATCTTCTCAATCCTCCCACCCCGAACCCTCCATCTACTATCAGTGCTCAGGATCTTGCTTCCTACTTCAAGGACAAGATTGACAAGATCAGACTAGAAATGGTATCCTCTTCCTCAACAAGCCATCAGCTCATTTCCTTCCCACTACCCTCTGACACCCTTTCTTCATTTGACCCCACAAATGAAGAGGAAATTTCTACGCTCTTCTTATCTTCCTACTCTACCTCCTGTCCTCTTGATCCTATTCCCTCGCAAATTGGTAGATCCCTGTCTTCTGTGCTCATTTCACCTCTAACTCAAATCTGTAATCTCTCACTCTCTACTGGCATCTTTCCATCACTATACAAGCATGCAGTGATTACTCCTATTCTAAAAAAACAAAACTCCGACCCAAACTCTCTCTCAAATTACCGTCCCATCTCTCAGCTCCCTTGCCCCTCCAAGCTTCTAGAGAGACTTGCCTACACTCGCCTCACACGCTTTCTTTCCGCAAACAACCTGTTGGATCCTCTTCAGTCTGGCTTTCGTTCTCAACACTCCACAGAGACTGCGCTGACCAAGGTTGTTAATGATCTGATCACTGCTAAGACTGAACGCCATTACTCTCTCCTAATTCTCCTTGATCTCTCGGCTGCATTTGACACCGTTGACCACTCTCTTCTCATACAAACGCTGCAATCCCTAGGTCTTCAAGACACAGTTCTATCCTGGTTCTCATCTTACCTCTCTAATCGCTCTTTCACTGTTAATTTCTCTGGAGCCACCTCTGCTCCGCTTCCCCTATCAGTTGGAGTACCACAAGGCTCGGTGCTAGGTCCTCTGCTGTTCTCTATCTATACCGCTTCTCTTGGAAATCTAATAAGTTCCTTTGGCTTTCAGTATCATCTCTATGCGGATGATACCCAAATCTATCTATCCTCTCCTGATATCTCGACATCTGTGTTGTCCCGTGTAACTGACTGTCTTTCTGCCATTTCATCTTGGATGGCCTCTCGTCAACTCAAACTTAATCTTTCTAAAACAGAGTTAATAATATTCCCACCCGCCAACAAGAGCATACCTGACATTTCTATCTCTGTTGATAACATGACCATAAATCCCACCCCACAAGCTCGCTGCCTAGGTGTAATCCTTGATTCACGCCTATCCTTTGTTCCCCACATTGACTCTATATCTAAATCATGTTACATACATCTAAAGAACATTTCCAGAATCCGCACATATCTCACACAAGACACTGCTAAAACCTTAATTCATGCACTAATCATCTCCCGCATTGACTATTGCAATTCCCTCCTTACTGGTCTTCCCAAAAACAGACTCAAACCCCTAAAATCTATTTTGCATGCTTCGGCAAGACTGATTTTCCTTGCAAATAGCTATTCCTCTGTTGAATCACTCTGTATGTCTCTACACTGGCTGCCTGTCTTCTACCGAATCCAATATAAAATACTTTTACTAACCTACAAGGCCATCAACAAAGCTGCACCAACATACATCTCCTCTCTTGTCTCAAAATATCTCCCAACTCGGCAACTCCGTTCTGCAAAAGATCTGTGTCTCTCATCCACCCTCATTACATCCTCCCATTCCCGGTTACAGGACTTTTTTCGGGCTGCACCCACTCTATGGAACTCTCTCCCTCGCACAATAAGACTCTCCTCTGTTCTACAAACTTTCAAGCGTTCTCTGAAAACCTACCTATTCAGACAAGCTTATAATATTCCTCAACCACCATCTTAACCTCACTACCTTTAGCCTGTTACACAATTTCACACAAGACAACTACCCCCGGAATAACATTGTTGTGTGACAGGATCATTTAGCTTATGAGTCACCCTACCTTTGCAGTCTGGCTGGGCCAAGATGCAAAATGTATACTTAACCTCATGTGTCAATCTCCCATTGTCCCATAGATTGTAAGCTTGCGAGCAGGGCCTTCTCACCTCTTTGTCTGTTTTACCCAGTTTGTTTATTAGTTTATTACGTTTGTCCCCAATTGTAAAGCGCTACGGAATATGTTGGCGCTATATAAATAAATGATGATGATGATGATGATGAAAGTCAAATGCAAATGACTTTAAAGCAGAGCCCTGCTCTCAAATGGCCTGTGTTTATTTGGTGGCACTGCAGATAACAGTTGTCACCTTTAGGGAGTGAACAGCTTCAAAGACCTCATGGGGTGAACTACGATATCCTGGCATAGGATGGAGTTTTGACACCTGAATAGACTCTTGGGAGCCATTCAAAGCTTGTCATGCTTGCAGACAAAGGCTGTCTATGCAGGTGTATAGAAATATTAACTTCAAAGAAAATGTCTTCATATTTCATATTTTGGCCACTCCATATTGAGAGGCAGAAGTCACACCAGAGTTGTGAATTATACTTACCAACGGTGCTAGGGAACAGCTGTAGTCACATGTCTTTCAGAAAGTTATGTCATATTGTTATAATTCCATCATGTTTGGTATTTAAATGTGCAGGAGGTTATGACTAGTTTATTGACGGGGGAGTTATGGCTCTGGGATATATCAGGACAGGTCAAAACCTTAGGAATAGTTTTGAAAAAACCCTAGATGACACCCAGGGGACATTTCCGCGCCCACATTAGCATCCACACTGCCCCTGTGAATGTCGTCCCATTTGATTTTGCTTAAAACTGTGTTGTGAAGGGGCAAATTGTCAGTCGTTTGGGAAATCATTGTCAAAGTCATATAATTGGATGAACGAAAGTATATTGGATAATATTGTTTCATTGTGCGATTACATTCAGTATGCCACGCTACACGTGGCGTACTGCGGTCGCACGGTAAAATACGCATGCACACACTCGCATTACAACCTTTAGTTATTTATATAATTCAAATTTATATTGATTCCATTCTACAGTGATTTATGAGCAGATAGTATTTCGTTTATTATTAGTTTATATATTATGATTATATGTACACCTCAGTGTTATTTAAGGTTCAGGTTATAGGAAATGTGTCTGATATCATTCTAATCCCCTATTCATCAGCAGCTGTCCGGTTCAATCGCCGAAGAGATCGCATATTGCATACTCTAGTTATTGATGTTAGGAAATAAATAGTCAGAGTGATATCAGACTGTAAAATGCTAATGGACTAGTTGTAACTGGTTTCTGAGCGGGAGAATCATCTGGAATGTTGACCTCAACCCTTGAGGGGGTTGTTTGAACTAGACTATGACCTGTTTACATTGGACCCACCTGAAGTCTGGACCTATAGAAGCAAGCCACGTCATCTCCATTGTTCTCTCTGTAACACTGAATGTATATAATCATAGCTGTGCTCCCACTAGCTTCAGTCATTCTCTGACCACAGTATTCAAGGGTGAACTACTGTTCACTGGTACCCGTGGGAGCGCAGCGGTAAGTATGTATCTTTTAGTATTGGCTGTACTGTACTGTATTATATTATAATCATGTATTGAACTGTTAAACTTTGCATCTGCTAAAATAAATCACTTTGTGCGTTGGAAACACAATACAATCGCTTGAGCAATGCTTATTTGAAAACAATAGAATTACTTTAATATCATTCTTCATTGATAAGCTGTCCATCTTCAAGCCAATTTCCCTTGGCTCTGAATATACAACTTATCTGTAAGTTATACTTTGAAATTAAACCCTTTATTTTAACCTGTTTTGCTTGTGTATGTTATGTCAATTGTTTATTATTATTTTTTTTATTAATCTGTAAGCATTGTACTTTTGGTATATTAAATCTACAAATTTAATAGTGATGTCCTTATTGCTCTAAATTAATTCACTGCTTGTCTAGAAGAAATTGATTGCTTGACCACGCTAAACCTTTCATTGCTGAGGTGTGAATTGTGAATACATTTGTATACCAAGCCAAGTGTGTGCCTGCATATACATTTGTGTCATCGAGCCTTGAGGAGTTAAGTGTTAACTTTTTGATTGCTGGTGTGTGCCTTGCTAAACTGTGGGTAACAAGTAGTGCTTATTGTATGCCAGTGTGAGACAGTATATTGGGGTCCTATTGCCCTTATTCAAAAGATTTTTGCAAACCTTAAGTGTATGGGGTGTGAGAGCTCTGTTGTGGGGCGATTCAGCAGGTCTATAACTTATGTGATAGGTAAAAAAAGAGATTGAGAGCTGCAATTGTGTGTAACCTCATACAGTAAACACTTTCAAGTCACAAGTGCGCATAGTGCTGTTTGAGACAGGTAAAGGTAGTCAGGAGAGGTTCCCTGACAAAATAAAGTTGATATATTGTTTGACAGTGTGAATATAGGATAAGATATTCAATCAGGGAGTAGCCAGAGGGGGTTATTCGTGACAAATACAGAACTTTAAACTAACGAGTACATATTGGGCTTCATTTAGGGATAAAAGTAAACCCAGCGAAAAATGTTTAATTGTGCACCTTAGAAAACCATGTTGTGCTGCAGGAGGGGCAAAATATGCGGACAGGTTTAGAGCTTGGTGGTGGCGCATCCTAGCTCAACTCTACATTGCAGTGTTAAAAAAAACTGCCCATAATTTGTGCATAACATGCAAAAGCAGGCAGTTTTTTTCCTGCAATCAAAAAATTGCATTTTTATTTCTTGCATTACAACATGATTTTAGCCAGGTACAAATTTGCAGCTTTTAGCTAGAGTTGCTCCGAACTCTAAATGAAGACTATTATATGATGTTTTCCCTGGTAAAAACAGCATTGATGCTATAAACTTTGCAAGCCCATCTCAAGCTGTGAAGGAATTGTCCACTTTCACATTATTTTATTGGTATTTACATGCTCTTCTGCAACTTTAAATAAATGTGTTGCTTTTTCTTCTGGTTTGTCTGTTAAGTTTAATATTTTACATTATCCATAGCTATTGTTTCACTGCAATGACACATAATTTTGTTGTGAAGAAAATTAAGTTGTGTTGTAGTTAACTGCAACAAAACTATTAGTACCTGAATAATAATCAATTCTTGCAGTAAAGCACAGTACGGATGTCAACATTGAAGATGGATCTACTAATAGAAAGATGATGCATGCACTCACCTTGTTTTAAAATGAGTGATTGCAAAGGGAAATTTCTTAGTGTCTACAATCATAATCATAAGTGCCGTTAACTTGCATTGACTAAATCTGTCTGCTAATCGCAGATGTTATGATGGACCTGAAATCTCAACCAATGCAACTCAGTGACATTGTCTCTTTACTTATTCCACTGTTTTATTTGGGATCTCATTTGTAAAATTGCGATTGCCAATTTATACTACAGTCCCCTCTGCTACATAATAAATCACTGTTTGGTTATAATATATATGAGAAAAAAGTACAAAGGATACATGTTGTACTTGATCTGCTAAAAAGCTCCAGGCTTAACTCTGCCAGAACATTTCAAATAATTACAAGTAATAACACAAACCATGCAGCTGCATTCTGAGACCTTTTGTATTGTAGTCTAACTTTAACATCAAGCAAGACCATATTTTATAACTGTACAACAAGCACTGCATTATTAAAGAATAAATAATTTACTAGACAAATTTAGCATGTATAAATTACACCTGTATGTGTTGGCAATAAAATCACAATCCTGACTTTACGGGCCTTTAGGAATAGTCGGTTCTCTACAATCCCATTTGTGCAGATGGTGCAAAAACAGAAACTGTATACAGGGCAATATTCTCTCAATTTATATGCAGGTGCATTGTTTATATATCCCTGCATACCTTAATTAGTCTTTTTTGTTTCAGATAAATTCTGTGTATTTTTAGTTTACATAATTCTTTTAAATATTGTAATCATCATGCATTTACTCTCAATATGTGATTGAAGATTATTGTTAATAAAATTACTCACCATCTTCCTCTTTTCTTTACATTTAACAACTCATTCTGCAGCCTGATTTCACTTCTATTTAAATTAGTTTCCCCTGGTTACCAGAAGAAAAACCCCAACTAGATAGTTATGGACACAAGTACGTTGCTGTTGTGAATACTATGGGGGGGAAATTCAATTGACCTCCTTACACGTGAGAGTAATACAGGCCGTACTGTATTATCATTACTACGGTAATTATTACAGCAATCAGAAAATCTACTTAAAATTTCCATACTAACAGTAATAGTATTCCAACTATATGTATTACCTGGATAATACGTGCATGGGACAATTCTGCACCATCCCAGTTGTGTTTTAAACAAACTGATTAAACTAGATCTGCAATATATTAATACAGTAAATTAAATTTAAGGGAGCCAATAGACTTAAGTGTATGCTTGCAAATGCAAGAAGCCTGACAGGTAAAATGGGGGAGTTAGAACTAGTAGCAATGAATGAGCAGTATGATATTATAGGTATTACTGAGACCTGGTGGGATGATACACATGACTGGGCAGTCAACTTGGAAGGCTATTCTCTCTTCAGGAGGGATAGGGTAAATAAAAGGGGAGGAGGAGTATGTCTTTATATTAAGCCAGAATTAAAACCAAGTATTCAGGAAGTTATATATGAGAATATTGGTGATAATATAGAGGCATTGTGGGTGGAAATATCCAGCGGAGGAAAAAGTTCAGAGAAGTTTCTGATAGGGATATGCTATAAACCGCCAGATATTAGTACGATTGAGGAAGCCCAACTTCTACAGCAAATTGAAAAGGCTACACAACTAGGTCAAATTTTAATTATGGGGGATTTTAATTATCCGGACATTGATTGGAGTACTGAGACCTGCGGTACAGCTAGGGGAAATAGGTTTCTGAGCACGCTAAAAGACCATTACATGTCCCAATTAGTTGAGGAACCAACTAGGAACCGGACTATACTGGACCTAGTAATAACAAACAATGTAGACGTAATATCAAATATTCAAGTAAAGGAGCACTTGGGAAACAGTAATCGTAATATGGTCTCATTTGAAATTAGTTTCCAGAAACAACAGTATAAGGGATCAACTAGGACTTTAAACTTTAAAAAGGCAAATTTTAATATGCTAAAGGAGTCTATAAAGAGCATAGACTGGGACAAATCCTTTGAAGGAAAAAATACGGAAGAAATGTGGGCTGTCTTTAAAATGTTGTTGGAAACATACACGTATAAGTTCATTCCTATGGGAAATAAATGTAAAAGAATTAAGTCTAAACCAATGTGGCTAAATAAAAAGGTAAGAGAAGAAATGCAAAGGAAGAAGCATGCATTTAAATTGTTTAAGTCTGAAGGGTCAGAGGAGTCCTTCCATAGGTACAAGGAATGTAATAAAACATGCAAAAAGGAAATTAGATTGGCTAAATTAGAAAATGAAAGGCACGTTGCAAAAGAAAGTAAGACAAACCCCAAAAAGTTTTTTAAGTATATAAATGGCAAAAGGATTAAAAAAGATAATATAGGACCACTAAGAAGTGAGATGGGTGAATTGATAAATGATACTAAGGAAAAAGCAGAGATATTAAACACGTTCTTTTCTTCAGTATTTACCAGAGAGGAACAAATGGCAGGAGTAATACATAAAAATGGAAATGAAACCATGCCATTAATTAATACTTGGTTGTCAGAGGAAGAAGTCCAAAGGCGACTGAAGAATATTAAGATAAATAAAGCTCCAGGTCCAGATGGCATACACCCAAGGGTCCTTATGGAATTAAACTCGGAAATAGCTAGACCGCTATTCTTAATTTTCAGAGATTCAATCTCATCAGGCTCAGTACCAAGGGATTGGCGATTAGCAGATGTGGTGCCGTTGTTTAAAAAGGGGACGAGATCGCAACCAGAGAATTATAGACCTGTAAGCCTGACATCAATAGTGGGGAAACTACTGGAAGGTATTTTAAGGGACAGTATTCAGGATTACTTGGTACGCAATAAAATTATTAGTGGGAATCAACATGGATTTGTGAGGGATAGGTCATGTCAAACTAATCTAATTAGTTTCTACGAGGAAGTTAGTGGGAACTTAGACCAGGGCAGGACAGTAGATGTGATCTACTTAGATTTTGCAAAGGCCTTTGATACAGTGCCACACAAGAGGTTGGTTTACAAAATAAGGGAACTGGGTCTAGAAATCAAAATTTGTACTTGGATCGAAAACTGGTTAGAGAATAGGGAACAGAGAGTTGTGATAAATGGAACATTTTCTAATTGGTCAAAGGTCTTAAGTGGAGTTCCTCAACGTTCCGTGCTGGGACCACTCCTTTTAAATATATTTATTAATGACCTTGGTGATGGTTTAGAGAGTAAAGTTTCTATTTTTGCAGATGACACTAAACTCTGTAAGGTAATAAAATCAGAGCAAGATGTAGCTTCTCTACAGAGGGACTTAAATAAACTGGAGGATTGGGCGGCTAAATGGAATATGAGGTTTAACACAGATAAATGTAAGGTTATGCATTCAGGGATCAAAAACAAGAACGCAATCTATAAATTAAATGGAATTAATTTGGGAGAATCTATAATGGAAAAGGATTTGGGAGTGCTCGTAGACAGTAGACTTAGCAATAGTGCTCAATGTCAAGCAGCAGCTGCAAGGGCAAACAAAGTATTGGCATGCATAAAAAGGGGCATAGATGCAAGGGAAGACACTGTAATTTTGCCACTGTATAAATCATTGGTAAGACCTCATCTTGAATATGCAGTACAGTTCTGGGCACCACTCTATAAAAAAGATAATTTGGAACTAGAAAGGGTTCAGAGAAGGGCGACAAAATTGATAAAGGGTATGGAGTCATTAAGTTATGAGGAAAGGTTAGCCAGTTTAGGCATGTTTACTTTAGAAAAGAGGCGTCTAAGGGGAGATATGATTACTATGTACAAATACATTAGGGGTCAATACAGAGAGCTTTCATGGGAACTTTTTACCCCAAGGACCATACACAGGACACGTGGTCATCCCCTAAGGTTAGAGGAGAGGAAATTTCACAACCAGCAAAGGAAGGGGTTCTTTACAGTAAGGGCAGTCAAGATATGGAATTCATTGCCAGGGAAGGTTGTGATGGCAGATTCAATAGCTATGTTTAAGAAAGGGTTAGACAAATTTTTAGCGGAAAGGTGTATCCAGGGATACGACCGTTAATTTAAAATAAAGGATAGTAGTGGATATAGGGTAAAAATTGGATTGCAATATTGAGTCTGGGGGGATTTTCAAAATTGAAACAGATGGGCGGTTGCCTACTCCGGATTAATTTCAAATATAAGTGCAGGATCGCAGGAGATCCAAAATAGGTTGAACTTGATGGACTGGTGTCTTTTTTCAACCTCATCAACTATGTAACTATGTTACAAACGCAAATTATCTTAAAGATAATTCCTTTTCTTCAATGTACTCCATTACAGCCTTTACTATGGGTTAGTTCTCGTTTTGTATAGCTAGAGATAGGTCAAGCAAAAACAACCCCTCAGAGAGTGTATAAGTCACTCCAAACATCCTTTGGGTACTTCCCAAGCTGTCTTCTAAAACATATAAAAATATATAGTACAACCTGGGTGGAAAAATCCTAGTCTGCCATGGAGTACTTCACAGAAAATTAATTAATGGTGAGAAAATGCACATTTTTCTACTTCACTACTCCATTGCAGCCTTTACTATGGGATATTCCAAACATTATATAAAGGAACAATTAACCAGTATATGTGGCATAAAACATCTATTTAGTTTCTGACTGCAAAACATGTCTGACAATCTCCCGATGATAAAATATCAAGGTGATAATAACTTGAAAATGTATGGAATGATGTCTATACTGCTGCTGTGCACAACTCTATCACAGAAATTTGAGCCTTCTTCGCCCAAGATGTAGCTATTGCTCATGTTGAATGGACTTTCAGTACTTCAGGTACTGACTGCCCACTCTATCTGTATGCCTGTACAATCACATCTCTGATCTATCTGGACACAGCTTGCTTAGAGGGAACATATCCCTTCCGAAGGCCTGCAGGTATTGCAAACAGCGTGAAACAACTGTTTTTCTGAACATTTATAAAATCATCATCATCATCAAATATTTATATAATGCCACTAGTTCCGCAGCGCTGTATAGAGAACTCACTCACATCAGTCCCTGCCCCATTTGGAGTTTACAGTCTAAATTCCCTACCATACACACATGCAGAGAGAGAGAGAGACTATGGTCAATTTTGATAACAGCCAATTAACCTATCATCATCATCATCATTTATTTATATAGCGCCACTAATTCCGCAGCGCTGTACAGAGAACTCATTCACATCAGTCCTTGCCCCATTGGAGCTTACAGTCTAAATTCCCTAATATAGACACACACTCACACACAGAGACAGACAGACAGAGAGGGAGACAGACAGACAGAGAGGGAGAGACTAGGGTCAATTTTGATAGCAGCCAATTAACCTACCAGTATGTTTTTGGAGTGTGGGAGGAAACCGGAGCACCCGGGGGAACCCCACGCAAATGCAGGGAGAACATATAAACTCAACACAGATAAGGCCGTGGTCGGGAATCAAACTCATGACCCCAGTTGTTATGTACTTGCCCTTAGATTTGCCCTCATTCAAGATGGCCGTGATTGCCTCATGAAGTTTACATCTTGGATCTCTGTTATGAACTTGCCCTTACAATAGCCCTTATCCAAGATGGCCGGGACTGTCTCATGAAGATTCCATCTTGGATCCCATTTCCTGTTTGGGCCTAGAAAAGGCACTTCCTGTTATGAAGCCTTTGCACGAGTATTGTGTTTGTATCTGAACCAGATGCTTCCACAGAACCTTGTTTCCTTGTGATTTGGACTACAAGTACTTGATACTTCCACCAGACCTTTATCCTCGAGACTTTGGACTTTATTTGTTGGACACTGGAGATTTATTTATATACCAAAATAAATCCTGTTTATTTCAGAAATACCTGGCTATTGGGTTCCGTTTGTGATACCAGAAGTGTGAAGGGTACTCGTGCCTATAATGACGGACCCCGCTGGTACAGAACCAACTGCTTTACAGCGACTTTCAGATCTCAGTTTCCACATGCATTCTGCTTCAAGACAGCTACAGGAATTTCATGCAAAATTTCAAGAACTGGAGACCCAGTGTACAAATAAGTTTCAACTGCAAAACCAACAGGTAACGGAGTTGCAAATAAATGTTCATGAACTCAAAGATCAAATAGCGCTACAAAATGGAGTTATTACAGAACTACAGATGCGGCTTCAAGAAGTTAATGCTGTAGCACCTTCAGCTGCAGTACATCAGCTCACACTCCCACTACCTCCGGCTCGATTCTCAGATGATCGTAAAAAATACAGAGGTTTTATTAATCAATGTAATATGCATTTTGATTTGCATCCTACTTATTTTTTGACTGATGTACAAAAAGTACATTGTATTCTTTTATTGTTGAAAGATGATGCCTTGGCATGGGCTTCTCTTTTGATAGAAGCAAAAAGTCCAATATTACAAAATCTTTCTAATTTTATGGATGCAATGAATCAGATATTTGATGATCCAAATCGAAGTGCTACTGCTGAGTCAGTTTTATTAAAGATGCGTCAGGGATGATGTTCAGTGGCTGAATACACCTCTGATTTCCGAAGATGTATCTTGGACACAGATTGGAATTCGGCAGCTAAGCTGTCTGTTTATCGAAAAGGGGTTATCTTAGTTTATTAAAGATGAATTATCTAGAGCTGATGCACCCACTGAATTTGAAACCTTTGTTAAATATTATATTCGTATTGATGCTCGTCAAATGGAGAGGAAACAAGATAGATGGGGCTCCATGTGGACTCGTCCTAATTATCCAGAACCAGCAATATCAAATTGCTCTGGAATTCCTGCAACACAACAAATTGAGGAGTCTGAGCCAATGCTAATAGATACCATTCGCAAACAGATTTCTATTTAAAGAAGAGATTAACGATGACAAAAAAATCTCTGTTTGTATTGTGGTAAATCTGGACATTATGTATCTAATTGTTCTCAATGACCTCGCAAGACATTTGCTACATTGATGGAACCTAAATATTCTGACCAGGAATCTATTATTTCATGCTGTTCACATCAACTGAATGCTATTGTTCCTCAAATCTCTTAACTGTCTACATTTGAGAGAGAGAACAGAAGAATAAAGAATAATTTTTCAATTCCAATACAACTTGAGATAAACTCTCGACTTATTTCAACCATGGCTATGCTGGATTCAGGAGCCAAATGTAATTTCATGGATATAGAATTTGCTAAACAAAACCATATAGTATTTCAAGAAAGAAAGACTCCTGTATTGATGGAGACAGTTGATGGATCCCCTCTGAATTCTGGTCCCATCACACATGAGACAGAACTTATGTCCCTGATGATAGAACCCAATCATAAGGAGGAACTCACTTTTTTTCTCATCTCTTCTCCATATTTTCCCATAATTTTGGGTCTCCCTTGGTTCACTAACAATAACCCAGATATTAACTGGGAGTCTCAAACCCTAACATTTCAAGATACTATCAGTGTGGTCCCTCTTGTACAAAAAGAGAATCAGATCTTAATGTCCCCTTCTTCTGTGGATGAACAATTGCCTGTTCAATATAAGGATTTTGCAGATATCTGTAACAAACAAAATGCTGACAAATTACCACCCCATCGACCATATGATTGTTCCATTGACCCATTACCTAGCGCTGCTATTCCTTTTGGTCAGATTTATTCATTAGTTAAACCTGAATTAAAGACACTAAAAACATACCTGGAGGAAAATGAAACTAAAGGTTTTATACGTCCTTCAAAATTTCCAGCAGGGGCTTCTATTTTTTTGTGAAAAATAAAGATGGTTCTTTGCGTCCATGCATTGATTATAGAGATTTAAATAAAATTACTATAAAGAACAGACATCCACTTCCTCTCATCCCAGAATTATTGGCAAGACTGCAGACAGCAAGTATTTTCACAAAGCTCGATTTAAGAGGAGCATACAACCTAATACGCATTCGACCAGGTGATGAATGGAAAACGGCTTTTCAAACAAAGTATGGACATTATGAGTACCTCGTGATGCCTTTCGGATTATGTAATGCCCCTGCTACTTTCCAACATTTTATAAATCATGTCTTTCGAGATTTGCTTGATCTGTCCATTATTGTATATCTTGATGATATCCTTATCTTTTCTATTTCTTTACAAGAACATCAAGAACATGTTTAAATTATTTTACAATGGTTACGCACAAACCAGTTATATATTAAGTTGGAGAAATGTGAATTCCATCGCACTCAAATAAAATTTTTGGGTTACATTATATCCCCTCAAGGACTATGTATGGATCCCTGTAAAGTGCATGCTGTGGTAGATTGGCCCATACTTAAAAATGTCAAAGATGTACAACGATTTATGGGCTTTGCTAATTTTTATCGAGGCTTTATAAAGAACTTTTCTGGAATTGTTGCCCCCATTACTCAGCTCACAAAAAAGGGTTCTTCCTTTTAGTGGTCACCAGCCGCTGATAAAGCTTTTTCCATTTTGAAAACAAAGTTCACATAAGCTCCTATATTAATTCATCCGGATCCTACATACCCATTTGTTTTGGAAACTGATACATCGGATTCAGCTATAGGAGCAGTAATTTCAAAAAGAGTAGGAGAAAAGATGTTACTTCACCCCTGTGCTTTTTATTCACGGCAAATGACTGCTCTGAAAAGAACTATGATGTGGGAAATAAAGAACTTCTTGCCATTATAGCTAAAAGTTTTATACCTCCTTCAAAATCTCCAGCAGGGTCTCCATTCTGCTTTTGCAGAATGGAGACATCTTTTAGAAGGTGCAAAGCATCAAGTGATAGTCCTCAACGATCATCGGAATTTGGAATTCCTTAAATCAGTAAAAAGATTATCTCCCCAACAAGCTCGATGGGCTCTCTTTTTAAGCTTTTTTGATTTCCTAATTTCCTATAGACCTGGATCGAAGAATGGAAAAGCTGATGCCCTCTCAAGAGCCTATGCAGAGAATCCTCAACAGGTAAAGCCTGTCAAACAATAATTCCTGATTCAAATTTTTTGGCGGTTATTTGTACAACTGAGTTATTAACAGAGATGAAGAATGGATATGATACGGATTCTACCCTCATGAATCCTCCAAAAAATGTTAAATTAACTGATGACAACAGAGTCTGGCATATGGCACATCAACTATACGTTCCAGAAAATGCACGGTTAACAGTCATGCAACTATTCCATGACTCTAAATTAGCAGGCAATGAAGGACTCCAGAAAACTCAAGAACTGTTAAGCCGTTCATTCTGGTGGCCCAACTATAAGGAAGATGTAGCAAAATATGTATCCTCTTGTACAACTTGTGCCAGATTTAAGACTCCTCGTGCTTCTCCTTTCGGACTATTACAACCTTTGCCAATACCTGCACGTCCATGGGATTCCATTTCCATGGACTTTATTATAGACCTTCCAAGATCTAAGAATATGACTACTATCTTTGTGGTAATTGACAGACTGACAAAGATGGCTCACTTTAGCCCTGCCAGGGTATTCCTACAGCAAAAGAAACAGCCAACTTACTTATAAAATAAGTTTTTCGTTTGCATGACGTTCCTAATGATGTGGTGTCTGACCGAGGCGTTCAATTCACATCACGATTTTGGAGACAGTTTTGCAAATCCCTTGGCATTTTGGTGAACATGTCCATCGCATTTCATCTGCAGTCAAATGGACAAACGGAGCGAACAAACCAAACACTTGAGCAATACCTTAGATGTTATATTTGTCACCTACAAGATGATTGGGTTGATATCCTCCCCATGGCTGAGTTTGCATACTATATTTCTCAACATTTGTCTACAAGATTTAGCCCTTTCTATGCTAATCTAGGATATCATCCAAATATATGTCCCAATCTACCTTGTGACTCTCCAATTCCTGCTGTGGAAGATAGACTGACTCTTATGCAAAGTAATCTTGAATTATTAGAAGAGACATTGAAAACTGCACAAGAAAGATATAAACGTGATGCTGACAGATCACGAAGGGCTGCTCCAACTTTTAATATTGGTGATGAAGTATGGTTGTCAACTAGACATTTAAGGATGAAGGTACCATCTTCTAAGTTGGGAAGCAAGTTTATTGGTCCATATAAGATCCTTGCACAGATTAGTTCAGTAGCTTTTCGATTGGATCTTCCTGATTCCATGAAGGTACATCCTGTTTTTCATGTGTCATTACTAAAACCTTCAGTTAAGAATCCATTTCCTGGTCGCACTTTGCCTCCTCCTGAGCCAATTCAAGTTGATGAGCATGAGGAATTTATAGTCGAAAAGATCCTGGACTCTCGTATATATGGAAATCAATTACAGTATCTGTTACGTTGGCAGGGGTATGGGCCAGAAGATGACTCACGGCAATCTGCTAAGGATGTTCATGCCCCTCTTTTGGTAAAAACATTTCATCGAAAGCATCCTGGGAAGCCTGGTCCTAAGTCGTCTGGAGTACGTCGTTGTGAAGGGGGCATCCCTGTTATGTACTTGCCCTTAGATTTTCCCTCATTCAAGATGGCCATGATTGCCTCATGAAGTTTCCATCTTGGATCTCTATTATGAACTTGCCCTTACAATAGTCCTTATCCAAGATGGCCGGGACTGTCTCATGAAGATTCCATGTTGGATCCCATTTCCTGTTTGGGCCTAGAAAAGGCACTTCCTGTTATGAAGCCTTTGCACAAGTATTGTAACATAGTAACATAGTTGATGAGGTTGAAAAAAGACACCAGTCCATCAAGTTCAACCTGTTTTGGATCTCCTGCGATCCTGCACTTATATTTGAAATTGATCTAGAGTAAGCAACCGCCAATCTGTTTCAATTGTGAAAATCCCCCCAGACTCAATATTGCAGTCCTATTTTTACCCTATATCCACTATTATCCTACATTTTAATTAACGGTTGTATCCCTGGATACACCTTTCCGCTAAAAATTTGTCTAACCCTTTCTTAAACATATCTATTGAATCTGCCATCACAACCTACCCTGGCAATGATTTTCATATCTTGACTGCCCTTACTGTAAAGAACACCTTCCTTTGCTGGTTGTGAAATTTCCTCTCCTCTAACCTTAGCGGGTGACCACGTGTCCTGTGTATAGTCCTTGGGGTAAAAAGTTCCCATGAAAGTTACTACCTAAACTAAACTAACTAAAGTTATTACCTTACAGAGTTTAGTGCCATCTGCAAAAATAGAAACTTTACTCTCTAAACCATCAACAAGGTCATTAATGAATATATTAAAAAGGAGTGGTCCCAGCTCGGAACCTTGAGGTACTCCACTTAAGACTTTTGACCAATTAGAAAATGTTCCATTTATCACAACTCTCTGTTCCCTATTCTCTAACCAGTTTTCGATCCAAGTACAAATTTTGATTTCTAGACCCAGTTCCTTAATTTTGTAAATCAACCTCTTGTGTGGCACTGTATCAAAGGCCTTTGCAAAATCTAAGTAGACCACATCTACTGTGCTGCCCTGGTCTAAGTTTCCACTATCTTCCTCGTAGAAACTAATTAGATTAGTTTGACATGACCTATCCCCTCACAAATCCATGTTGATTCCCACTAATAATTTTATGGTGTACCAAGTAATCCTGAATACTATCCTTTAAAATACCTTCCAGTTGTTTCCCCACTATTGATGCCAGGCTTACAGGTCTATAATTCCCTGGTTGTGATCTCATCCCCTTTTTAAACAACGGCACCACATCTGCTATTCGCCAATCCCTTGCTACTGAGCCTGATGAGATTGAATCTCTGAAAATTAAATTATATACTTAAAAAACTTTTGGGGGGTTTGCAACGTGCCTTTCATTTTCTAATTTAGCCAATCTAATTTCCTTTTTGCATGTTTTATTACATTCCTTGTACCTACGGAAGGACTCCTCTGACCCTTCAGATTTAAACAATTTAAATGCACGCTTCTTCCTTTGCATTTCTTCCCTTACCTTTTTATTTAGCCACATTGATTTAGACTTAAATCTTTTACATTTATTTCCCATAGGAATGAACTTATATGTGTATGTTTCTAACAACATTTTAAAGACAGCCCACTTTTCTTCCGTATTTTTCCTTCAAAGGCTTTGTCTATGCTCTTTTTAGACTCCTTTAGCATATTAAAATTTGCCTTTCTAAAGTTTAAAGTCCTAGTTGATCCCTTACACCATTGCTTCTGGAAACTAATTTCAAATGAGACCATATTATGATCACTGTTTCCCAAGTGCTCCCTTACTTGAATATTTGATATTACGTCTACATTGTTTGTTATTACTAGGTCCAGTATAGTCCGGTTCCTAGTTGGTTCCTCTACTAATTGGGACATGTAATGGTCTTTTAGCGTGCTCAGAAACCTATTTCCCCTAGCTGTACCGCAGGTCTCAGTACTCCAATCAATGTCCGGCTAATTAAAATCCCCCATAATTAAAATTTGACCTAGTTGTGTAGCGTTTCAATTTGCTGTAGAAGTTGGGCTTCCTCAATCGTACTAATATCTGGCAGTTTATAGCATATCCCTATCAGCCACTTCTCTGAACTTTTTCCTCCACTGGATATTTCCACCCACAATGCCTCTATATTATCACCAATATTCTCATATATAACTTCCTGAATACTTGGTTTTAATTCTGGCTTAATATAAAGACATACTCCTCCTCCCCTTTTATTTACCCTATCTCTCCTGAAGAGAGAATAGCCTTCCAAGTTGACTGCCCAGTCATGTGTATCATCCCACCAGGTCTCCGTAATACCTATAATATCATACTGCTCATTCATTGCTACTAGCTCTAACTCCCCCATTTTACCTGTCAGGCTTCTTGCATTTGCAAGCACACACTTAAGTCTATTGCCTCCCTTAGGTATTTCTTTTTGCTTTAAAAAGAGCCTCTCCTTATCGGCTATGCTTCCCTTTCCCCCCTCTCCACCCCCTCGACTCTTATTAAATTCCTCCTTACTACTCTCAATGTCTATCCCATAAATACTTGCTTGCCCCTCCCCCCCGGAGCCTAGTTTAAAATTTCCTCCAACCTTCTAACCATCCTCTCCCTTAGCACTGCAGCCCCCTCCTCATTCAGGTGCAATCCATCACAACAATAAAGATGGCAACTGACCGAGAAATCAGCCCAGTGCTCTAAGAATCCAAAACCCTCCTTCCTACACCAATCTTTTAGCCACACATTAACCTCCCTAATCTCCCGCTGCCTCCCTGGACTAGCGTGTGGCACAAGTAATATTTCTGAAAATACTACCTTGGATGTCCTTGCCTTAAGTTTGCAACCTATGTCCCTGAAATCATTCTTTAGGACACCCCTTCTTCCTCTAACTCGGTCATTGGTGCCAACATGCACCAAAACCGGTGGGTCATTCCCAGCCCCTCCCAGCAATCTGTCCACCCGATCCGCAATATGCCGAGCCCGAGCACCCGCGAGACAACACACTGTTCGGCATGCACGGTCCCGGTAACAGATTGCCCTATCTACCTTCCTAATAAGTGAATCCCCTACCACCACAATCTGATGGGTCCCTGAGTAACTTTGGTCCCCTCTATGCTGGAGAGACCATTCCCCTGGTTGCTAGAGGAAGCAGTCTCATCCAATTCCACCAATTCTGAACTGCCTTCCACATTATCTTCATCCAATCTGGCAAATCTGCTGGGATTGCTTAGCTCAGAGCTGGCTTGCCTTTTACTTCCTCTGCTACCCCTAGTAACTGTTACCCAGCTGCCTACCTGTGCATCCTCCTCTGTCTCTGCTCCACCCTGCTCAGCTAACGCATCAACGGTGAGCTGTAAACTCTGCTCCAGGTTGGCAATGTCTCTCAATGTTGCAATGGTCTGCTTTAGATCAGTTACCTGGGCTTCCAAAGAGACCAGTTGCTCACATTTCTCACAGAGGTATAAACCTTGGAACATTTGCTCCAAGTGTGCATACATATGACAAGATATGCAATGAGTGAGATCATCAAGCCTGCTACTACTCATCTTATTATGGCTAACCTAACTTCTTATAGCCTTCAGTGAACTTGAGAGTACTAACCTTTGCTAGCCACTTATCAGATTAAACCCCTTCCTGGATTCAACTCCTTACTGGATCTAATTCCACACTTTAAACAAACAGCACTTGAAATCAGACAGCAGTGAAATCACAAGCTCAATAAAATCGCTTACTACCTCCTGTTAAATAGAGCTTGCACTAACCAGCTGTATTTACTTATGCAATTAAACCACACCCACTAGCTCTAACAGAAAGAGAAAAAAAAAAAAGAAAAAGAAAAAAGGGACACTTAATAACACACAGAAAAACGAATCTTCTTCAATAAACACACAGAATATCTCCCCAAACTATATCACTCTCTCAACACAGCACAGCAATCCTTACTGGTTCTAACTCAACACTTTAAACAAACAGCACTTGAAATCAGACAGCAGTGAAATCACAAGCTCAGTTAAATCGCTTACTACCGCCTGTTGTGTTTGTATCTTAACCAGATGCTTCCACAGAACCTTGCTTCCTTGTGATTTGGACTATAAGTACTTGATACTTCCACCAGACCTTTATCCTCTTGTGACTTTGGAATTTATTTGTTGGACACTGGAGATTTATTTATATACCAAAATAAATCCTGTTTATTTCAGAAATACCTGGCTATTGGGTTCCCGTTGTGATACCAGAAGTGTGACACCAGTGCTGTGAAGCAGAAGTGCTGTCCATAAAAAAATCACCCATCTCACTGAAACTTTTTGTAGCAGTCGAAAGGTTATTGTACATAAGTATAGTAAGAATTGAAGATTAAGTTTCTTAGGATCCACAAAAGTCTGCCTGAAGGATGGATCCTTTTTACTGCTTGGAAAAAAACATATAATTAGTTCTTCCATATCTAGACTTGTTAGAGATATGATCAGGGTCGGACTGGGCCACCAGGGGGACCGGCCTATCCCCTGGTAGGCCCCGACCCTGATCGCCCCCCTCTTAGTTGGTGGGGGGGATCGTAAAACTTTAAAAAAAAAAAAAAAGAATGCGATCGTCATTGCAATTAATTTATTGCAGGGGCTTTCTGGAGGGAGGGAAATAGGTTTATTAAATGGGAATACTATTACATTAATGTTGGGGCTGGAGGAAGGCCTAAGTATTAATTGTGGCTCCTATTGATTTAACACCGGGGCTGGTTGGAATTTTCTAAATGTACCCATTATTTTTTCCAAATAGAGCCCCCAACATTCCAGGATCCAGACATGCCGCAACTAAAGAAACCAGCAGCCACAGGTGGTAAAAGTGACAACAACAGGTAGGACAGTCTGTCAAATGTTCTGAGTTTAGTACAGGCTTGGCTAACCTGTGGCACTCCAAGTGTTGTGAAACTACAAGTCCCAGCATACCCTTTCAGCCATAAGCTGCTATATATTGGTAAAGCATGTTGGGGCTTATAGATTCACAACACCTGGAGTGCCACAGGTTAGCCAAGCCTGGTCTAGTGGTACAATCCCTATTTTTGGTGACTGCTCTGTCCAATCTAAGGGGCAGGTCAAGACTGTGTACTCTTTATATACACACTGCATTCTTTATATACTACACTATGGTGCTAGCTGTCCTTCGTGGGCTGACCTCTCCCCCTCTAGTGTCTGGTCTTGCCTCTATGATGGCTGGCCACAACCCCTCTGGTGGGCCCCTAGCGGTGCAGTCCCCCGGTGGGCCCTTAATGCCCCAGTCCTACACTGGATATGATTCTTTTAACTTCCTGCAATGTATAGAAATATTCTTTAGTTACAAATGAGTCTTGCATCCATGCAATAAACTCCTTAAATTGTTAAGGGAGCTGAAATTGCCTTTGGTTTTGGCAATTGTACATAGCACAAAACACCTCTCCAAATTTTGCCATAAATGTTTAGCACAAGCTACAAAATTTCTTGTGTTTGTCACGAACACGCTCCCAGCTCCCGTTACACACGATTCCATCACTCAAGTCTCTTTCTACCTATCATACAGGTTATAGACCTACTGAATCACCCCACACCGTGCTTTCACCCCCCCCCCCCCCCAACACTTCAGGTTTGCCACCACCTATTGAATACGAGCAATAGGACCCCGATATACTGTCCCACACTGGCACATAAGGCTTCTGGCTACCCACAGGCTAGCAAGGCCCACACCAGCAAACAAAGGGTTAACTATTCACACCTCCAGACTTTTAAACAAATGTAAATGCAAGCACACACTAGGGGGTAAATGTATCAAGCTGAGAGTTTTTCAGCAGGATTGAAAAACCAGATCAGATCAGATTCTAGCTATTATTTATTTAGTACATTCTACAAAATGACAGCCAGAATCTGATTGGTTGCTATAGGCAACATCTCCACTTTTCAAACCTGCTGGAAAACTCTCAGCTTGATACATTTACCCCTAGACTTGTTAGTCAAATGTATTAACAAATCACACACCGGCATTAAAAGGGTTAACTTGGTCGAGCTACATTCTTCTTAATGTAATAAGAAGAATGGCTAATGGATTCGTTAGAGTATCAAGGACGCAACTAACTAAATTTATAGATTTAATATACAAAGGTACAGGGCATTCAGATATAAAGAAAACCCAATTAATAAACAATTGACATAACAGACAAGCAAAGCAGTTTAAAATAAAAGGGGTTACATTCAGAGTATAACTTACATGAGTTGTATAATCTGTGCCATGGGAAATGGGTTAGGAAGATAGACAGCTTATCAATGTGATTTCCCAAAAGACTGTCAATTTTCCCCTTCCCAACACAGGGTTTTTAAGCAAAATGAAATGGGACGGTCTTCACAGGGGCAGTGTTAATGTTAATAGGGGAGCAGGGATGTTCCCTGGATGTCACTATAGTTTGCTCAAAAACATTTCCAAAGTTTTGACCTTTGGGTAATTCTTCACATATATATCCCAGAGACATAGCTCCCCTTCAAAAAACTGGTCATAATCTCCCAAACATTTAATACCAAACATGATGAAATGATGACAATGTGACATACCGTTCCCATGATTATAGCTGTTCCCGGATACCGCCAGTACCTGTCATTCACAACCTGATGTAATATCTGCTCTTCAATATGGAGTGCCACCCAGATTTCCCAAAATATGAGCTATGAAGACATTTTCTTTTGAAGCTCATATTTCTATATATCTATAGGCCTTCAGATGCTGCCTTTGGCTGCAAGGATGTCAAGCTGTGACTGGCCCGCAAAGTCTATTCAGGTGTCCAAAATCTAACTTGTGTCAGGATATAGCTCACAGCAGGGGTCCTTTGAAACTCCTATAGGTGACACTGCTATCCTCTAACACTGGGATGTGCAGAGCCACCAAATACAGACACAATAGACTTTCTTACTTCACAGTTAACACTTTAGTAGCTCAACTTATCAATAGATTCATTTGATATACCATATTTATACTGCAGTTATGATTTAGGCCTTATTCCCCACAATTATGTGATGGGTTAACCCTTATAAATAACTAAGTTCTCTATGTTCATGACAGTGTTTGTTTTCCTTCATTCTTTCCCCAGGCTCTGCAAGAGTACCGAGAATGGATATACTGTTGCTAAAATGTCTTTCCTTTATATATTTAAAACACCCCTAACTTAGGGGCTTACCTGCAGCCAGTGTTCTTCTGCAATTTGGGATTGGGCTCATGCTTCTTTTTTTTTACCGACATGATACTGCTTCAGTTGTTAGAAGGGATAATACAGCATTCTCTATAAGGTCGGGGAACACTTCTCTATAGCAGTTCCAAGTTCTTTGCTGGTGATGACGTGGTGCATGTATATGCGCAGACCCCACTTCAGCGCTCTAAAGCGCAGTTTTAAAATATATTATACGTTACCAATACTGCTCCTGGATATAACAGTGTGGCAGTCCCTGGGTCACTGAACTGACTTCATCTGATCCCACAAGTGGTGCATGCTGGAGTGAGAAAACTAGGTAAGCCCAGCACATAAGAAATAACAAAGACCTAGTTGACCTGTCAACTAGAGACAGAAAAAGATGTGGAGGAAGAAGAGGAGCTGAATAATATACTCTCTTTGGGGGGGAATTTTTGTTTGACCTGTCTCTAGCTAAGCAAAACTGAAGCAAACCCATAGTAAAGGCTGACAAGGAGAAGTGAAGGGGAAAAAAACGATACAGTAACTATTCATACTGGGACTTTCAAATCTCATTATGTCCATGAAATGAAGCAGAGCTTTGCTGCAGTGGGGTACACGCCTGACTGTGCGCACCTCTGCAGTCATTTTGCATAACTGAGTTCACCTTTGTGAGCCTAAATTTTTAAGGGGCCTTACGGGTACAGAGGAGGGTTGTATAAGAGGGATGTATAGTGCAGTTGACATCTCCTTTACATCAAATAAGAGTTAATTATCCAGCTGGTTATTTTAATTAGTTTTTTAATCAATAATATATTGTTGTATGGTCAATCCGGATTGACACTAACGGGATTATTCCTTTATATATTTTGGTTATATGAAATGTATTGTTTTTAAGCAGTTCAAATGATATATTTTAAGTATTTTTTAATAAATTGCTAATATCAGCGCTTCCCCAGTTTTTATTTATTTCTATACCTATCCCTTTGGTGGTTGGCAATCTCAGCATATTGCTTGGTGGTAGCTGCAGGTAGATAGCAATAACCTTTGTGGTTTATGATCTTTGAGCGCCTATTTGTTTATTTATGACATTTATTTTACCCTTGATCTACACTATGGCTTTAAGTTGAGCATGGACCAAGTGCATAATGACTGTGACCCAAAAAGACAGAATAACTCTCTGAAAAAATGAACATACAGATGAGTTTTTCAGTATGTCTTAATATCTTTCATTACTTGGACATCTGCTAAAAGCACACTGTAGTCCAAAAGACAAATTACAAACTGCTGGCTTGTTATACTTTGAAAGTAGCACACATAAAATGTTATTAGTTTCATGGAGCGCTGTACGTCCAGATGTCAAAACAGATGAAAGACAAGGAATGAATACATTTAAATGTTATGCTTAAATAGATACATTTAACTTATAAGTGGATCTTGTCATTTTTTAAACTTAAAACTTTTAATTATATGCAGAGATCTGTGATACATGTCTGGAAAAGCAAATTTAGACAACATTTAGAATATGTAGGTGGTATAAATGATTTTTAGATAAACAATTACATTATTATATTTAAAACCATTGCACACAATGAGCACACTAAACTATATGTGAAATATCTATCATTAATTTGGAATTAGTAACATTTATTTCAGTGGTGCTTAAATTTTTTTAATCAGCTCTGACCTCAAGTGTCAGTTTATTGGAGAAGGGAGAGGACTATCTCATAGCCACCACAGGAATGAATGAAATGAAAGCCACTGCTGCTGCCTCTGAGGAAGCACATCTTCTCTGCCACAGTATTGTATAGAGAAGCCAGAGCACTAAAAAAATAGAAACCTCCAATAGTTAAGTACATCAAAATGTATTAAACAATAAAGATAAGACATGCACTTACAGAACTGCTAGCAATGTAGGCATGTTGTGCCAATTCAAACGTGTGAACATTTTTATGGACCCTAAGTGTCATTGTGCTTTTATATGTCATAATATTTCATTTTTATGGTGTGTTTATAATTTATCATGTTGTGTGTGTATCAAGTGAATTGATAGTTATTTATGCTATTTATATTTTAGGATTGCAGTAAACCTTATTTGCACCGGTGATTTGTGAGAGACTTTGCTTTTTCAATATGCATGATTTAATTTTTAGTGCATTTATGGTTTCATTGGTGCTGTATTTCTCTTTGTTGGTTTGTTTAAGCATAAAACAATTAGTCAACAGACTCCATCACGGAGTGTATAGAACTGGTAATCTGTGAGTTCTATGCAGCTGAGAAACTGTGTTCTGTGGGAGGACAGAAACATCACGTGGAGCAGAAGGTTACAGAGACATCTCTACAGAGATGTAGGGGGGAAACTAGGGCAGAGGAAAAGGAAAAATTATTAAACTACGAACAATGTCCCCTTACTGTCACAAATTATTTAATGGTAAATAATGGTTAAAGAATCCGTAGTTTGTGATGAATTAAATTAGTAGAGGGTTAAAATTAGATACTAAGGAAAACATTAATATATTTACTAACAAAAACATTGAGATAATTACTGAAATGTACCTCTTGGCCACAGACGACCAAAAATCCTGAAATAAACATAAAACCATATCAACTATAAGACAAATAGCCAAAGGGAATTTTAGTGAATCACCAATAACAGAAGCAACCAGCAAAAGAAAAGTAAAAGAAGCACAGAGAATATTCAGATACTTTTATATTAGAAAAATATAACTCACATTCCCAGTTCTCTCTCATCATCACCATCATCTATTTATTTATATAGTGCCACTAATTCCGCAGCGATGTACAGAGAACTCATTCACATGAGTCCCTGCCCCATTGAAGTTTTCAATCTAAATCCCCTTACACACAGACCAAGAGAGACTAAGGGTAATTTTACAGCAGCCAATTAACCTACCAGAATGTTTCTGGAGCATGAGAGGAAACCGGAGCACCCGGAGGAAACCCACACAAACACGGGGAGAACATACAAACTCCACACAGATAAGGCCATGGTTGGGAATCGAACTCATGACGAAAGTGCTATGAGGCAGAAGTGCTAACAACTAAGCCACCATACTGTCTATCTAAAATAAATCTTCTCATTTATTTCATATATCACACCTAGATGCATTAAAATTATAAAATTAAATTAATTAATCATTTGCGAGTGTGTATATATATATATATATATATATACACATACACATACATACACACACACACACACACACACACACACACACTCGCAAATAACTCTGATTATTGTGTTTTTATAATTTTTTAATTGCACTATAAAACCTTAAGGATGCATTTAATAAACTGCATACTACCCAGTCCAAATATAGAGCCTCATTAATAAGTGTAGTGGTTCCACAATAGTTGAGTGTTCTTGTTATCGTAAATGAAGGAAATCATCCAAAAGTTAAATCCATATGTCACCAATCAAGAGACAAACACTTGGGACTGCCATGGGGACCAGATTTGCCTCAAGATTTGCTAACTTTTATTTAGGTATGCTTGAGTTAGTATATATCTGGGGTGGAGATGCGGGGTGAACCTGGTTCTCAATGGCACATATTATGAGGATTTCTTTTTTTTATTTTGGATGGGGCCTTATGTTCTATCACTCTTTTTGTTGATCACTTAATAATAATAATTTTAATCTCAAATTCGCTAGCACTGTTCACCCCACACAGATTGATTTTCTTGATATAGCCCTCTCGATCCAGGAAAAACAGAGACTTTCAAAAAAATGTGGACTATAGCAATTCTTTAAATTAACATAGCTGTCATTTAAATATTTGGAAAAATAATATTCCAAAAGGACAACTCCTATGAGCTAGAAGGATTAGTTCCAAGCACTCTTTATTCAATAAACTAGCTATATCACTTCTCAGGTCTTCTGTAGAAAAGGGTTATCCCTCACATTTTTTGATATCTGCCTATAAGGAAGTAACTATTAAGTTCTCAAGAAGAGAAACACTTCTAACTTGTTCTCATAAACTGGAGAATACACTTGACAGATCTCTGTCTTTTATATCTAAATATAATTCATATTCTCATCAGGTTTGGATTATTATTAAAAAAAACTGTACTCTCTTAAAATTAGATAGATTACTGAGACCTCTACTGTCTGGGAAACTGAGAGTTTTCTTTAGGAAGTTGAAAACTTTTCATTAGGAAAAACAAAGATGTTGATAAAACAGTTGGCTCAAATGCAATTGAGAATACAAAATGGCTGTTGAGTAAACCGATGGGCTGCTCATATATAATATGAGCATTATGTCATGAATTGGGATCTTAGTACTGTTTACACCACTCTACAATACTATGTCACTGGAAATGTCCATTTTGGTTGTATGCAGCATTCTACCCTGGGAAAAGCATGACTTCTGTCTGCAGTACTGGTGGCTGCCATCTTGGGTGAGACATTTGCTAAACAAACATCCTGCTAAGTTTGAACATCTGATCTAATCCACCAATTGGCTTCCTCTGCAGACTATAAGAGTCTCCTCCTACACTCAGCAAATTGCCAGTGCAACACTTTCCTAGTTCCCGGTTCCAGACTACCTGAGTTTGTTAACTGCTTCAATCTGCCTGCTGTATACAGATTTCAATCATCATCCCTTCATGGGAATTCAGCTTCACTTTGTTTGCTGCTATATGGATTTCTACCATTAACCCTCTGAGTGAGTTCAGGTTCATCCTTGCTGTTATATGGGCTTCTACCATTAACCCCTTGTGTGAATTCAGCTTCATTTTGCCTGCTGAAAAAAAGACTTTGCTTATTTATTCCTCGTGTGGATTCACCTTCATTCTATTTGGTCGTGTACAGATTCCAGCTGTTACCTTCTGTGTAAAACTTCCTTTCACCAATCTATTCCTGTCTGTCCTACGTGGCTATCTGGGGTAGTAGGTTGTTGTTCTCAGACATCCACTTTATGGAGCTATCTGTGTCTCTCGGGGTACCGACTTCCAGTTCCAGACCTAACCCAGGTTCTGAGTTCTGAGGTATCCAGGTCCAGTTCCAGGCTTATTCTGTTCAGAAGGTTGACACCCCTGTATATCCTCTGCATGAGTTCTGAGTCTTCGCAGTCCCAGTTGCGGTACTATATTTGCCTGAGTCTCTGAGTTCTTGGAGGTAATGAGTCTCTGGTCGTGTGTTCAGGTCCCCCCTGTTCCCACGTCCAGGTTCCAGTCCATCAGGTCCAGATTCCAGTCATTTATTCCAGTACGGAGACCAGTCCAGCATTCCTCCTTCTAACTTCCAGTATACAGGATTAGGAACTATCTCCATGAGCAAGACATTCATCCGGCCTCCCCGTTTCCTCTACACTCCTGCCACAGCTAGTCCCATGGGTTCCGAAACGGATCCCAGAAACCCTTTTGCCATGACACATTACTTGCAGCTTCATTGGTATCATTATTTTATGAGTGCATGATTTTCAATCACAAAATACTGTAGAAAATTAAAAGTTTTATAAATTCCCAGACCACTCTTCTAATTTACCTTATTAACTGTACTTGTGGTCTACAATATGTAGGCTACACAACAAGGTCTTTGAATATTCACTTCTTAGAGCATTAATGCAATATTTTGAAACAAAATGAGCATCATATTATTTCAAAACACCAGTCTAACTGCAAGGAAAGTGACATCTCCAATCTATTATAGATATTGAAACTGTAAAATCAACTTCCAGAGGTGTTGATACAGAATACTCTGTAAAAAAAGAGGTCTGTTGGATCATCGATTTAGGTACTCTTTTTCCATTGGGCCTAAATGAGAATATTGCAATGATTTTTACAGGGTCTGATTAAGGGCCCTGGCCGCTCTAGGTTAATACATCCGTATTCCCCCCCAAATACAATCATTAAAGGAAAATTCAGGAGTATTTTTCAGCAAACAAATTTAGACGGATTGTCTTACCTGTTCTTGCTGTTCTTTCTTGCTTGTTCTTGCAGCTTTGCTGTCGTTTAGCTGTCTTCTGGAAAGTTAGGGTCCTGTTTTGAAAATGTGCAAACATTACAAACCTTCAATGATTAGGCTCTTTAGAGAGCATCCTCATGAATGCCACGCAATGTAGAGATCATAACCTCCCACATGCGGCCAATTCATAACCCCCCAGCCATTTCATCACACTGCAACGGCCAATTCATGACTCCCCTGCACGACTCCCCTGCACACTGCCCTCCTTAGAACACATTCTGTCCCCCTTTCTGCAATCTGTACCCCTCAGAACACACTCTGTCCCCCTTTCTGCATTATGACCCCCAGAACACACTCTGTCCCACTCAGAACACACAGTCCCCCTTTCTGCACACTGTCCCCCCAGAACATACAGTCCCCCTTTCTGCACACTGTCGCCCTAGAACACACTCTGTCCCTCTTCAAACACACACTCTGTCCCCCTTTCTGCACGCCGTCCCCCAAAAATACATTCTGTCCCCCTGCATAAACACACACACTCTGTCCCCTGGATAAACACACACACACTCTGTCCCCCTGTATAACACACACACACACACACACACACACACACACACACACACACACACACACACACACACACACACACACACACACATAATCTGTCCCCCTACATAACACACACACACACACACACACACACACACACACACACACACACACACACACACACACTCTGTACCCCTGCATAACACACACACTCTGTCCCCCTGTATAACACACACACACACACACACACATATTCTGCCCCCCTGCATAGCACACACACACTCTGTCCCCCTGCATAACACACACACACACACACACACACACACTGTGTCCCCCTGCATAGCGCGCGCACACACACACACACACACACACACACACACACACACACACACACACACACACACACACACACACACTCTGTCTCCTTGCATAACACACATTGTGTCCCCCTGCATAAAACACAAACACACACACATACACTGTCCCCCTGCATAACACACACACACACACACACACACACACTCTCTGTCCCTCTGCATAACACACACACACACACACACACACACTCTGTCCCCCTGCATAAAACACACACACACACACACACACATACTCTGTCCCCCTGCATAACACACACACTCTGTCCCCCAGCATAAAACACACACACACACACACACACACACACACACACACACACATACTCTGTTCCCCTGCATAACACACACACACACACACACACACACACATACTCTGTCCCCCTGCATAATGACAAATATTCTATACCCCTGCAAACACACACACACACACACACACTGTCCCCCTGCATAAACACACACACACATACTGTCCCCCTGCATAACACCATACTTACCAAAGTTGGCTTCCGGGAGCCTGCCGGGGGGAGGTGGGCGTGATGGGGGGCGGGGCTCCAAAATGTTTGTAATTCTGGACCCGCCCCTGTGATGTAATGACGCAAACGCCGCGATTCCCGGTGATTCGCAGAGTTTTGGACCTAATTCTGATGCGGGAGATTGCCATACTCTCCCGGGAGTCCGTGAGACTCTCGCGGAATGCGGGAGTCTCCCGGACATTCCGGGAGAGTTGGCAGGTATGCATAATACACACACACACACACACACACACACACACACACTGTCCCCCTGCATAACACACACATATACACACACACACACACTGTCTCCCTGCATAACACACATACTCTGTCCCCCTGCATAAACACACATACTCTGTACCACTGCATAACACACACAGTGTGTCCACCTGCATAACTCACATACACTCTATCCACCTGCATAACACACACACACTCTGTCCCCCTACATAACACACACACACACACACACACACACACACACACTCTGTCCCCCTACATAAAACACACACACACACTCTGTCCCCCTACATAAAACACACACACACACACACACACACACACACACACACACACACACACACACACACACACACACACACACACACACACTGTGTCCCCCTGCATAACACATACACACTCTGTCCCCCTGCATAACACAAATCTACTTACCTGTCTTCTTCTCTTCTGCCGGCAGTCAGCTCCTCTGCCTGCAACTCCTCACTGACACAGTCGAGATGTGATGATGACATCACGCCTAACAGGCAGTGAGTGAGGAAGGAGGAGGGAGGAAAGGGGAGGAGTGGATAAGAGGAGAGGGGAGGAGGAAGCGATAGTGTAGAGGAGGGGGAGGGGCGGCTCCGTGTGCCTGAAAATGAATAGTAGAAAAATAAAATGTAAAAAAAAAATCTTACATGCTGCCGGTGTTTCATCCCCGTAGGTCCCAGTGCCCCAGGCTGCAGCCTGATCAGCCTAATGGTTAATCAGGCCCTGGATTTTTAGCAAAATAGCTTTCTTAACTTCTACAGGTACACATGTTTTCAACAGTAATGTTTTATAGTTATTATAAAATAGGATACAATGTTACTGTTCCTTTTCCCTATTTTTGTTTCTTTAGATATTCATATTTTAGTAGACTGAAATATCAGGGTTCTTGGAGTAGAACACTGTCATGAGGTCTATATAAGCAAGAGACACTCCATCTAGAGTCTGAATGGGAGTGCTTTTTATTTTGTATTTTTTTCTACTATTGACTATATTTTATATATGTTTTTGGTTTATTTGAAATACAAGATGTAAAATTATCAAAACAAACTATTGCAATGAATAATGCAGATGAACAATATCTGTTGATGTTTATTTAATAATGGTTTAAGTTACCGCTGATAACAAGAAATGCTATATATGTGGGATACAGTTTGATAAATGTTTTATATGTCTTATGTCTTTTTACATTGATTGTATTATAAAACTGCTTGGTAATGTGAGTTATATGTTTCTTAAGTATCTGAATATTCTATGCGCTTCCTTTTCGTCTTCTCTTTTGCTAATTCATTTATATTAGAGGGTTAGGTACCACACTACACAAAAACAGCATATTAAGGTCCTTTTAGTTTTAATTGTCTTTATCTTTATCATTTGAGTGCCAGTGTTTATTCTAATAATAACTGAAGCATATTACAAGCACACAAGAAGAAGAGAGTGTAAGGAGGCGCAGTGCACTTTTTAATGATCAAATGAACCTATTTAACAGCCAAAACACTGTTATATGCCCCTATTCTGCATTTTTATGCCAATTTGCACAATTTGTGGGCGTCGGGCCTGTGGTAGGAATGTCCATGTGAGCAAAAATTAACAACATCTCCTCAAAGTACTGTGCCCTAATTTTTTTGGGCTACTCCCTTAAGTAACGCTTTTACTGCCGTAGATGTAGAATCTGTGTCTGCAGCCCTCTGTTCCTAGATGCCATTTGATATCAGAAAGTTATGACTGAAACCTGATTGCTGCTAACATTTGGTGTAAAATCAGATTAATTTGCCAATCTAGAAGGTCTCTGCAGACTCCTGCTAAAACAGGAGTGCCTCTAAATATACACACTCCTGAATTCTTGAAGACCATTAGAATATTTTGTCCCCTGCACCCCCCCCCCCCCCCCCCCCACAAGTCTTGTTTTTCAATTTGTCTTTAGGCAGATTACTGAGGTTGACGTGCATTACCCATGAATTGCCCCATTCTTCCCTTTCCTGGTCAGCTCCTCCTATTTCAAGGAGCAACATCCTTCACAATTGGAAACATCGTCAGACACTAAACAATGTATGTGGCTGTAAATGAAGCCTCAAATGAGCGAAAATAGTTACACAGTGTATTTCTGCCTTCTTCTGAGACAAGTAAATGTTAAAGTGGTTCCCTGTAATGAGGAAATGAATTATGAAGTTCACTAGCCTGAGAAATGAAAGTTACAAGTTTATCATGTCAATTTGTTGGATAATCGGTTGCATAATGTCCATTGAAAATAATTGTTTCTGTGTTAGAGGTGATATATAATATGTTTATAATTTGAATACAACTTAATTGATCTACATGAAAACAGGAATGGCTACAGTCTTAGTTCTTTAGTATAATAATACTATTTACTTTTACATTGATTTTACAAAGGTAAGTGCAATTTCAAAACTTGATGCATACCCCTCCCTCCCCCCCCATTCCCATAGTGTTTGAGCTAGTAAATAGGCTAGGAAGTGCCACTCTAGATTTGACAAATGGGTACTGGCAGATATAATTTACTATATAATTAACGAACTTCCATAAAATAGGCCAAACAAAGTGAATAATGCAAAAAGAAGCCAGTCATTAAGCATCAACAAATTTCACATGTCAATACAATGCATGGACTGGTGGAAAACAAAAGAAAATTCTCCAATTGTCAGCGCTGTTTGAAATGTACACATACTTAGGGAGCACATTGTTATCTAATATTTGACTTTTTTTTTTTTTTTTTACAATACACTGACTGCTGCAAAACCTATTTATTTCTTCACATGCTTTAGCACCTCATCCTCATTCAATTTATTTAGTAATAAAAAAACCATCCCCGGATATTACAGGAACTACACAAACTAAACTATAATCTTTATAAAACAGTAACCCTTAATCTATTTTGTATTTATTGTATTTGCTTTAAACTCCGAAAACAAACTATAAACTTTATAAAACAGTAATCCTAATCTATTTTTAAACACCTTACCAAGACAGACTTGTTGCACATACAAAAACATAAACGCATACACAAAAAAAATTGTATATTAAGAATGAGTGGAGGTAAAATTTGTACCACCATGAACGTGATATTCATCTGCAGCCTGTTCCCAGAAACTAGGAAAGGGAGCAATGTATCAAGCCTGATGAGTGGCGTGCCTCAGGTGGCAATGGAGACAGACAGTTGAAGCAGACATATGGGACAGCTAATGGACTGGTTGACATCTACCATATTGAGCACTTGGCGAACTACTGCAAGATATCTCTCTGTACTTATTTCTCCACAGATCTACAACACACTACATTAGTTAATTTAGTAATATAACTAAAACACAGATGCAAATCAAGCTGTCTAACACCGAAAACCATTGGTAGAACTACAGGGAGGGCAAATTGTCCAAAACAACTCATACATATGCCCAGAGAAGGCCCCCTTCTAACATGTTCTGGTTGCGCTGAAGAGCTTGCTGGATCTCCAGCAACAGAACTCAAAGATACATATGGCCAAATGCATTCATTAAGGTCACATCTCTGTTTAGCCTCATATTCCATAGCCTAATGTGTTCTGCCTAAATTTGCAGCAGCATATTCATACTTTGCTCACCACAAGACAACATTTTAGAAAAGACACAGTAAACGGTCAGGTACAGGGACCTCAGACAATTTGCCCTGTCACCAGAAAGGCACTTGATCCTACTCTAACTGCTAATTTTTCCTACCTCAACAACTGTATTTTGCTACGCAGTTATTTGTGGAGTCTGTGCAGGTGAAGAAGAAGTCACTGATCCAGGAGAGCTCAGATAAAATTGGTTCACAGCCTACTCCTTCTGCTAGATTGGCTACCCTGCTCAAACCTCCACTAGTATTTCATTGATTTCAAGTGCTTATTTGATTTTGACAGGAATAGAGTCTAGCTTTTGGGTTTATAAAAGGAGCTCACACTGCTGCATCTCTCTCTCTTTTATCTGGACAATTCTAATTAGGGGATACAGCTCCTGTTATGCTGATCAGAGGATTGTGCTTGCTAGTCATGGTAGTGTCCATGGACTTGGATACTCTGTGTAACTGCTTACATGTTAACAGCAGTAGTACATTAGGCTTATCTTAGGCTCTTTGTATGCCTACCTGCATTTATTGTCAATGTTGTGTTTGTATATATCTATATAGTAACAAACGGAGGTATTTAGCTGGCAATCTGCAGAGAAAGGATGCAAGCTGAGAAACATATTTGTGCAACAGTGCACCTAGTTTAAAGATAAACAGGTGGAGCACATATGTGTGACAACATAATTGTATAGAGTCTGATTTAACTTAAATGGTTTGGAAGTGCCTTTTCACGCAGCTAACAGCAACCTGATGAGAACTTTCTTTCAAAGGAAAGATGGGAGTATCACCTCCCCATCAAGATAGGGCTGTGAGAGGAGTATCAGGTTTAAGAATCTGCATATTTCCATTGTTCAGGGTGACTGATCCTAGAAAAACTGGCCGGTGTCTAGAGAGTTGGTCTCTGTTCATTAAATATTTAGGGTCAAAAGAAACTGTATGGAATATTTATGTTGTCAAGTACTTTACAATCCTAACATTAAAACAAAGTGAAAAGGCAAGAAGTTTTTCGCATGTGTTTCACCAGAAGTGTGCTTTTGCCACAAGTGGGGTCAGAAATGCGGATGCTCAGGGAATCAAGTTTCCAGCTACTCAACTCACAGAGATGCTAACATTGAGGAAGTTTTAAGAGTCCTCATGAATGTGGCCGCTGTGCAGCAAGAGCAGTAAGCTCAGGTACTACGAGTTGCAGAAGCACAGAAGGAAAATGTCAGATTTTTAAGGGAAGAGTTAGTCCAGGTGAGGCGTGACAGAAATGGAACAACTGGTCCTCTGCAGAAAAAGTCAGCAACTGATGACTTAGAAACATATCTAGTGTCCTTTGAGAGAGCTGTACAACGAGCAAAATGGCCTCCTGGTGTTTGGGCTGAGAGGCTGGTGTCATATCTGACTGGCGAAGCTCAGCAAGCTTATATGGATCTGGATGAGGACTGGGCCTCTGATTATCCTTGTCTAAAGTCTGAGATATTGGCTCCCATTGGAACTTCATGGCTAGGCCTGGCACAGCGCTATCACGAATGATGCTGTGATAAAGAAAATCCAATCAGAACACAAGTGGCTGAAGCCTGAGGAAAATTTGTCTACCCGGATTATTAAAATTCTGGCTATAGATCACTGCATCCAAGGGTTGCATTGGTGGGAGCTGCAATCAGACTTACAAACTTATGAAGAGCTTGCCACAGTGGTAGAGAGGTTTTGTGCCCTAGTGCAAATGACCAAAGCACTTGCATTCAAGCTAAAGCTGATGACACGACAAAGCCAGGTATGACAATCCTTGCTACAGGGCCCAATGGCAAAACTGCTATGGACAGAGGACTGGTTACAAAGGTGTCTAATCTAAAGCACTTTGAATATGGTGAGCCAGGCCACTTTAGGGCCAAATGTCCTAAATTACTGGAACCCATGGACTGTTCTGTTGCACATGTTGGGACTGCTTTTCCAAGCTGTTGTACCATGAGTCCCACATCAGGAATATCACGCATCTCACCAGTTTCCCCCATGTGGTTCACTGTGTGCTTTGGTTTCCCTTGGTTACCGCTACCTGCTGTTCACCCTGGCGTTCCTCTATCATCGGACGTCATCTTGCCTAGTAGTCTGCACATGCGTTTCCCTGGGGACCTTCAAAACCTCTGCTTCACAGTGATTGGATCATCTGCAGCCAGTTCCCTTTACAAGGGTCCTCCGACCTTTAATGGGTGTCAGATCATCAGGTCTCTCTACCTTATAGAAAGCATTTCCTGTAACTCTTGTTGTTCCTGACATTGGGGATAGTGCAACTCATCTCTGCTCAGCAATACCTGTGCTGTTCACTGACTCTCAACATTACCTGTGCAGCTCAGAATTCCTGTGCTGCTCACTGCTTCTCAGCAACTACCTGTGCAGCTCATCACTTTTCTGCAACACCTGTGCAGCTCTCCACTTCTCAGCAGTTACCTGTGCAGCTCATTGCTTCCCAGCTCATCTCTACTCAGCAATAGCTGTGCTGTTCACTGATTCTCAGCATTACCTGTGTAGCTCAGAATTCCTGTGCTGCTCACTGTTTCTCAGCAACTACCTGTGCAACTCATCACTACTCAACAAAACCTGTGCAGCTCTCCACTTGGCAGTTACCTGTGCAGCTCATTGCTTCCCAGCATTATCGCCACAGAGCATCGCTCACATTGGTCCTTTTCCAGCGTTATAACACCTGTGTGGATCTCAGTGCTATTGCTCTCTGCAGCTCATCGTTTCCCAGCATTATCACCGCAGAGCACCGCCCATCATTGGTCCTGTTCCAGAGTTATAAAACCTGTGTGGATGTCAGTGCTATTGCTCTCTGCAGCTCATCACTTCACTGCCATATTGGTTCAGTTTCCCTCACAGTCAAGACCTGTAGATTCACTGCAGAGCATCGTTCCTCATCGATTCTGTTCCAGAGTTATACGCCTGTGCGGACCTCAGCGCTCCAGCTCTCTGTCGTGCATCTCTTCACCACTACTACTGATCTGTCTTACAACTACTTGGTTGTTCTGCGTATTCTCTGCTCTGTGCTCCCTAGAGGACTGCGACCTGCGGTGGAGAGCAGCCAAGGCCATATTGCCTTGCGGGAATCCCTGGTGAACACCTCTCCACCATTAGATTCCGCACCTCTCTGGGGGTAAGCTGTTACTCTAGCAGCGATCAGGACCATTCCCATTATCTGGCTTTCGTGACAAGGAAGTCCTTCTATGTTCCGGGTGACTGTATTTATCAACCAAAACCTTGTCTTGGCATTCGTTGACTCTAGGAGTGAGCTTATGTCGGTTTCCAGCTGTGCCCTGCACGAAACCATAACTACTCAGTTGCCCAAGGGAAAGGTCCTGATGGGACAACCGAGGAGTATGAGAGAACACTTCTGCCAGTGTGAAAGTCAAATAATTGGATGAAGTCGTTTTAAATTAATAAACATAGATTTACTTGGTTTTATCTGAAAATATGTGAATAGCACGCTACAGCGTGGAAGGGCTTGTTACGCAATAACACTAGCAAACACTTCTAAATTTACACACACATACATTTCTAAATAGTTCACCTTAATAAAGTTCCAGCACATAGTCCTTTATATTCAAATGTAATAGATTTAATAGTTTAATTTAGTAATGTTAAAACCACTTTATTGACATCAAAGGTTCAGGATATAGGAAATGTATCACTTTTCACCATCAGACATCTACTACAATCAGCTAAGAGATTGCACCCTGCGTATGCTAGTTATGAATGATAAAGTATTAGTGCTCAAAATGATATTGTGTTTGGAATGCTAATAGGCTGGTTTGAACCAGTATTTCAGCGGGCTCCTGAGGGAAGGCAACAGTTGGAGAGTTGTCCCCCACCCTTGGAGAGCATCGTTTGAACCAACCTATGATTTGCATTGTACTGAACTGTCCTAAATCCTAAACCAATGGAAAAATGCTTTGACATCACCACTGTTTTTTATTTACCACAAACTGTTTATAAACCAGGCACTGTGACCATCATTCAGCTTCAGAACTAAATGACTGTTTGCTTTATCCAGTGCGCTGCGTATGTATCGCCTGTATTTTACTTTATTTTATTGTTATTTGTTCCATTTTGCTATTAAATCTTTTATGTGCATTGGAACCACATTGATTGCAGCGGACAATATTTATTGATAGAGACTAAACAAACATAACAATTTTGGAGCTTGTGAGCGGAGACCACGCTACCAGAAGATTTGCAAAACCTACGGATTTCGGTTTCAAAACAGGCACTAGCTGGAGGGGCAAGATATAATTTTATGCTGTGATGTGTTGATATCAGTTTTTTTCCAGTTAAGTGACTGTGTTAGGGGTCCTCGCTGTGTACGCTTATCATCACATAAATTGTTAAGTTGTACCCAGTTGAGAAGAAGTGAGTGGACGCAACTTATAGAATTCGTCCACGGCCACCACAAGTCCCAAACAGGAGTTTTGCACCACGAAGTGTTGAGGATTGGGTTTCCACATGGGTGCCAAACAAACGTGTGAGATGGCCATTATGACTGACGTACAGGTCAAAGAAAGCCCGATAGGGTCTGCGATGTATATTAAGTGTAGGAAATATGGTGCGTATGCAACGGCGTACTGTGATAAGTGGGTCAAGATGACAAATGAGTGTGTAAAACCCTTTCCTAAGGTTGGTAGTTTTGATCCAGAGGTATTAAGTACTATTAGAGATAAAATCTGTTTGATTAAGTCATTAAAACAGATAATTAAACACAACAGATGTTTAAAACTGTGGCAACAGGAAGGGAACATGCAAAGGATAGCGCATGCATAGTGGAAGAAAGCGTTGTGAAGTGAAGAGAAGGGAGAGCAAGCGTGCTCCCGCCACCATATGCGAACGGGGGGAAAGTACAGCCGATACCAAAAATTATTAAAATAATAGAAGCAATTTATACCCTAGATTGAGTAATTTGATAGGTAATTTTTCTGAAGAAGATGATGAACCCCTGTTATTTCAGCCATTTCCCATGCAATTAACATACAAGAGGTGCCATGCAGACAAGGAAAGGAAGCGGTCCCACCAGCAGAGGCAGCGGCTGAAATTGGTGTGAGTAGTGTAGAAACCAATAGGCAGAGGAACATTCATTGCACTGAAACAGTGATTCCAGCAATTAGTTCAGAATGTATTGATTTAGTAGGCTTACATCCTGTCCACACAATAGCAGTTCCCAATGGGAAAGCGGACAAAGATGGTATAGTTACCATAAAACATGTAACAATGCATTGTACATGGACTAAATCTGAGCTGCATTCAATTATGTCTGATTTCCCAGATCCAAGAAAAGGTTTGGCCAGATGTCAGAAATTTGTCAAAGATCTGGGCAATGCTCATGAGCCAACAAATAAAGATTGACGAGTGGTGTTGAGGGCCGGTCTTCCTCCCAATATTGATGTACAAAAGTTTATTAAAGATTGTATGTTTGAGGAAGATAAGTCCTTAACAGATGATGATAATCAGGAAAATAATAAACACATAACTCTCCAATTGGGTATATATTTTCCAGTAGTAGTGGACTGGAGCAAAATTTTCACTATCAAACAAAAAGACAGTGAAACTGCAGCAAACTATTCTCACCCATGGGCTGAGACACCTGACAACAGACAGAATTCAGGCCATACAAAACATGACCCTGCCGCAGAATTAACAGCAGATCTGTACCTTCTTAGGGATGTGTGGGTTGGTGGTAATCGTTAAAATGATTACCACAATTCTGACAGCGAGAACACCTACAAATTCAAACCAAATTTAGGAAAAAACTACTTCATTCTAAATAGACTTACCTGAAAACCGACGCTGCACATCTTTGATGCACCAACATGCTGACTGCAACTTCTTCTGAATGAAGAGCTCTCCGGCCCTACTGTTTGACATCATCGTGACTTCTATTAATGTTAATTTAGAGCGGTAATGTAGGGACCCCGCAGGTTAAGTCTTTAAACACTTAACCCGACATTGCCCCTTTAAATTAACATTAATAATGTGCTGTGTATGTATCGGCTGTACTTTACTTTATTTTATAATTATTTGTTACCTCTTGCTATTAAATCTCTTGTGCATTGGAACCACATTGATTGCAGTGGACAATATTTATTGATAGAGACAAAACGGACATAACAGCAGTCACACGTAAAAACCAAACAGTTATGGTGGATTCTGCCGTAGCACCTAAACTCCAGTATTTACTCATTCTGGGGCGAGGTCCTGAAGGACATGATGGCAACTGATGCAAAGGTTGGAAGCCGAGTCTTAGAGGAGCCACCTATGAATCCTCAACATCTGGACCTCGATCCTTGGGAACTGCCAAACTGGAATGCTATACTGGGGGTCACAGCAGGAGTTCCACGAAAGCATCTACCTGTGGGGAAGAATGGACAGTCCAGAGTAGCACTGGCTGGTAATGTTGCGGATGAACCCACCCTACCTGTCAGTGAGGATATAAACTATTCTGCAATTCCAATTTTGTTTCTCCTGCAGGACTTTGCTGGTGACCAACTTAACTATGTAACTTTAGAACTTGCTTTTAAAAGTATGACTGAGGTGAATGGTCTAGCAAAAGCCGCTCTGCCTGCAAAAGGTATACCATATTTTGTTTTTAAAAATAACTTTCTGTATAGAGATGCTATTGTACAAGGGTAACAGTGGAACGCAGTTAATGGTTCCGCAGGACCATGTACCCTTAGTGTTAAAAGTAAAACATCACATCTCTGTGGGGACACCTGGGGAGGATAAAACAGGAAACAAGTTCTGTTCAGGGTTTACTGGCCTGGAGTATACATGGCAGTATACCGCTCCTGTCCCATTTGTCAGAGAACCTGTCCCAAACCCTTGTACAAGACACCTCTCATCCCAATACCAATAGAACAAGTTCCCTTTGAATGGTTAGCTTGGTACTTTGTGGGGCTGCTGGAGAAATCTGCTCGTGAGACAAATATATGCTAGTGGTGTTTGACTATGTGACCAGATATTCAGAGGCAGTTTCCCTACGGAACATAAAGTTCAACACCATATTTAAAGAACTTGTATTGATGTTCACATACTTGGGAATACCCAAGGAAATTCTCACAGACCAGGGCACCCTGTTCATTTCCAAGCTTAGGAAGGACATGTGCCAGTTGTTAGGAGTAACTGCTCTTCACACCTCCATACACCATACACAAATCGACGTCATGATGGAGCACTTTAACCATACATTAAAGCACATGCTCAGGAAAGCCATGCTGCAGGGAAAAAAAGAAATTTGGGACACTTTTATTCACTATTTTATGTTTGCCATCCATGAGGTACCTCAGTCCCTAACAGGGTTTAGTCCCACGGAATTTTTGTTCGGGAGAGAACCCAGAGGTATATTAAAGGTAGGGTGGGAGCAGCAAGGCACGAGGAAGATAAATCTGGTACAATTTGTGTCCCAAAATATGAGTGGCTAGAAAAGATAGGGTCTATTGTACAGCAACATGTAAAAGAGGCTCAGAAACGACAGAAGAGAAATTATGATAAAAGTGCTGTAGTTCGATCTTTCAAGCCTGGAAACAAAGTCCTAGTCCTGGTTCCAGGAAAGCCAACTTTTAACCTACTAGCAAGGTCTTAGAGGCTGTCGTTCCTGTCAATTCCAGGGTCTGTCATTTGAGGAGGAAAAGGGAGGAGCAAATATACCATGTCAATCTCCTTAAATGTTGGTATGATGAGGACACATCTTCTCGTGTAGTGAGTACTGTCATTGAAAGTCTAAAGTGCCCATAGAGCAAGGTTTGGCTATTAAGCAAAAACTAAAAATTGAGAAAATTATACTTTGGAACAGTGATGTCTTCTCTTTTATTCTTGGGTGCACTACCTTAATTGAACATGACATTGTCACCCCACCAGGAATTGTCATATAGCAGAAACCAGATGGGCTGGCATAAGAAAGGAAATTGAAAAGATGGTCCAACTGGATGTGATTGGAACAGCCATATTGTGCTAGTTCCGAAGCCCAGTGAGAGCATTAGGTTCTGCAATGACTTTAGGGGGCTAAACACCGTATCCCAGTTCGATGCCTACCCGATTCCATATGTGGATGCACTTGTAGAAAATCTAGCGGACAGTAACTATCTAACTACTTTTGACTTAACAAAGGTCCCCTTACTCCATCAGCCAACCCAAAGACGGCATTCTTCAAATAGTTGCCTCTGGTGTCGGCTTAGGTGCAGTCTTGTTGCAGGAGAAAGATTAAATAGAAAGAACTGTCCTGTACCCAAGTCGGAAGTAATTTCCAAAGGAACAAAGATATGCCACCGTGGATAACAAATGTATGGCCATAAAATGGACTACAGAAGATCTGTGCTATTGTCTCCTAGGCAGAGAATTCACGTTAATAACATACTATGCACCATTACTGTGGCGGAAAATCCAGAGGTAACCCGCTGGATTCTTTGCACTGCATACATTTAAGTTCTCAGTAGAACATAGACCTGCAATTCTACATAAAAATGCAGATACGTTGTCACGAAAATATGCACTCCTAGCAAGTTTGCGCCCCCCCTACTTGGTGACTCTAGGTGGATGGATATGTAACAAAGGGAGTTATTTAGCTGACAATCTGCAGAGAAAGGATGCAAGCAGAGTAACACATTTGTGCAACAATGCACCTAGTTTAAAGATAAACAGGCGGAGGACATATGTGTGACAAAATAATGGTATAGAGACTGATTTAACTTACATGTTTGGAAGTACCTTTTCCCACAGTTAATAGCAGCCTGACAGGGTGTGTCTGCAGTCAGAGCATTCAAACTAGAGCAGCTGATGAGAACTTTCTTTTATCAGAAAGGTGTGATTGTCACCTGCTCATCAAGCTAGGGCTGTGGCAGGAATATCAGGTCTAAAAACCTGCATGTTTCCATTGGTCAGGGTGACTGATGTTAGAAAGGACGGCCGGTGTCTAGAGAGCTGGTTTCTGTTTTATTACTGTTTAGGGTCACACGAAACTGTATGGAATATTTATGTTGTCAAGTACTTTACCATTCTGACAACAAAACAAAGTAAAAAGGCAAGAAGTTGTTCAAATGTGTTTCAACAGATGGTCTTTTATTATAAAATAAAGTACACATGTACTTTCGCTGTTTTTCTAAGCGATTCAAAAGTTCTAGCGGTGCCAGGTACCCTCAGCGAGAACATAAGGCTACTTTTGAGCTGACCAGCTAGCGCTGAGTGGGTAAAACAGCAACACATAAGCCTGGTGTACTAACACGCACGTGCACCAAAAAAGAACACATATGTCTGTATCCCAATTTTGGCGCCTCTTTATGATCCCTTAAGTCAGGAAAGATGGAAAGGGAGAGGGAATGTGCAGACAAGTGTAGGCTGAGTAGAGTAAGGGTGTGTTCACTTAAGTAAACCTGAACGCAGTTGCCTTGTCGGGTGGTATATCGCTTGATGGTGCAGGAGGGTTAATAGGAAGTGATGGTACACAATGGTGACTGCACTAGTCGCTTCAAATGCATATTGATTGCTCCATCTGCTAGTACTTACATCATTATATCAAGTCGTGACCCACTATTCGCATTACTTTGCTGACATTTCCATTATTACCCCTGCAGGAAAGATGATTCCCATTTGATTTTTTAAAGTGTAAAGCAACAGATGATTCTATTTTATTTAATTAGCATTTTTGTATTTTAGGTTGAAGATGTGACTTGTATTTATTATTAACACTATACTCTCTTTAACATTTGACACTTCTTTCTCTAAGTAAATACAATTGTTACTCCTGCTGCACACTTTGCACAAATGCTACTTTTGTACAATTGGACGAATGTAGAGAACAATGCCATTTGTACTGTTCTTGTGGGTTTTCTCCTGTTGTGAGACCATCATTAACTGGGTGGAGGCACTGAAAGTGTAAAACATAACTGAAGATACGATATTCATAACACATCATTGAGTCCTATCTGCCCAGAGGCAATATAGCTGAACAACAAAACAATTAGAAAAGGGTTAAAGGCCTGTATGACTGAGTCGCAGCTCTTTCAGAAGTGTTCTGGAGAAAAAAAAAATGCCCGAGCAGTTGCTATGGAAACCTACCTGTGGTCAAGTTTGTTTTTAGAAAGTTTTTGTTACGGTTAGACTACAGCTGGGTCTTCAAGGTGATAGATTTGTGAGCTCTGTGTATCACACACTATAATTTTCTTTTTTCTTGTTTTGGTGGATCATACTGTTTACATTTAAAAGTTATCGAACAACTTATATGGTAAAACATTTCTGACCAATACAAGAGAGACTAAAAAATTATTGTTTACTACAAGTAACATTACAATGACTTCATTTAAAAATGTAATCATATTTCTTGATGAAAAGCTGGCATTCATACATGCGGAGCCTGGAGTTATAGGAGTTTGTGCAAAAGAACCAGAAATACAGCTGGTGGAACAGATTATCCTCACACTGGGCTCTTTAAGAGTTAGAACCAGCAATGAATGGACTCTCCTTGACGTGCAGTGGTGTATAGTGTGTTGCCTGGGCCACAAGCCTGCTTCTGGACTGCATATGAACATGGACGAATAGGAGAAGCTTTTTTTGTGTGATACTCAGACAGTAGTATGTGGGTTTAAAATATCGCCCAACATACCTTAGAAGTTTGATAGCACTGTTCAAAGTGAACAAGGTTCTTTTTTTCACATTCACTACAAGAGATTTACCCATGTGTTAAAATCCAATGATACATTTTCACTTATACATTTGTGCCTGCTTCTTATTGCTCCAGATATATTTAGACATGTTGGAATTAGAATGAGGAGCGGAACTGGAAGTGCTCATTATATAACAACTCTTGGTGAGGACCACTGATGCTGTGAATGAATGTAATATCAGGGACATGGTGTATATCATTAACATTACCAGGAAATGTCACAGAACAATGACTACCACTATGTCAAATGCCGGACCCGCAAGCGGGTGCCTGCAGTCTTACCTGCTCCGGGCGGGCAGAAACTCCGGCGGCCACTGCTGCGTCCTCTTGCTTTCAGGTCTGCGCATGCGCAGACCGGTTCTTCTATTTTATACCTTCCCACTCGCCACCTATTGGCCCCAATTAATTTGGTGGGATATTTAAAGCTGTCAGGTGCCTGTTCTTTGTGCTCACTTCTCTGCAAGTGATAGGAACTGGCTCTTTATCTCTCCCTCTGCTCCTGGAATCCCCACAGAGTATCTTCTGTCCGCAGACCACATATTGGACTTCTATGCTGTTCAAGTGACTCCGTTATTATCTATTCTGAATAACCTCCTAGGATACGGCTACAGTTCAGTATCTCCTCTCCGCAGACTGCATATTGGACTTGTTCCAGTAACTCCATTATTATTTATTATCCACTCTGTGTCACTTCCTCGTGTATTGCTGCAGTTCAGTGCCTCTTGCCCACAGCCTATGTATTGGACTCCCACATTGTTCAAGTGACACTACTACTTACTACTCTCTCTGTTCACTTCTCTCCAAAACCAGTCTGTCTGGTACTCTCTCAAGGTGCTTCGACCTGCAGGACAGACGCTGCAAAGACCATACCTGCTTGCGGACTCTCCTGGCGAAGACAACCTGTTCCGTTAGACTCCGCGCCCTTGGGTAGAGTTGTGTCAAATCAGGCAGATCCAGGGGATCCTAAGATCATCCGTGAAATTCATGACACACTATATGTATTCATACTAGGAAATACGTATTTCACATTTTCTACTTCTGTACATTTAAGATGTTGACTAACATATAGTACTCAATGCACAATGTGCTCTGGAACAAAATAATTTCAATTCATGACGTTGGCTAACATACAGTGCTCACTACACAATGTGCTCTGGAACAAAATAATTTCCATTTCCAAACAGTCAGGGAAATGTTAATGGCGTTACAGCAGATGGCAGTTTGCTGCAATAAAACAGAATTACCTGCTTTACTTTCTGCAGTGTCTTATGTCACATGCTAAGTAATAATAGTTGGGTTTCACAGTAAACACAAGAATAATAATGTGTTATACAAGTTATTTTTGCAAAATTGCAATGCTCCATCAAGTGCACAGAAAAATAAGATATTCCATCTTAGGATGTGTGTAATATAGTAGGACAATTAGAGTCTAATCTAATCTAAAATAAAATTAATAAAACAGGAGGATTGTACCTTGTAATAAAATAATTCAAGAAACCATGCATAGATAAACATTGCAAAAGTAATGTGCTGCAATAGAGGTTGAAGGAAATGAAATGAAACAAGCAACTTGCACAGATTGCACGGTGACTAAAGATACCAGGACTTTGCACATTACCTATATGGCTTTGTCTAGACAGGAAAATCACCTATTCTATAATACTGAAGATAATAGAAAGATAGGTAAATTTGTCTCTGTTCAACTGTGTGTTTAGTTGCTACAAATTACCACCAATTGTAGATAGAATAAGATTCAGAAAGATTTTAAAAGTTAACTGTATCTACAAATGTAACCCATACATGCCAACGCTTAAGATTTCTCCGGGGGAGAAGTCATGAATGGAGGGGACGGGGCTTAATTGCACAATTAAGCCACGCCCCCTCCAGTGCCATGAATTTCAGCAAATGCGGGAGCTTTGCCTACTCTTCCGGGAATTCACGTCACCGATAACTCGCGACACAGTCATCGATGCTGTGAAGGGGGTAATACTTACATTACCCCCTCCACAGCACCGATGCTGTGAAGGGGGTAATCGGTGATGTTATCAGCTGACGCCGGCTTCTTCAGGGATCGCCATCACTTCCAGTCGGTTTACACAGAAGTCGTCCTGCACGCTGGTCGGGGAAGGAGCCCTTCAATCTCTCCACGTCGGGGTAGTCAGCATCGATATGCTGACTACCACCGTTTCTGGCAGGGTTTGTTTTGGAAATCACAGTTGCTTATTTTCAATGTCGAAGTTGGTAACACTGGCACTATTTAGAATAAAAAAGAAAGTAATCAACTGCAAAATATATTTTTTTGCAATGATTTTTCTAGCAAATGTTCTATTAAATAGTTGAGGGATTTTTTTAAAGGCAAGCATGTATAAATCCAAATAAATATATCCAGAATGATTAATAGAAGGAACATCAAGAAGCATCCAAGACATAAAACACTACAGAGACATCAAGGAGAGTGAACTATAGATGAAACAGATATTAGATTTTAATCATGGCCTGGCTCTTCAGACATGTGATGGACACTGTAATATTGGTTTACCAACAGCTACTTAATATTGTCAGTGGAAATGCCTGCACCTCAGAATCTCTTTTTGTTTATAGTAATATCGGAAGTTAAAATAAAATGTGCAGATCTTTAAAAAAACATTATATTTAAAATATGCAGAATTAGGTTGCCAGGGGTTGTCAACCTTTTTTTTTTATCAAGTACCTTCCATATTTGTTTTTCAAGTAATGCCAAACCGAGCAGTTTTTTAGGAAAATAACTAAAGTTTATTTAATTAAAGTGGATGTACGTAAGGGGTAGGAGATTGAGCTTTGATGTTACATTTATACTCTTATACAGAGCACCTCTCAAGACGTTTCCAGCTCTCCGCACCTTGACGCACATCTCCAGTTTGCATAGGTGGCTCGCAAGAATACAGAGCAGACGCACACCTTGATGTGCTCTGGGATTACCATTGCGCCGAAGCTGTGCAAAACCATGGCATTTGTTGTGTGTATCAGCTGCACTTTCTAAATGTCCTCCAGTGTGAGTGTGTTTGTGGTGTGCAAGTAAATAAGTGAAGTGAAACATATTATATTTATATTGTCTTAAAAAGTGAATAATTTATTTTACTATGTATTCATTTTTAGTTTAACTATCTGACCAGTGCATTAATGAAATAGGATCTCAATCAGTTGTTGCTAAGAACAAGGGGTAAATGTACCAAGCTGCGAATTTCTGGCGAGTTTGAAACGTGGAGAAGAGCAACCAATAGATTCTAGTTATCAATTATTTAGTAAGTTCTACAAAAGCCTGCCCCTGGTTAGCATGTATATATTTCTTCTTCAAATTAAACTTACATTTTTTTTTAAGATCTACAGCATTTTGTTAACATAGTCAATATAAAATATATATGATTTTAGCTTGCACTAGTAAATGAGACACAATATGATTATTGGAAAATAGCTATTCACAGCAATCTCTGCAATATTGTATCTAAAAGTGCATGGGATTATACAGATATGTGATAGCTATCTATAACTGTATCTATAATTATAAATCAAGCACAATGCACCATAACCGATGATTAAAATACATACAGTCCAGATAATGTCTATGTCTCGTTGGAGACTTGTGTTGATGGTTTCATATAATGGTATATGGCACTATGCTTTATCCTCTCTTGTGTTCTTAATGGCAGTCTCAAATTCCATATGTAAATAAACAAATGTATGGATGCTAGTGTTAGTCAAATCCAATCTTATAACACCAAGGAATAAATATTATGCACTTACAATGAGGTATTGTGCAGTCCGTTAGTGAGATCTATCTGCAATGATTTTGTGTGTGGTCTGGTGTTTTTATGTGATGGATGCCTCTTGTGGAGTCCTAGGTATGTTTTAATGGATACTGGTGCTTCTCCCAGCATTGGAGATGATGGTATAAACCAGACAGGTGTATGGAAGTGGATAAAAGCAGGGATCCGGGTTATAAGAGTAACAACTTTAATTAATAAACAATGTTGTCATTTACATGTAAAGGCTTAAAAAATGATAGTTCAATAGTAGGATCTCCTTCTCCAATATACAAATAGTCCTAAAATAGCATGAATGTAAGCTCATTGCTAGCTAGGGATGTATTTAAAAATCAAGCTACAAATCATATTGCATTATATAATGTTTTCAGCTCTCCAAAGAACAGGCTTCCAGTAGAAAGAAAAATAAATGTATACTCCATAATGTATTTCTTACATATCTTTTTGGTTTAAAAGTATCTGAGTTACATTGAGAACAGTGGAACATTTTAGGTCAGCTCTGTCTATTCATTCACAGTAGGTTTTCTCAGTTGGACTAACTGATGTAGTGTTGAGTTAAATCTCTTGATATGGTAACAGAAACCTACACTATCACCAAAACAACTCTATTACAGTCTAGAACACTTGCCTGAAGCCTTTTTTTATTTAGCTCATTACCCAAGTATCAGAGGACCATGTTCAGAGACCACAATATGCTGTATATCTGATAAACAGGAAAACCCCAAGACTTGGGGTATAGGCCCACTGGTTGCCCCCCTCCGAATGGAAGAAAGTATTTTGCATGTACTGTAACTAATGAATTCACAGACTTTATACTGGTAACTGAGACCATTTGCGTGGGAACATGGTGGGAATGGAACAATAGAAATTGCCACTGCACAAGATATAGGTTCCCAAATAGATATTATTGCTCACACAAGACTCAACATTTTGTCTCAAGTCTATGATTTTTGAGAAATTGAGACATCCATCAATGATTCAGAAAGCTAATTGGCAAATTCATCCTAATTAGCTTATTGGTCATGGCTCTGTGATGGTGAGTTATTAGTGGTAATAGGTACGCTTATATGTATTTGTTTATTTAACCTTTAGAGTTACAGAAAGTCAATATGGCAAAAGGAGTGAACAAACATAGGCTAGCGGATAATGAAATATAAATACAACAATACAAATCATCAATATGATGACCACATAAACATCCACAATTGCAATTTCACAATAAAAACTAAAAAATAAGCTGAGCCAGTAAGAAAAACTCATTATTTGTACCCTGTATCTATACAATTTTCTCCATAGCAGGCATATTGAATTGGTCTATGCGCATAACAATAGAAACCTACATAATTAAATTGTGGACAGATTGTCAGTGTCTGGCTACAGTAAGGAATGGTTTAAGAAAGTGAGAAAACGTATTTTTGCTAAGAAACTGAGCCTAGTAAAACAGTATCACTAAGGGTTAATTATTATTACCAGTAACTATAAAAATAACAAATTATTTGTCATACAGAAAATTTGTAAAAATTTAAAAGCCCACCAAATATGTGAACTGTATGTTATCTTATCACAGGCTGAATATTTGATTATTTATTTATACATCACAATATATGGAGAATTCAGGGAAGCTAGAGCACAAATAAGTGCAAGACAATCTCATTCAAATCCTTCTAGCCAGATGGAAAGATATGTAAGACAGGCAGCTGAAATTCAAGTTTAGCAAAACCCAATTAACTGGTAAGGACAGGTAAACCAAGCTAATATTGGCCTCTTCTAATCAGGTAATTTTGGGAAATTACACTACCCACTTTCCAGACCTCTCATGAGCTTCATAAATGGGAGCATATACAGTATATGTACACGGCCATCTTAACAGCATTATGGGCCCTCGGGCAAAGCAGTGCACTGGGGCCCCTACCTATACAACCTTACCTCGCTGCTGTATCCAGCAGAGGAGGGTTCAAAGGGCTACATATAGTCTCTTCACAGTACTTCACAATCGCTGTGCAGGAAGTGTTAAAGTCGGGATAAAAGAGTCATAAATAGCCTACATACCCATAACACCATTCCACGTGCAATCAAACCTAACTAAATGCCCCTTGATCTCTGCATATCCCCTTTACATCCACATAAGCTGCTTTTGTCCCCCTTCATTTCTCCCATTTCACACTCTGCCCTCCATTATGCTGCTATTTGCCCCCCTTCACTTACCTTTCTATTGAATTTATCTCTTATTTTTCCTCTTTTCTGCTTTTTTTATTCCTTGCTTGTCCTTTGCGGGTCCTCTTGGCGCGCTCCTCACTGAAAATATTGGGCATGATGAGGTCCCGCCCGACATTCACTGCAGCAGGGAGTAGAGGAAGCGGGATGGAGCCGGATTGGCGCTGCGAACTGATAACATTTTTTTTCCTTTATTACTTCCGGGCCCTGCCTAGGGGGCCCCTATGCCTGTGGGGTCCCTGGGCAATATCCCAGCGTGCCCAATTGGAAAGATGGCCCTGTATATGTATTAGAATATGGTGTTTGTTTTGACAGAGCCGTAACTAGGGTGGTGCGGGCGGTGCCGTCGCCCAGGGCGCAGCAGCCACCCGCTACCTACCTCTGGGCCCTGGCTCAATCACACACAGCTTCCCCCACCAGAAACAATTTGTTCCTGGCATCGGAAGCTTAAACGGCGCTGTAGCTGCGGCCGAGCGGCATCCTGCATTAGCATTTGGAACGCAAATGAGTTCCAAATGCCGAACTTCCTGTCAGTGGAACGCATAGTTCCATCGCTGGAACACACGAAAAAAGAGGAGCAGTAGGCCAAATTCTTTTATATAACACACAATGACAGGGTTTAATGGGTTTTGTTTGTGTGTGTGTGTGTGTGTGTGTGTGTATATATGTGTATATATATATATATATATATATATATATAAAAATTCTTTCAGTAAAGTGCTAGCCACACCCACACATTATGTTGGACACACCCACTTTTCAAATGCCACTCCCATTTATATGGGGGGCGCCGGTGCCCTGTCTCGCCCAGGGCATCAAAATGTCTAGTTACGGCACTGTGTTTTGACAATGGTACAAAATAGTAAGTGCATGGAGGTGTTACGTAACATGTTACATTAAATGTTTTTATGTCCATTTCTAAATAAGTATTTGAAGAAGCATTGCAAGCCATCTGTGATTAAAACATCTGCATCTGTTATACTATGTCCAACTGGTGAAGTGTAAAGTGTCTCAATAAAGTGTACAAGAGGGGGAGTCATTAAAGATGATATTTACCCTCACAGCACCTGCACTCAGTGTATTCTTTAGGGCTCATATGGGGAGATTCAATTGCCAGCAATGTGGCAAGTGGACATGGCATTGCGCATATCATTGACAGTTATGGTAGCAGTCCCTGCTCATTTTTCCTTGCACATCTATGAGGTTAACGGAGATTCCAGTTAATATCGGCACAAGGTGTGTCCGCACACATTCCAGGGAGACACCTCACGCCGAATTGGATCTCCCCCATAGTCTGGAGAAGTATGAATGTTAATAGCAGTGTGTAAAGTTAATAATGGCAGTGGATTGGAAAGTTGCTCAGGATTTTCTAATCAGCTGGCACTGACAACTGACACACTATTCTGCGTACATTCAAACCTCCCTACGCTTTGGCAAATAAATAAGTACAGTTGCCAGGAGAGCAAAGTAGGCATTTTGTGGCGATTATCTCCTGTACCACAGTGCTCCTGGATCCATTTGGTTTTAAAAATTGTAGCGGAAGGGTGTGGGTCATAGAATTCATGCAATCTTCCTAGAATGTACTTATACTAAAAATACATTTCCCACAATCCCTTAAAATTTTTAAAAATATATATTCCCCATTTCTGCTAGAGAGTCGACCGCTCGTATATAGCCCTGATGTTTGATCTGAAAATGTGGACACGTGTATCTTATTTGTTGTAACATTGTCGTTTTCTTTCCCTTGTCTTCATATTGTGTTTTATGTAGTTGCACATTTTTCATTGCCAAAATAAAACTATTGCTGTAAAAAATAAATATACACTATATATATATATATATATATATATATATATACACACACACACACACACACACACAAGTTAACCAGTGCATGATACTCATGCATTCTAGTCAAATCAAAGCTACTTAAGGTGTTAAAAAGGTTCTTGTCATGCGTTTGGGCCTAGCCCAGGCCTCCTCAGGGGAAGAGCGTTACTTCCCAACGCAAGTGCCCTTTTTTAACGTGGTTTTGTCCACATGTCACCACCTCATCATTTTTCTCCATCACCTCATCCTTCATCTTCATCGCCACATCCTTCATCAAGCTACTTAAGGTGTTAAAAACTCCCCACTGTCACCCCGGCAACCATCAACCACTCCCAACTGTCACTTCTCCTTCAAAAAATATATAGGTCAGTGTATAACTCTGCCCAGCAGGTGGCACTGCAGCTTGTTTTTTTTTTTTCACACACGCCACTAGGCATTTATACAGTAGATATACACACACATATACATACATATATACATACACACTACACACATTCCAATTTACTTGAAGCTTCTACTTTAAAAGAAGACTATTGCATACATAAGAATAGTATATAGATAGTTGTGATTATATGTAACATGCTGTTCTAAAATTCTAATTTTGCTGACTAACCATGCAATAGCAAAAGTGACACCTACTGGTTAACAAAAGCAGAGTAATCAAAATATTAAGAAGGATTGTCAAGACAATAAATATAATGGAATCTGCGCATCTATTTTCTATTATTTCAAATTATTTACAACTTGCAAGCTTTATTTTACATAGCACATTGAAGTTGTGTTTTAATTATAATTTACCTTTAAACTATGTGCCCATATTGCATTGCTCACTGTCAGTAGTACGCTTACTTTGAGCTCCTTTCAGCCTCTTGCTGAACAGAACACAGACCATATGGCAAATCGGACCAATTGTCACCTATGAAGAAGAGTCTCCCAGAATGTCTGACTGCAAGAAAATGCAAAGTAGTCCATTTTCTGGCAGTCAACTCCAACATTTCATCGGTAACTCATCGCAATGGACAGTTAGTCCTATTTATCATTCAGTTAAATCCAGCTTAAAGTTATTGTGCCACATGTAGACAGCTTTAATTTATTATAGCTACTAAATTAGCTTACTAACTCAGTTTAGTTTTAATTTAGGGGGATTTTGGAGTGTTCTGCATTTGTTTTATGTTTACATTGTAGACCTACTATAATTCTAAGCATCTGATAATAAAAGTGAGAGTACTGGGGTCAATCCTAAACTGACCAGGGTGTGAAAATATTTTCAGTGCGTATCTTAAGTACAAATGTAAGTGCAAATAAATTGCTTTATTTGTGAAACAAGTAGTTTGTGATTCTGTACAACATTGTGATTCTTTACAACAAAATCCCTGAAAAGCAAATGTGTCTACTAAATACTAAAATGTGTCCTTGCTGTTATTAGTACCGATTCAGCAGCTTATAATGAATCACTGAAAACAAATGTTATTATAATTAAAGACCTGAGATATTGTGTTGCTGCAGCAAACAGACAGCTAAGTGATGAATTAGTTTAGTTATGTGAATAGGCATAGCATAATATATCTTTTCTTTAATTCAGCGAGTGTAAGTGGCTAAATAGTCATTATTGTGATTTAATTCCTAGTATGTGTGCCTGCATATTTAATATCAAGCCTGAAGACTCCTAGCAAACATGGAAGACCATGCTGTAAATGCAGGAGTTCTACATAGGTAGACTTTACAAACCTTTTTACTGTGTTCTTTAAATTCTTATCTATGTCTAGATTTCACTTCTGCTGCAACCGGTACCTTCTTTTAAAATAGTAAAATAAAAGTAGAAGTGGTCCTGACCTATCTATAGTTTTCTATGTCTAGAGATTATAATGTTCTAACTGTGCAATTCTGGTAAATGGTGAGTGGATCATGGATCAGTTTGTCAGGATTGTTCCCAAAGAGAATTGAATAACAGGAATGATAGAAAAGTATATATATCGCACTTGCATTGTATATAGTTCTAGCATTTTTTATATTATGGATAAAACCTGAAATATTTTACATTTCTATAGCACCTTTAAATAATGTTCATCATAAAATGTAATTCCGATATTACATACAGGGTTATTTAAACAGGTACATTATTAGTGTAAGGATTACATTTGAAATAAATTTCAGAATTGTATAGATCTACACTGAAATACATGTGAAGACAGAGAAACTGTATACCTTTTATGTTTTACTTACAGTATCTAGATTTTTAGACAATATTACCACATGTCACAAGCTGCTATCATTGTTCCTCAATTGAAAATAAGAATATAATGATTACAGAGTTCAGAAGTGACTTTGTGACCACAGAGGGATATGTCTTGCTATTACAAGCATTAAGCTACTATAAGAATATCACACCAAAGCCAATTGAGATTGTACAATACAGTTTATCAGATCATTTAATATACCAGCTTCACTGAAATTAGTTTCTTTAATAAATATAAAATATGCAAACTCTTAACACCTGCCAAAATGATTTAATAGAGTTATTCTCATATGTCAAATAAGTGAAAAAAAATCATAAACCACAGTACAGTACGTTAAGATGTTATATGAGCCTCATATAATTATAGGGGGTAGGAAAAGCAAGATGAAAGCAGGGGTAAAATGGGGTGAATAAAATAAAAAATCCATTAGTTGATGTCAATCTTCATCAAAGGCTGTGTATTGCTTAGCTCAATAATATACATGAAATAAGTGGAGTGCTTATAATGAACTAAATATACCCAACATGCTTTCTTTCACTCCTCTGCAGCAGTCTATCATGTTAGAAATAAAGTACTTCTTTAACAAAATGGGCAGAGAATGACTGACAACTTGGCAGCCTTGCTTTGCAGAAATTTACTGTGTGCGTCGATTGATTAATACACAGGTCTAGGTCCGGTGACATAACCTTAACTCAAATGCCTGCAGAATCAGCTTTTTGTGCTGCATCAGATTCTACTAGGACATTATTCTTAAGATGTGGGGGGAGCCGTAGCTTCTCCGTAGTCACATAACTGTAGGGCAGAGCTAGGAGCTGGGATGATATCAGAATTCTTTATTGCAGGATAGCATTGAAACAAGTATAGACTACAAACAGTCACAGGTACAGGAGTAGTGGTAAATGAGTTCAGAGGATGGACCTCAGTAGCTGGAGGTTGGAGTAGACATGTAAAAGAAAAGCAGGACGGAAGACACAGAAAATGGAACTGGTGAATCATACGTATTGTTGATCACAAACTGACCATGTTCAGGAACTTAGAAATACTGTCAGCTGAAGAAAACTCACTGAGTATGCTCCAGGACCAGATAGCTTAAATCTTATATTTTCTTTTTCCAAGTAGTTGATCGCAAAAGTAGTGGAGTGGGGAAATAATACCTTACTTTTTAACAACTTCATTGGAATATCAAGTTAATATTGATCAATGTATTTACTTAAGTCCAAGACAATGCCAGGAAAAAGTATTCATCTGCACAACGTACACAATTGTTATTGGCTTGACACATGGAAGAGAAGCTTGGGGTATGACTGGCTTGAGAGCAAAAAATCTAATCTACAACATATAAAACTCACATCTGTAAGTCTGTATTGTGATCCATTTGTCATAGCTATAAATTGAAAAAGGTGCTTCTGGCAGTAATTGTTGTACTATCACTGTGGTGTGACTCACAGTTGTGTGCCTTAGAGGAGCAATTTATGCATAGTCCATCCTCCAATATTCCACTGTTAACTCTGAGCAAAGCTTTTTAAGCTGTTACCTCAGTTCTCCATTCACACTACCAAAACTCCCTAAGCCTTTACAATCTGACATTTGTTCCTATTTTAAACATTTTCATTTGGAGACATAACTGGGCACCAGTGATTTAAGATATAACTGGGTCAGAAATGATCCCACCTATTTTATCACAATGCACACAGGAACAATGGGATCTTACAGACATTCTGGTTTAGCGCCACTAACCACTAAGACACAGAGTCTAAGGTTTTTGCCAGAGACCCCCGCAAGGAGGTTTGGTCTTTGCTGCCTCACTACACAGGTCGCAGTTTGGATGGGTACAGACTGACAGGAGAAGTTAACTGACTAGGAGACACCAGAATAGGAAGATCAGAATACCAGGATTATAGAGTTACGGATACATGATAATGGGATATCAGGATTAGCTGACAAGCATATAGCGCTGGATAACAGGATCTGCTGAATAGGAACGGATACAGAATACCAGCATACACAAGGATTAGGCAGGAGCCAAACAATCCAGTAGCTTAGCAGGCTAACAGGGCATGGCACATACTGCAAAAACAGGTGCCTGCGTGAAAACACAGACCTGAAATCCAAGATGGTGGCTGCCATCGGAAGATCGCGGTGAAAAGGAGCCTGACAGTGGAGGCCCGGTCTGCACATTGGAACCCTGGTAATTCAGCCAGAGGGTCCGGTGAATGATATGTTTCTACAGGCAAAAATCCGGAAAACATGACCTGTTGCTAGCTCTTGAGAACTGGGTTTGGGGACCTCTGACTTAAACCTAGAATGAAGCATGACTCCAACCAGTGATATTATTTCAAAATGCTACAAACCTCTGGGCTCTGATGAAGTGAATAAACAACGTTTTATATGTAAGGCCAATATACTTAGCAGAATCTCTTAGTTTTATAAACTACTTCAGCCCTCCAGCTGTTTTCTACTAGCTTAACTTGACTACTAGTTTTGTGTGACAGAGGCTGGCAATATTTTAATTTACTTTACCTTTTGCTATTTCAAAATGTTTTGTTAAATTCCATAAAATGTTTGTGCTAGAGTAAGGTACTGTGTCCCGCCTCTTACTGTCTCATACCTTGCTGTGTAACTCTTACGGCATGTTGCTGTTTCTCAAGTCATATATAAAGTGTTGAATTCCACTTTGCTACTACATCTTGCTTTATTTGGTGGCATGGCAGATTATTTGTGTTGTAGCTGTTGCTGTGTTCTTCATGTGGTTGCTGAACATGGATGTCAGGTTTATAGGTCACATCCAACATCTGCTGCATGGACCTCTAATTTTAGAGAAAACTCTGGACCACCAAGTTTATTGTGTGTACAAATCATAGTGTACGTTGAAACTCCCCCAGTCATTAGTCACAGACATTGTCAGATCTGATATCAGAAAAGATGACTCTGTGTAGAGTTCAACGTAGATGAGGCATTTTTCCTTTGACATTCTTGATTTTTTCAAACATATTGACACTGGCATGCTTCTTTGTGAAGCCAATGCTTCATTAAGTAGCCTGTATGAGAATGAGCTGTTCTTGTGAGCTAGTAGTACTATTGTTAAGAAATAGAATTTCTCCTGTTTATCTGAGTGGCCAGCTGTGCATTACTGCTGTAGGATCAATCCTGCAGTTCAGCTGGTTGCTAGGTAAATAGCAACAAGCTTCTCTTCAGCTCACAGTCTGGAAGCTGTGCTATTACTTACCACACCAATGCAAATAATTATCATGCAGTTCTGATTGGTGGTTCTGCCTTTATAAACCTCTTCCTAGCAGCATACCAATGCTGGTGATAATTTCTGCTTGACCTAGTGTGCCTTGTATCTGGACCTGTTCTCTTCTCTCTATTTCTCTCTATTTTAGATTGTTCTAAGGATTCTGCTGTCTTCTCCCCTCCTGACTCTTGGCTTTGGTAAATGAATTTACTCTCATATCTCTACCTGCTCTGTCTTGTTTAAAGGATTCTGCTGTCTTCTCCACTCCTGATTTCTGCCTGTCTCACTATTTCTGCCAAATACATTCTGGTTGCTCACTACCTGCTGTCGTGAGCTATCCAAAAACTGGATCAAAAACTGCTACTACCTGAGTTTAGGGCAATCAAGTAGTGTGAAACATAACTAGTTCCTCGGAAAGGGGGCTACTAAAGGTGAACATCTCGTGAACAGGTTCTAGCAGTTGAGGATCTCACACTACTCTGTCCTTAACAACTATACAGAAAGGAGGAGGAGAATGATGTTGCTGGGGAGCTGCAGAGGATTATAAAGATTATGATGCTCGATGTGCTGTTGTTATTGATGCTGAGACACCTAACCAGTGGGCTGTCATGATCAGACAGTCCTTTGTTTGAACAGCACAGCTTGTCCATGACTTTGTTATTAACCTTCTTTTATTTTTGTACAGCTGAGGAATTGCTTTCAGAGAAAAAGAGAATCAAGGTGGAATTTGGTAGTCTTGATATATGAACTCAACTAATCTATGAAAAACTAATGAATTGTTTCTATGCATTGCGTACAGATCCAATAATAACATAGTAGCCATGGTTTAGTGATCTGCTGTGGAATAGGATGCTGATTTGTGTTTTTTTTTAAGTAAATTGTTAACAATTTCTGAATTATAATATTTATAATCTTAATAACCAACCCTTTTTGAAGACCCTGTCTAAGACTTTCTTATTACATTAACTTTTTTACTAATAGTAGTACTATTGTCAGTACTAGCATTGGAATGGACCTGTTCAATAGACTGATCCATGGCAATAGTAGTAAAGCAATGCACTGTAATGTCACTGTAAAATAATTCAAATGACAGTTAAATAAGCTTGTGATTTAGCTGCCACCATACCAACTAAGGTAAGAGGACTTACAGAATCTATATGTATACATAGTAAATAAAAGACAATAAGATCCAGATATTCAACATTATATGAGGATAAATCCTTAGTAAGGCAGTATTATTAAAATATATATGATCATGTAAATCACATTAAGATGTATACATTCTTTATAGTGTGAAGGACTAAATCATATTAGGAACTTCCTACTCACTATATTCATAGCTAATGTCATGCGCTGTTCCCTCACTTTCGCTCTGTGCCCGGGACGATCGACTTTCTTCTCTGCACAATCGCTTCCTGTCGCCTAGAGATGAAATGCATTCCATTCTCCTTGTCTGGCATCAGCATGCACATGCGCTGTTCACTCGCATCTCCGTTGCATATGCAACGGGACGCTTCTGTCGACATCCTTCCCGCCGAATTACTGCCACCAATATGAGGCTTCCCTACACTATTTAAAGAGGCCTTAGACACCATGAGGGTGCCAGAGGACAGGGCCACCTTAACAACATTATGGGCCCCCGGGCAAAGCAGTGCAGCGGGGCCCCTGCCTCTATATATGTGTATCATATATAGCTATATATATATATATATATATATATATATATATGGAGAGGGAGAGAGATATAAATAGATAGATCTAGATATATTTGCAGGATTTTTTTTTGAAGGATTATTTATTTTACTTAAGAGCCCTGTCTATGGGGCCCCTTGCCTGTGGGGCTCCCGGGCACCTGCCCATCGTGCCCAATGGAAAAGATGGCCCTGCCAGAGGATCTAGGTCTCCCTATGCTCCAGCGCTCATGTTTACTCCCAAACATCCTGCCTGATTTTCTGGACTTTGACTTTGTTCTATCTGACTCTGCTTTTGGACCCCCCTCTGGTTCATACATATCTCCTGGTTTGACTCCTGGCTTCCTGATTCCGCTTTTGTCTGCTCTTCAGTACCTCCATTTCCTGCACGGTTTGACCTTGGAATGCATGACCACGCTTGTTCACCAGTTACCTCGTTGGTGACTAACTGGGAGGGGCGTGACCTGCACATCTCTTTGCAGCAAAACCCAAACCTCCTTGTGGGGGTCCCTTGTGAAGACCGGAGGTGTGTTAGACTCCGCACCTCTCAGTTTAGCCACACCAGCATCAGCAGGTAAACCTTTAGTCCTAATATCCATGACAGTATACTCTGGCCATGACGTCTGACGGTCCCGGTGATCCATCGACTCGTGATTTGTTACTCCATCTGGCTCACAGGGTGGACAACAAGAAACCAAACAGACTCATCTGCTCCAATGTATCCAGGGAGTAGTTAACCATTTGGAATGACTTCAAGCTTTCCTGAATGCTTCCAAATCCATGGCTGTTACCACCACCAGAGCAGTCTTCCTACCTTGTCCTCTGTGGCAGTCTCAACTTCTTTTCTACGGTTCCCTTCTCCGGAAAAATTTGATGGAGACCCGAGGAAGTGCCGGGGTTTTTTGAACCAATGTTCAATTCACTTCGAATGTAACCCAGGATCCTTTTCTTCTGAACGCACGAAAGTTGCTTTCATTATTTCCATGCTCTCTGGACAGGCCCTGGCATGGGCGTCACCCTTGTGGGAACGAAACGATCCTCTTTTACAAAATGCTTCATCCTTTATCAAAGCATTCCACAAGGTATTTGTGGAACCTGGCAGAGTCTCTTCTGCAGTTTCCAGTATCCAGAATCTGCGGCAAGGATCTTAGACCATTGGGTAGTACGCGGTTCAGTTCCGTACCCTAGCCTCTGAGATCAAATGGAACAATGAGGCACACATGGCATTTTTTTGGCAAGGCCTGGCAAACCGCATAAAGGATAAATTGGTGTCCCGTGAACTACCTGCTTACCTGGACTCTCATCTCCTTGTGCAACAGGATCGACCTCCGCTTTCAGGAGCACACTCAGTTAAGAGCTCCCTCCTAATGGTTTTTGCCTCGACTTGCTCAACGTTTTAAGAACCTGGTTCCTCCTGATGGACCCATGAAGATAGTCTGATCTCGACTTTCCCCTGAAGAGAGGGAGAGATGCTTCAAGCAAAATCTCTGTTTGCATTACGGGGAGTCTGGTCATCTCCTATCTACTTATCCAAAGAGACCAGGACACGCCACCTCCTAGTTGGTTGTACGGAGGCCGACCTAGGAGTGAGATTTACTACTCTGGATACCACAGCAAATCCAGATTTCTTGATGTCTACCTCCCTGGAAACTCCTGGCGGCCCCTTTGTAACCTCTACCTTTGTGGATTCCAGCATTGCCGGAAATTTCATCTAAGCCACTTTGGCTTCGCAACGCCATATACCCACTCAAGCCTTGCCTCAGCCATTATTCCTCACTGCTGTGGATGTGAATCGTGTCGTCAATGGTTCCATCTCCAGGGTCACGCCCTCCATCTGGCTGATGGTAGGAGTCCTGCATTTGGAATGGATCGAATTTCTGGTGTTACCCTAGTCTATCAATTCCGTCATTTTGGGTATTCCGTGATTCAGAATTCATGCGCCTCATTTCTACTGGAGTTCTATTGAGGTTACTTCTTGGCGTCCTCCATGTTTCAAGAAATGCCTTTCTACGGTGAAACCTGGAACTTCCATTGCTGCACTTCCATTCTGTGCCGGGACGATCGCCTTCATTCTCTGCGCAATCCCGTCCTGTCGTCAAGAGACGAGATGCGTTCCATTCTCCTTGCCTGGTGTGAGCATATGCATGCGCTGTTCACTCGCACCTTTATTGCATACGCAACGGGACGCTTCTGTCTGACTTTCATCTTCTGGTTTGACATCTGGCTTCCTGACTCTGCTTTTGTCTGCTACTTTGGTACTTCCATTGCCCACACGGTTTGACCTCGGATTGCACGACCACGCTTGTTCACTAGTAACCTCACTGGTGGCTAACTGGGAGGGCCGCGACCTGCTCTTCTCTTTGCAGCAAAACCCAAACCTCCTTGCAGGGGTCCCTGGTGAAGACCGAAGGAGTTAGACTCCGTGCCTCTCAGTTTAACACCAGCACATCCCATAATTCTTGTAAGACTATAAAAGAAACACTTAATACATAAATACCTCACCCGGGGAAAACATCTCATCATAAGTACATGTTTAACCACTATTAGCCCTCTGTTTTCTGCAGTTCTAATTGGTGAGCAATCTTCTTAGTTATTAACCACTCATATATACCAATCGATGGATTCTAATGACTCATTGAGTCCGTGCGGGGAAGAAAGTCTGGAGTTTAAAGATCTAGGGTACCTCTCCCTGACAAAGCTTCTTGTACCTATCACTGCCTTTTAAGGTAGACATCACTGTCTCTAACCCAGGACAGACAGACCTCTAGGGCCCTAATTATGTTTTTGAAAAACATGTCTTGATACACTGTATCTAGAGGCCGTTTAAAATATTATGCTTGTGCTCCATATCTCAGAGCGGGTAGTTCGTCCTATGTATTGAAGTCCGCAAAGGCACTTAAATAAACAGATTATGTACTTCAGTGGTGCTCAAACTCATTCCTCAAGAGCTACCAACAGTTCAGGTCTTCAGGATTTCTTTAATCATGTACAGGTGAGTTAATCTATTTCTCTGGGTCAGTAATTATCCCATCTGTTCCTACAGACAGAAATCCTGAAAACATGACCTGTTGGTAACTCTGAGAACTGAGTTTGAGCACCTCTGGCATACATAATAAATTAAGATATAGGGAATTCTGTCCCATTTACTTCTGAAATTACCTTACAGCGTGTTTTCATCATACTTGGAGCAAGGAGATTCTTCAAGTTTCTATTCCTATTAAAAATTAAACGTGTTTTTTCACTTATAGTATCCTAGAGAGTGGGGTAAGGAACCCATATATTCCCTTATAAAAGCCTTCTTTATCAATATTTTTGGGAAACAATATGGAGTGTCTTTCTGGTTTTAATGCATATTTTTTTGCTTCCTGAATACAAAATTGCACTTTGTTTAGGGAAATCCCTGTTTAGTGTTGTTCTTGTATAGTTAGTTTGTTCCTGACCAATAAACTGGAAGATACTTTGCAAGTGGAACAATTTAGATGTATATGAACTCTTACTGATAAATGTATTTGATATGCTCAATAAAGAGGGTGATACATAAGATTGCTTGTGTTTGAAACTGACTTTTTTTCCTGTGATTTGAGATATGTTTTAACATTATTTGATGTTCATTTTAAGAGTAATAATATGATTGAATAAACCTCTTTTTTATAACTATTCTAAAGCTGATTTCCCTTTTTGTAATATTTGCTATTTGGTTATTAATTTGAATAGGTTTTATCATCTTTCAGTCGCACAAATTACGAGGTGTGTTTATGACTTATTTATCGCAACACACTGCAGAGTCCAAAGCTTGCAAGATTCCATTATGGATGAATTACGTTTTGCCTCACTCTCATATCCGAGTCATTTAAAGTTGTAACTCAGATTGGTAAAACTCAGAATTGTTATATTCATCAGACTCTAAACTGCTCATCTCTAGTTGTTGTCATCCATGTCAACTGGTGCTAAATGAGTAGCTTCTATTTGCCATACATATACATTTTTGAGACGTCCCCTTGAATATGGACCTTCCCATGAGTCCTCACTAATGATATACCCATGTATACACAGAGTACCATATTTAGTGCATTAGTGGATTACCTGACAACCATGACAGAACAGAAGAATGCCAGGATAACTGAGAACAATCCATACTATCAGTCAAATTTAAACTTGCCCTACCATTGCCTCCGACTATCTGTATTACACAATATAATGTTTCATGTCCAAAAGCTGCTATTTACTTCTTAATGGGAACAATATCTCCTGATTTCTTTTCAGTATGAATCATTGTGCTATTGACACTTGCAGATGTACTGTACATAGTATTTCTAAACGTTTTACAATAGGAATTTCTATGGAGCCAACCTCTGCAGAGGCTCACTCTAAATGAGATTAACCCACATGATCTATGTGACCTAAAGTCACAGCATAGAGGCCATTGAAAACAGTTACAAAACCCAGCCATTAGCAACATGGAAAATGTTACTATGGCAACACAGCAAGCAAAATGAATGTTCCAATATGCATGCAACCAAAATGTGCCACTGGTTCCTTACTTATAGCGAGCATGAACATTTTAACTGACTCTCATCACCCTAACACTCCAAGTAGCCTACTATATGAGAGACCTGAAGGCCTATAAATTCAGTGAGCCCATCTTTAACAAAAAGCTCCACACCAAAAATGTCAGGAAGCGAGAATGCTATAAATGTAAGGCCAATAAAGATGCTGTCAATCAAGAAATGCATGACCTGAAAATGATTTAATATAGCTTATAAGAAACAACATAGACTGAAAGGCTGAAAGAAGAGCAAAGAGACCTAGACAAGCAGACAACATTCCCCACATCATGGCACAGAGATTTTGTTCTGGGAACAGAAAATTGTCTCCAATGCCAATGGCATCTTGGCATCTTCTATACTGTTCATACTGCAATATCTCCTGCCAGCGTTCTCAAGTGCTTTGTTCTTGTCTGCAATATATATTGTGTGCCCATCTTGGGTCTTCTGACAAGTGTGCCCATCTCAGGCTTTCTGACATATGTACTCAACCAAAGCCTTCTAAGTTATGTGCCCAGTCTGAGCCCTCTAGGGTATGTGCTCACTCCGAGCCCTCTAGGATATCCCTCTAAGATATATGCTCAACCTGAGCCCTCTAGGGTATGTGCTCAATCCAAGCTCTCTATGATATGTGCTCAGTCTGAATCTGAGCTATCTACTCCATCCAAACTCAATCTTTTCTGTTCTACTACCATCCCAGTGGGAGACTTCTGTCCTGCCGTCTCAGTCGGGGACTCCTCTGAGACTGCTGCCCAGCCAGAGTGTCCAGAAGCATCTTCTTCTGAATCATCCGACTGTCCTCCAGTTTTCTATGATGGAGACCTTAAAAAGTATTCTGCAATCCTTTAACTATGTATGAAGATGGTTAAAGAATTTCCAACATTTTATTCAGACCAGTTTAACCAAGTAGGTTTAATGATCATGAGTTTCAGAGGGGAGCTACTGACTTGGGCCTTCTCCCTACTTAACTCCGATGACCCCATTATCCATAATATGATGAACTTTGTTAATGCAGTTATCATCTGATCACAGTTCCTCTGTTTCCATTCACACCTCAGCCTGCTTTTCAGTTCTTACGCTTGTCCTTAAATAATCAATGCATGTGGCTAATCTAAAATACTCAATCTAAACAATGTTGTCACTAACCGGACTGTGAGTGCCATTTCTCCTGTGTTCAGGAACCGTGGCCGTCCGCCATCCTGAGGGTCTGCGCATGTGCAGCCCTTATTAAACCTTCAGTACTTGTTGCTTTTATTGATTGGATGATCAGGCAACCCTCCCTATTTAAACCACCTGTGATCATTACCTGGTTGCCTGATCTTGGAGTCTCATTCCCCATGAGCCTCTGAAGGTGTTCCTGTGTTTCCTCGTGTATTCAGCTCCAGCTGATTCCCGTCTACTACGTTTGTGGTTTCCAGACCACTTCAACTCTCCTGTGTTCATCGTGCCTGCACTCAGCTGATTCCTATCTGCTACTGCTGCTGGATTCCAGTCCGCCTCAACTCTCCTGTGTTCATCATGTCAGCTCTCCACTGATTCCTATCTGCTTCTACTACCGGATTTCAGACCGCCTCTACTCTCCCGTGTTCAGCGTGTCTTCCCTCTGCTGCCTCCGCTACTACTGCCAGATACCAAACAGCCTCAACTCTCCCGTGTTCATCATGTTTCAAGTTTTACTTACTACTGCTTCCTGAGTATTGCTCCGTTGATACTGGTTACCTGCCGTGCGCTGCACCAACCTGATTACCGCTTCCATCCTCCAGTGGTCTCTCCTCCTGCCGGCGTTCAGCCGTTCAGGTATCCCTGCACATCTCACTGACAGCCTGCTCTCCTGAACCGCGGTATGCATACCTTTCATTGACTTTGCTTTTGTATTGCATATCCGTCTGGACTGTGTTGTGTTCATCTCCGGAGTCTTCTATCTACTGAAGCTATTGTGACTATTGACTTTGTGTCCTATTACCTGGATCGCTCTAGTGACTTTGTATACTTCAAGCAGCGCTTGTCAGTTATTATTGTATTGTGGATATCATCGTGGGATCAAGTTCCGTGTGCCCCGTGTATCCTCTGCACTACATTCATCTCCTCGTGCCCCTCCTCACATATATATAGCAGTGGTACAACTTGCTGACGCAGACCACTTACTCCTGTTTCCCTGTGACACCAGTTTCTAGTATCCTCTCACATAAGCAGTGGTACAACTTGCTATACGCAGACCACTGACTTCCCCGTTACCTACTTGCACCTGGAATCCATTCCTTCACTATAGACAGTGGTACAACTTGCTATACGCAGACCACTGACTCTCACTACCTCCTCGCTACTCCTGGACATTCCTCCTCACTATAGCAGTGGTACAACTTGCTGTACGCAGACCACTGACTCTCCTCACGTTTACTTGTCCATCTGATTCCTCGTGTACATTCATCTACTCATTACCAGTTGCTGCTAGTCATAGACTTTCTTTGAGCATTCTCTCACCATCTGCTGATTCTCCTGTTCCGTTGTCACCCTGCTACCAGAGAACCATAGTACCAGCTATATTACTCTGGTAAGTACATCATCTGGTGATATCCTGGGCAAAGACTCCTAGTGCCCGTGACAAATGTAATGGCAATTTAGATTTACATATAAGCGTGCCAACATATAGGATAAGCACTGCAGCAACAATACAAGCAGTGCTGTTGGACACTTCTTATAAGGTTTTCCTTTACAAAAGCTATGTTAGACTCTAAAATTCACCAGGTGGACTTTCCCTAAGTATTCAGTAGCACCTGCTAATCTTAAAGGAGAGACATCCGTAAATGGGTTAAAATATTACCAATAATAGCCATATACTTTATTATTTCATTTAGATCTACATTATAGAGGGGGAGGATTGATTGCATAGAGTTCAGAATGGGATGAGAGGAGAGTAAGTGAGCAAAGCAGTTGTACATCAATCACTCAAGTAGATTGGAGGCAAACCAGAGGAGAGAAATAGGGCGATAGTTGGAAAGAGAGGCTGGAACAAGAGATGGTTTCTTTCAAATTGGTGAGATGTGCATGTTTTTAAAGGAGGAAGGAAATGTGTCAGTGGAGACAGGTTAAATAAGTGAGCATGCAGTGGAGGAGAGGGAATGTTAGAATCACCTGGTATGAGAGTAGGCAGGTCAAAGCATAGGAAATAAGTGAGCAGCCACAAAGTTGTCAAGGAATTGGGAAACTGGACCTTGGCGGCGATAAATAACAGCAACATGGGTGAAGAGAATAAAATAAATGGATAGTCTGGCCTTCAAAGGATTAGAAGGTGCACCTTGGAGCAAGTAGAATGCTTACCTCATCACCTTGTCTGTTTCTGGGTCTGGGAGTGTGGCTGAGAGATTATCCCCCATAGGAGATAGCTGCAGGGGATATAGTGTCAGAGGAGGTGAGCCAGGTTTATGTAATGAAAAGGAGGTTGGTTGAGGGATTTAGAAATGAATAGTTCATGAATGGATGCAAGTTTGTTACAAACAGATATGGATTTCCAGAATGCATGTGAGAAGGGAAGAGAGGGTAGTGGAGATGTGTGGCTAACTTTGGCAGGATTGAAAGTGCGAGATGGGTGGAAAGTTTTGGGGTGTAACAAGGAACGTGAGCAGATAATGGGGATTGTATGGGACCCAGGGTTAGGTGAGATGTCCCCAGCAGCTATGGGAAGTAACAGGGTGAGAAAAAGGACATGAGAGAATGAGGATGTCTGAGGATTGTTTCTTCTTATGTAGCCCAGTGACTGTGGGTGCAGGAAACAAAACAGATCATGTGTGCAGAAAAGCAAGGAGAGATGTACTGAAGGGAAAATAATAATAGGGGAGGGAGGAATAGGATGCTGGTGAGAATTTAGAGCGCAGCATAGTGAAAATGAATATAAGAAAGTGTGTAAATTAATAAGGTGCATCATAAAGAGATGTGGAAATATATGGGTAGGTAATGAGAGAGGGAAGGAACAATTTATCTCCATTGTGCAGAGCAATGGAGGAAGGAGAGAATTATTAACGTTCCATGGCTGTGGTTAATAGAGTAAGCAGTTTCTGCAGCTCTGACACAATGAGGCCAAGAATGCTGAGAGTTGGGTGCAGAGGATCCAGCAGCCAAACAGAGATGGCAACAGCAATCACAATTGAGCTCAGTGGGCAGCTGAACAGATGTCGAAACAGAAATGACATTTGAGCTCAGTCGCTCCAGCAGCTGCATAGAGATGGTGATTATAAAACAACCTTGTGTTTAGTGTGAAGTTGATCCTCAGTGCTCCTGTGATGTTGGCCTACAGTAACAGACTGATAGTGATGACCGACAGGGCATAGTCTTTGATTTAAAAAGTACACATATGCATGTCAGTAGCTATCACAGAACTGTATGCATCTAAGATAGGCTATATACACTCATTGTATGTACAGTACGCACATCTTTATTTATGTAATTAATCTTAAAAAAGCTTATTGTACTTATATGTGCGTATACCACAAGTACAGTGTAGACAGAGAATACGCAGATCCAAACTGAAACAGATCTTGAGATACGCTTGGATGTGAATACAGATGCCACTATGCACAAGTTCCATGCTCTTTTAAGATGCAAATTACGTGCAAGTTGCGTTTGGACTTGAAGCAGGCCCTCAGTGCACTATGAGCTGTCACGGTTGAATGCAGGAATACAGCTAAGGAGCCACGAATATGGTGAAAAACACTCAATGTTTATTTGCAGAAGAGTACAAAACAGAAGCAGTAATAATGAGCTTGCAGTAAATGCCAGGTACATGGCTGATGCAGGTAAGCAAGAGGTATGAAGAGATCCCAAGCAGCAAGAAAAGCAGAAGGAAGCAACAACAATAACCAGCCATGTGTGCTAGGAGTGACAGGTATAAAAAGGGACACACCCAGGTGCAAGGGAATAATTAATGAGCAGGTTAACCCCTAGTACACACAAGGAAGGCACAATAGCAGCACCTCTGGTGAATAGAGATACTGCCACAATATATATATATATATATATATATATATATATATATATATATATATATATATATATATAAAACACAGTAATAAAGTCAAAAAGGCAGGAGCTGCCAGGCAAAGCAGCATGCAATGCAAGACTTGTAGGCAGATCCTGACATGAGCATTATGTAAAGCTGAACTTTATGTCTAAAAGTAATGTTCTTCCAGTATTGATCCTCTGATCAATACCAGGTCCTGTTTTGTTTGAAATACATAAGTGATTGAGTCCTCTTGGATCTAACCAAGCATGTCTTCAGCCTCCCTCTGCCTACATGCGGGTAGCTATGCTGTGACTTGATCCTTCACCTTCCCCCAATATTTAAGAATCTGTTTAATATATCTCAAAACAAAGATTATTCTTAAGAATGTAAGCTAATATATATGCTTTCTGCCATGTCCATTTTGCAATGTCTATTTACATCTCAATCCCTATATGTATGGTTGAACATATACTGCTGAACATATAATAGTGTATTTAAAAACAATACACATGGGGAGCATATTTCTTTTAGATGAATGACATGAAAGAGCACCTATCGCGTTGACTGTGCTTATCCCTACACTGCTTACAATAAACTGCAATGCCGTTGTGCCACTATCTTGTGCTTCCTACATGTTTGGGGGGTAGGGATACCATACAGTGAAATTTATTCAATAGAAACATCCTCTATTTATAGTAATATAAAAAGTGGATTGCAAGGAAAGGTATACATTCTTGCAAGCTTTTCAAATAGTTAAAATAAAATGACGAGACAAGAGATAATATAGGATTGCACCAAAAAATCTTAGATCTTTTTTAAATATTACAATTAATAGACCAAACTATAAGATAATAAATATAGCACACAGTAGTCCAAATATAGAATACATAATTCGAAAAGTAACAAAAAAAGTCTAACCCCCCACCACACACAAAAATGCATCTGCTCCCTGTTTTATCATCAGTGCCAATTGGGGAGGTATCAGGGCCCATGTGGGCATTCCAGGGATACCCTTAGGTTTCAATAAAATTTGTATAAATATAGCTTAAAGTGATATAGGAATTTTGATTTAAAATTACATTAAGACAGTATAGTAAAGTGGTGGGAAAAGTTACTAGGATACTAGGTTGTATTGAAAGATTTACTCATAGGAGAAAGAGGTTACAGTAATTTGAACCTTTGAGGTTATATGAGATCAAACCTCTATGATTTTGTACAATTCTGGAGGTCCTATTAAAAAAACATTCAGAAGAGACCACAATTTAATAAAACATTCAAATATATAAAGAGTAATAAAAGATTTGAGAAGTCAGATTTGTAAACACAAGTGTATTACGGAAAGGGAGAACATAAAAATTTGAGGGAGACTGAAAGGTAACATAAATTAGCATTGCTTTACAAAAAAGGTGATCACTTCATGGCAGAGTCTACATTTATTTAGCCTTACACTGTTAAAAAATATAGTACTCTATGGGACAAACATAATGCTATTGTGAGGACTTATAAAACCGTTCAATCCTATTAAAATAAAAATCTTATAAAACATTGTATACATGTCTAAAGTGGTTGGTGGTCTCTACTGTGTGAATTTATTACTGGTCACTTTATAAAAAGTATTACACAGTGGATTCAACTACTACTACTTTGGTGTTGTTTTTGTCTTTCAAAAAAATAAAACTAAGGAAAAAATATGATTTACTTAAAACTTATATTTATTTTTAATTTCTATGAATATATTAAATTTACATGCATATTTCCAGTTTGCCTATAGCTTTATTTCATAAGAAAGTAAAACATTTAGAAACAAAAATAATTTCAGACATAAAAACCTTTTTCCAGCATACTGTTACCTTGTACCTTTTGCAGGCATATTATAAACATTCTTAGACATTATATAAGATTAGAGATGGTCACTGACCCCCGTGTTTTGGTTTTGGATTCGGTTTTGGATCTGGATTACCGTCGTGTTTTGGTTTTGGTTTTGGTTTTGCAAAACCGCCATTGCGTGTTTTGGTTTTGGTTTTGGTTTTGTTTGGTTTTGTTTTGCTATTTTGTTGGAAAATACATGTTTTTGTGCCTAAAATAACCCAATTTAGTGCTCCAACTGTTTTAGAGATAAGTAATCTAATTGTTGAGGTAATAAATCATCCAAAAAACTGTTTAGTTCTTCGTTGGTAGGCCTTCATTTATTCTACACACAAAACAGATTGTCTTCCTCTCCATCTATGCATATTGGCAATGCAGCCATCGTCTTTGAATCTATATTACACCCTACACTTATAGTTAAATATGTAAAGAAATGGAAAAAGACAGTTTGCTTTCTGTCTCTATAAGCCCCCTCCACTTTTTTAAAAAAACAAAAAATTCAGCCATTATAGACTGTACAATATTAATTGACATGGAGAAAGCCAGTTTGGTTTCTGTCTCTCTAGGCCCCCCTCCACTTGTTTAAAATACCAAAAAATCCAGCCGTTATAGACTGTACAATATTAATTGACATGGAGAAAGCCAGTTTGGTTTCTGTCTCTCTAGGCCCCCCTCCACTTGTATAAAATACTAATAAATTCAGCCATTATATACTGTACAATATAAATTGAAATGGACAAAGGCAGTTTGGTATCTGTCTGCATCAGATCCTCTCTCCACTAGGAGTAAAATAGAAAACTATTCAGCCGTTATATAATCTAGAATATAAATAGAAATTGAGAAAGGCAATTTGGTATCTGTCTGCATCATAATCATCAACATCATCATTAGCGCCCTCGTCGCCTACACAAATCTCCCCCTCATCCTCTTCTAATTCTAAAGTGGCATCCTCAATTTGGGTATCACCGGCTACACTCGGGCTATTAAGGCACACATCAGCAGAATGCTCACGATTAGACATCCCACTGTTGGATGGACTCTCCACAGGGATTGTTGTCATTTGTGAATCAGAGCAAATATTCTCCTGTAATGCCTCACTGTTATCTTGCAGCTCGGCTTTGACGCGTAACAGTAGTTGTGCACCAATTGTAGGCTGGGTAACTTTTTGGGATCTGCCACTAATAGTCAAAGGTGAAGGCCTCATTCTCTCTTTGCCACTGCGTGTGTAGAATGGCATGCTTGCAATTTTTTTTTTATCGTCACTTAACTTTTGCTCAGTTACACTTCTTTTTCGCTTCAATACAGTAATTTTTTTTGGGGTTTTTGTTTTTTGCACTAATTTGAAAACACTCTGTTGTTTGACATCGCCTTGGCCAGATGACGTACTGGGAACACTAACATCAGGACTGGTGACAGAACCTGGTTGCTCATTCAGATCATATGTGGACTGCTTTGAATCCATTCTGAGCGCAAACCACTGGGGAGTGCTAAAAATTATTTAGTAGATACTGCTGACAGATATGACTTTTGACAGCCAGAAATATTAATGCACAATTAGGGAGGACACCCCAAAAACACTGAGGAGTGCTAAAAATTATTGAGTAGATACTGCTGACAGATATGACTTTTGACAGCCAGAAATATTAATGCACAATTAGGGAGGACACCCCAAAAACACTGAGGAGTGCTAAAAATTATTGAGTAGATACTGCTGACAGATATGACTTTTGACAGCCAGAAATATTAATGCACAATTAGGGAGGACACCCCAAAAACACTGAGGAGTGCTAAAAATTATTGAGTAGATACTGCTGACAGATATGACTTTTGACAGCCAGAAATATTAATGCACAATTAGGGAGGACACCCCAAAAACACTGAGGAGTGCTAAAAATTATTGAGTAGATACTGCTGACAGATATGACTTTTGACAGCCAGAAATATTAATGCACAATTAGGGAGGACACCCCAAAAACACTGAGGAGTGCTAAAAATTATTGAGTAGATACTGCTGACAGATATGACTTTTGACAGCCAGAAATATTAATGCACAATTAGGGAGGACACCCCAAAAACACTGAGGAGTGCTAAAAATTATTGAGTAGATACTGCTGACAGATATGACTTTTGACAGCCAGAAATATTAATGCACAATTATGGGGGACACCCCAAAAGCGCTGGGGAGTGCCAAATATGAAGAAAAAATAATAAACCTCTATCCTCCTCTCTGCACTAGCGATTTTGGTTAGAGCAATTGCAAGAACAATATGGTATTCTCTGTCCCTGCTCTAATTAGCCTATGACTACACCCTGCTCTCTCCCTCTGTCAAATGGCGATGGATTGCTGTGGAGGCGTGTATTTATAAAGTTGAAGTATCGCGAGAACCGAGTCCCGAGATCCGACGACGTCACAATGACGTTCGGCCTCGATTTGGATTCGGAATGGGCGGGAGAGTACCGAGCTGCTCAGCTCGGTACTCGGATACCCAAAGTTCGGGTGGGTTCGGTTCTCGGAGAACCGGACCCGCCCATCTCTATATAAGATATTGTGAAATAGATGCATTAAAACAAATAGAATTAAAAAAAAGTTATGTAAAAGTTTGTCTAATAAATTACATTTCAAAGTTTGGTTGTATTTAATTCTACAGAATTTCAATGTTGATACTTCACATTGAAAGATTATGTGATGCCATGTGCTTGCCCTTGTTCTCAAGATCATTCCATGGAACTTGTAGCTTCTGCCACATAAAATCATTCCTGGAGCTGTGAATTGATGCTTTACACCAAGAACAAGGAGTACAAACAGAAATCAAATGTTGCTCCAGGCTCAGGATGTGTCTACCGGGTTGGCATTTTGTATTTGACTCATTCAATGTAGTATTGTGATCTTTACCCCTCACTTGATGAGTCTGACAAAAAGACTCTTTTGATAAAGTACTCTTTAAATATATTTTGCTCCTGTTGAAGAAATAGCATTTAAAGTCCCTGTGTTAAAAATGTGTGGTTAAAAAGTGTGGCTGTCGCTCCATTTCCTTTGTAGAGGCTTTAAGCATGGATAAACTGTATCTAGTCAGGTATATTATGCGTTTTAGTATTCCATTAATAATGTGTTCAATTACGCTGGATAAATTAGTACTTGTTCTGATATAAATCACAATTTTGTGAACTTCACAATTATTTAAAGTAGTGTATGCACGTAAAAATGGGATTATCAGCATTACTTACAAAAATCAATGGTTTCAACATTACCTAGTAATTGCCAACAAACTTTGTGTAATAAAAATAATTTATTGTTGCTTTATCATATATTATTTGCAAATTAAATATTTTATTACTCCCCTATGTTTATGCTTCTCTTTTATATTTAGTTGACATTTGCTCTGTAAAAGAAAGGCTTTCAAGCTTTTATTTACAATATTAAGGAAGAGGTGGAATAAAAGGGTGATGATAATTAATGATAATTATTATGAAGATGACAGTGACAACATGGTACAAAAATAAGATAAAAGAGTCAATGCCCCCGTACTATAATATAGACTCTAAGGCACTCTCCCTTTACTGTATGTTTTTAGGATGCTCTTTCCCGTTAAGAAAACAGTTGTGTGCAACTTATCAACTGCAATTCATTACCCTTGCCTAAAAAGTAGCACAGTGCTTCACTGTCAGCAGTCTACAATGACAAATGGTGCTGAGCAAAAGAGAAGCTTAGTGAGATCGGAACAATGAGAGGTTTTTCATGATTTTTTTAATATGAATTTTACCCAATATTTGAAGGGTTTGCACAATAGTTTGGCTACCCAAAACCAGCTAAAAATTGTTGTATCTCAACCAGTGCAGATCTAATTACTTATAAGCAGGTTTGCCCGGCATTGCACGGATCGATTTGTAATGTGTAGCGGTTTTTATACAGTATATTGGCAAATTTTTTAATAAATAGACCAAAAATGATGTTTAGAAAATAAGATTTATTGCTTTGCACATTGTCGTAGTGTGGGGAGGTTTCCTTCCAGGAGTCCAACCATTGTTTACAGCCCAAAAATGTTTTCCATATCTGTCGCTCTGTCTCATTACCGCTATGTGGTCTAATAGCTTACTGTTTTGATTACCTACCTTGAGAGCTGTGGAAGATATTCGCCAGCAAACAAATCTGATTTTATATCTATATATATATATATATATATATATCAATCAAAAAAAGTAGAAAGACAAACAGGCGCTTAGTGAACAATCTAAAGCTCCACGTGACTACGTGATTAATAATTAGTGGATCACATACAGTAGGCAGCTCCGCTACAACATCCAATTGCAGATGTAAAACCTATGTAGAAAAACACAAAAAGAGAAGCGCCAAACATAGTGTGATACCATCAAAAGTAAGAGTCACATCAAGACACTCTGGAGTTAATTCAGACAAAAGGTGCAGAATGATTAATTCTCCAGGGGTTAATTCTACCGGGATAACAGCACCTTTTGAACTGCACTCCACCTCTTCAACAGGGGGTTAACAGTTAAAACTACATACACATTGGTATAATTTAATATAGTGCATGCGTAATAGAAACAACTTGTGAGAGGATAGTGCAGTGATTAGCTTCTCAGGGGTAGTGCCCCCAGAGCTTTAATGTCCTCTTAAACAAAGAATACACAACTGGACTCCAAATCAATAATAGTTAATGCAGTGTGTTCATAAAAACAGGCTTATTAGAGGATATTATCCAGTTTAATAGCAGCCTACATCCATAAAAAGCAATAAAATGCCCGTACATCGGGTATAATAAAACAGGCTTATCTGCATAGAAAACACTTACGGTAGTCCCCTCAGAGTCTCTCTGGAAATGGCATATGGGAACCTCCTTGCATCAGCTTTCACCAAGTACAGAACCTCCTTTTATATATATACACACACACACACACACACACACACACACACACACACCAAATAACATGACCAGGTGGAGTTGTGGTCTAGAAAATATAGTTTTTGCTTGTTTCATCTCAAACTTCACAAATATGCCTACTGACTGGTTCTATAGAAGTCTATCCTCCAGTTACATGTAGATCTTGCCTTTCAAAGTTACTGATCTATGGTCCAGAAGACTAGCCAATGGGCCTCCTGGATGACAGACAATATAGTAAGTGCTTTAGTACAGCAGACTCCTCCCCTATGCATTTGTCCTGAAAGGATTTATTGGGGGAAACATTCTTTCAGAATGAACTCCTGTATAACTTATGTGAATGATTTACAGGTAACTCTTATTGTTTTTATTTTAGTATGTATACTAATTTTATTCTCTATTAAAAGGTGGTTATACATATTACACTATTAGCCTTCCCTTTTTCTCTGCATATTTATGTCCTTAATAGACTTGTTGGCCATACCATGGATAATAAAGAGGATAATTGACAAGAAAGAGTAAAGAAGGCCCTCAAGACTGATGTAATTCTAATAATCAGCATAAAAGCCTTGGTTCTGTTACATGATGATACAGCTTCGATGCACTATTCACTCGTCCTGTTACTTCACGTTCCTGATAGCACATGTAGTGCTGTTTTATTATCGCTGCCATTTAAGTAAACCTTGGGGCAAAGGAGCACACATTTGGTGCAAACCCACAATGTCATTAAGCCTCTATTTAATCTTTACTCTTTAGACCAGCGCCTGAGTAACAGGTGTTGTACCTTCTTTCTCTGAGCCTCTCTACTACTATATTACGTTGTATTACTCTTTACTGAAGTACTTTGTTTGGCCACATCTGTTTACTTGGGACCAAGACCGCCGGCTTTATTAATTTGAACCAGTGCTCTATATTCCTGACTTAGAATTGTATTCACACTTTTGAATTTCAAACCAGTGCAGCCTGCCATGATGTAGACCTCTATCCACTCCTGTGTCATCAACCACCTAGCGAGGGAAACATGGGCCGGTTCACATCTGGGGGTAAACGCATCAAGCTTCTATTTTTTCAGTGATTTAAAATCACGGCAAATCGCGGGTGACAACCCGCAATTTTAGTCCCCAAGTCGTGAAATGTATTAAGCTGCATTTTTAACTCTGATCTTCAAAATCGCTGGACATCTCTGGTGATTTGCTGGGATATCAAACACGCCCGTGTTTAGCCAACTCTCCCGTGTTTAGGTCAAAATTTCCTTTTGAAACACAATAATCATTTCTGATTGGTTGCAGTATGAACAGCAAAACCCGCAGGATTCTGACCTCACTGACATTATAAAAAGGCATCTTCTTTCTTATTTGAGTTGGAAGGGGTTTAAGGAATTAGAGAGAGAGAAGTGTTAAGGCAGGGAGAGTTTTTGGTGTGAGAAGGTTGGTAAAAGTTTTATTTTTTCCTGTTTTGGTTTATTGTTTGCCCTTATTTGACTTATTGTCTGTGTTTGTATTTTTTTGCTTGCAGAGTTTTTTGGTTAATTGCTTTCTGAATTTCCCCTGTGTTTTCTTAGTGTGTATATTTGTTTGTTGTGTTGTCTTTCCCTTGTGTTTCACTTGTCAGTTTTGTTTTATTTTTGTTCTCCCTGTGTATCAGCTTGGTGAGAGGAAGGAGAGGTAAGGAGGCTAGGGACAGTGGGTAGGAAGAGAGAGGAACTAGGAGGTCAGGTGCAGAAGGAAGAACCAAGCCCTTCTGCAGGCAAAATTAAGTCTGGGCGCAATTTACGGTTCAGGTTTGAAAAAAATTGTGCACAATTTAGTGCCCATCCATGAGTGCATTTTGGCCAGCCTGGCTGTAAAAACCACGTTTGCCCGCAAAAAAACAACTATGGTCACAATTGTGGGATGCAGTTAATGCAGTGGGGGCCATTAAGCGGTCCATTGAAAAATACCGTAAATGGATTAGCGAGGTCAAATGCTGAATCAAGGATAAGATGGCCCAGGAGCGACGAGCTGCTGCAGGTACTGGCAGTGTGATTTTCAGGAATATATCAGATAGGGTGATAAAAGGCTCAACACACATTTTAAAAAACCTACAAATTATAATTAATGATATTCAAATTTATACCCCTGGCTAAAATGTTTAAATCCCGAATATTTGGATCTACATTACCCCAAACTACTTCACACTAATACAGGTACATCATTTACAGAGCGTGCCAATCACCTTGCAAAACCTTAAAGGGGTTATCATAACATAAGTATGAGCTACCTTAGGATTTAAGCAACTGATCCCCATAGAGATCCTCAAGGGGATTAATGTGCGGGACACAGACAGACCTGTGTCTCAACCAATGGTTAGTGAGTAAGTTACTCTTTTCAAAATTTTACACAGAAGTCTGAATATTTTTCAATGTGATTTTTATTGGAAAGGGTCATTTTTATTTGCACAACAGCAGTCAAGTCCAGTGCCAGCAGGATCAGTAGCAGCGCCAGCAGCATCAGCACTGGAACCACCTGAGGAGGAGGAGTCTGTAGCAGGTAAATCCACCTATGTTGTATTTTGTAAAAAAAAAATATATTAATCATTTGCATATGTTAATCACCTGTATCTACTAGTGGCCAGAGAATGGTTAGTAATTTAATTTTTTTTACTTTTGCTTTAAGGAACATCACAAGCACAAGAGACAAGTGTCAGTATTGAAGACACAGAAAGTTCAGATGCTGCAGACTTCAGTATGGAAAACATATTGCTCGAAACTGTGCCACATGTCCCGAAGTGCAGCAGCAGCCAAAATCTGCACCATCAGCCACTTCACAACATCCCCCACAGAGCCAACCCGACCCACAAACTGCACCCACATTGGCAGAGTCTATCCGCCAGTTCAGCAATGTCCAGGCTACCTGGGTAGAATTCTATCAAGACTCTTTGCGGGGAATACAAAGACAGCTGACAAAAGGATTTAGAGTGTTACAGCATATGCAAGATGACCAAAGCCGGTTATTTAACACGACGGATCGCATAGACAGTTCTTTGGTGCACATGCACAGTGCAATAAATAATCAAACAGGGGCAATGCGGGAAATGTCTACAAATTTAATTGCAGTTTTGGATCAAATAATGACACGGCTCCCAGTGCTCACAATCTCCGCAGCTAGTAGCCAACACACTACCTCAAGCCTCTCCTTACTCGCTACTCCTGTGCAGTCCAGTGGGCGAACCAGGGGAGGAAAACTTTCGTTTATTTGGTGTAAATTGTTGGAAAATAACAAATTTTTGGTTAGGAAACCCATACAAGTCAGAGTGTGCTATATGTGTTTAGTTTATTTTTCTTTGCGAATAAACCACAAATTGTGTTGACACTGGTAATTGCAATGGTCTTTGTTCTTAATATGTTAACATGTGCAAACTGGTACAACTTTGAATCTTATTTTAATCTTACAATTAAGCTAAGCAGATATGGGTCTTCCAAAATACATACACATACCTTTGAAATGATGTTAGTTGATTTGTGTACATATTTTGTGTTGCTGATGTTAAAGTTTATTCTATAAGACAAATTGAAAAAACAAAGGTTATTGCTAAATCACAAACCATTACAGTTAATTAAAAACCATACTCACCTGAAAAATCTTTGGATTATTGTTTCTCTCACCTGCCCCCCCGGTATTATCCACATCAGCTGATGGAATTAGGTCTACTGCTTCGTTACTGGTAAATTTTGATTTAGGGCCACATTATGCAGCAGACAGCACGCCAACACGATATCTTCCACCTTACCTCGGGCATAGAGAAGCACAGCACTAGAAGTATTAAGCCACCTGAATCTGGTCTTCAAAAGAGCAAAGGTGCATTCTATCACCCCTCGAGTGGCTGTGTGTGACTCATATCTATGTTGGGCAGGAGTATTTGGATTCAACAGAGGTGTCATTAACCAGGATTGACACCAATACCCGAGTCACCTAGAATGAAAGAAATCATTTAGTTGCAGAAAAACACATTTAAACAGCTAAACAACCCCCCACAATAAATACATACCCAGTAGCCACCCCTCAGGCATTTCTCCATGCTCACATTTTTGATAGAGCTATGACTATCGCAGGTTATAGACATCATGGCAAGAGCCAGGGAATCCTGCAACCAGACATTCAACGAGTAGGAATGGTGCCTTTTGTATACTCTTGTGACGTAGCAGGAGATGGTCTCAGCCCATTGTGTGTGCAGTCTATAGCTCCCAGGACATTAGGCAAGCCTGACAGCCTATAGAAAGCTCCCTTCAACTCATGGCAATCATAATCCTGGTGGGGGAAGCAGATGTTGGTTGGCACAAGCTTGTTCAAGCCCTTAAGATGACATTAAATTGTCTGGAAAATGTTGCCTGGGTGAGGCCTACTACCCATGGACATAAGACTGAAGTCAAAATGTAGTGCACATAATATCTGAATGCCTGTTAAAGCTTGTGTTAATGGTTCTAAATTTGCTTTAATCTGGTCATAGAGCTGCAGGATGTTCGCTCTGTTAAGGCAAAACATTTGGATAATCTCTTGTTCTGTCAGTGACTCCAAATGCAGACGTGCCCTAAAAGCACGAGGCCCGTGCATCCTATGAGTAGCCTGTTGCTGCTGCTGATCCTCTATGCCTCTATGTTCAGCATCCATTTCCTCACTTTTCTCAATAGCCAACAGAAAATTTCCAATAATCTCCATTTTCTGACACCCACAGATTAATAGTAATTTGGGTCTCTTTTTATAGTCATCACCAGCATGCATAGACCAATGGCTGATTATTGTAGTTAGCTTGCATATTAAATGCAGCTGGTTTTAGTTTTTCAATCTAAAAAGGTAACAGCTGGGGCCAATGCAAAGTGTTGTAAAAATGTAATGTGGTGCCAAATCATAACCTGAAAAGTATAGGGTCATGGTTGATTAAAATTACTTCTAATTCATTTTACAAATTGAAATTATTGAAACCTGCCCTCTAATCATTTTATTGACCTACACACAGTTGTTAGTCCAACAAATAGTCCAGCGTCAGAAAAGAAAAAAGTTTAGTTTACCGTCTACAATAAAAACAAACAATGCTTACAACTTGCATTGTGCTGCTGTTATATTAACATTGGTCTACAGGGGAGGGCGAGGAAATTTTGACCCTTGAAAGGGTAAGATTACAGTAAGATAAATGTAAATTGGTCCACCCAAAATCCAAACAGGCGCTTGACTTTGCAGAACATGAGAATAATGTATTATCGTATTAAAAAAATGTGGGGTCCCTTGTCCAAGCACTATTAACCCTAGTGCGAAAATCTGGAAAAAAAATTGCATGGGGTTCCCCCGATTTTCTAGCAACCAGCGCTAGGCAAACCAGCTGGGGTGCTTGGCACTATAGCAGGGGGACACGTAGCAGGCGTCCCCCTGCCATAATGACATACCAACCCCAGTCTGTTCAGCACTGGGCTGGATGCCCTAGGGAGTGGGGTCTGCAAAAAAAAATGCACAGCCACCTCTCTAGGAATAACCAGCCCAGTGCTGAAAAGCACTAGGACTCTTTGCACACCCCTGGGCGGTGGGTGTAGGGTAATATCAGCAATTAAAGATTAAAACAAATAAACTTATGCCATTTTGTTGTGTGGAACTACAAGTCCCAGCCATGCCAGGGTGCCATAAACAGACCTGACTGCCATGGGTATGCTGGTGCTTGTAGTTATACAAGCATCAGCATGTCCAGACTGTTTATGGTACCCTGGCATGGCTGGTACTTGTAGTTCCACAAAACAAAATGGTTAATCGTCAATATTACCCTACACCCACCGCCCAGGGGTGTAGGAAGAGTCCTAGTGCTTTCAGCACTGGGCTGGTTATTCCTAGACAGAGGAGAAGCGTGTTTTTTGCGGATCCCCCTCCCTAGGGAATCCAGCCCAGCGCTGAACAATTGGTATGTCATTATGGCAGGGGGACCCATACCATGTCTCCCCCTGCTATAGTGCCAACCACCCTGGCTGGTTTGCCAAGTGTTGCTTGCATGAAAATCGGGGGACCCCATGCAAATATTTACCTGATTTTCATGAAACCAGCAGTAGGCTGGCAGCAGAAGGGTTAATAGTGGTCAGACTGGGGAAACCCACGCAATTTTTCCTTCAACATTTATCTATTTTCAAACTTTTGCCAGCTACTTGCGGCTCTATACACAGGCAGTGTAACAGTGATGTGTTTACTAATCTTGCAGCTAGAATGCAGTATGTTGTATCTATCATATGTTAAAGCAAACTTGGGAGAGTTTGCTAAATCACAGATTCATACATTTGGAGACTTGTACAGCAAAAGTGGCAAACAGTCGGGACTTTGACCTCTAGTGATTTTTTAAATTTTGCGATTTGGACAGAAACATCTCTGGCACGTTTACATCAAATCTCAGGTTAATACATCGGTAAGTTTCAACTATCCTGAGAAAATCGTGGGATTTTCAAAATCATAACTTGATACATTTACCCCCTGGATTTGTCATGGCAGTTTGCCCAGGCCATGCACCTACGCTAATGCTCCATTACTGGTTTCTACAAAACAGGACCTTTCTGAGCAAGTCTAAAAGCAGGAAAATAAACAGGACTACAATCAGGCGCGGGCTGGGAGACGCGTGGCCGGGGGGCACACAGGCGGCCGCATCACATGAAAAGGGATGTGGCAGCGTCATTGATGACGCGGCCGCATCCCCTGTCATGTGATGCGGTCGCCTGTGCGCTGACACGGCCGCATCTGATGTCATCAGATGCAGCCGCAGGGGAAAGCATAGTATTTTGCAGCCGGGGGGCGGCCGGCCTACCCCCGGCCCTAATAGCGGCCTGACCGAGCGGCCCGGGGGGCCGATGCCCCCCTGCCCCCCGGGCCAGCCCACCCCTGACTACAATGTTCACTTTCTTCAAGGACTTTCTTGATACATAAATGCTCTTCAGGCCTCTGGCACCTGCTACTGTAGCTTCAGGTTCTAGGGACATTCCAGCTTCCGTAGCCATGATTTCTTTCCCAGTACAGTTATGTATAACCTTAATATTCCATGACTATCACTATAATGGAGATGTAAATGCCTTCAGCAGCTTCCCAGTCAGTGTTCAATACACTTTGAATTTCCACCAGGGAATTTAAGACCTGAACATGCTAAAGCTGACTTCATCTTTCCATTATTATGTGATCAGGCATTCCTATGGGCCTGACTCTTTGTGGGAAATTATTGCTCCATTGTGTACATTTTTATTTTTACCTTGGCATTCTATAAGGCTTTGACAACCCAGTAATGTGTCTGCTGCATCAGCCAGACATCTACATCTTAGGCAGGGTACTATGACTGTGGGTCAATAATGTAATACAATTTAGGACTTTAGCCTCTGCATTGGGCTGGAGCAATGAGGCTTTGATTGCCCCCTGCAGGCAGGGTCCTTCTTATTTTGGCTAAATAACTCTTTCCTCCTCGCTTCTGGGAATACGACAAATATTATGGACTACAGGTTGGTACATGATTTTGGGGTTAAGATTGGGATCCTACTTAGATTTTGCCCCCAGAATTCTGCCAGCACCAATAGCCACTGGTATAGTAAAATCTGAACTTGTAGTGACAGAAATGGCTTTGACAAAATACAGCTATTACAATGACGACAACATTTACCTGGTAATGTATAAATATTTATCTATTCCATTTACATGCACGTTATGGCCATGTGTGCTTAAAATTAAAATACTACCCATTTGTAAATATATATTTACATAAATTACTGTTTTAAACAAATGACCAGGACACTTGCTGCCGAGTCAGTGTATCTAGGGATATCACCTGCAATACAGTCTCGGTAAAACTTGAAGCCCTACAATTCTCATATGTCATATTTACTGGATTTGAAAATAATGTATGGCTTGCAGTTTAAATATTAATTGATAACACCTTGAGAATATGAATACATTGCTAGAAATACATCTGGTATGCAGAAAAAGAGGAATGTTATTGTACACTTCATTATTAACCCATTAGCGAAATTTCCATGGGCAAATCTTTAAATGTTCTGACAAATGCCAGGATCATGTCCTTTTGCCATGTTTAGTTACAAATTATAGTGGACTAGTCTATGCCCACCTACAGTACACACCGTGAAACTTTGATAAATACATCACTCCATCATGTCATCTTCTTTCCAGTATAATTATATTTCAGTCTTGCTAACTATATTGTTATACTGGTCTTTCATGACTATGGAGCCAGCTACAAATGCAAGGAAAATAATTGCATACCAACGCCTAATAGAGAGAATAGCCTAAAATCTCTGGAGTCTCTTTAAATCACTTCATGTTTGCACTTGGCACCGATTTTTAATTTACCAACCTAATTCAATGAAATGTAACAGCTCCTTTCAATGTGTGACAAATCTGTCTCTACATAGGCTAGAGATATAAAATGCTCTAGAGACTAGAAATATTTAGAGCAATTAATATAATATGCATGATTGTGGTGAGACGTAATATGCCACTACTTCACATGCAGTATACAATACACTAGAGCATCGAGTAAAAATCACTCCTATCTATGCAGTTATGCAAATATTTATTATTTCTGTATTTCCCTTTATAGACTAGCACACTGTGCATCGTGGAACGTGTGCGATTTAGTTGTTTTAAAATAACTTTGTTAAACGATATCTTATATACATTTCAAGTTATTTCCCTTTTAGTGCAATGTACATTCCAAGCTGCTGCAGTTGGAAAAAAAAATAAAAAAGCACAAAGAAAAGCTCATCGGAGTTGCTTAGTGCTGCAGTAACTCGCCTGCTCCTGTGAACGTGGATGAGAAAGGTGATTATTCCGGAGACAGCTCCTACTCGTATTGGCTCTCACGCACCCCCTGACTGATTGGGTTCCATCACTCGTCAGTGCATTTCTCATTGGCCTAACTCTGGCGTCTGCATTGTAGGAGTCTATCTACTCACTGTTTACATTTTCTATTGGTCCAAAATGCCCTCTGGTTTATTCCCAGTAGAAACCAGTGATTGGGTATAAGGACCCAGACTTCAGTCTGCGATTGGCTTTGTGTGAATTAAAAATTCTAGCATCATACCCCCATCCCGTTAAGAAGAAGGCGTGAGGATATACTTGTGTGTACGCAATCTAAGGAGACAGCTGAGGAATGCTGTGCACAATTGGCCGAGGTGCCAGGTGCAGCTCATGACACCTTCACGTGTCCTCTCACTTGTAACTTCCTTACCGCATTGAACTTACAGCGGTTCTATTGCAGTACCTGCTCTCTCCTGGAACTGAACATTCCTTCCGTGGTAAGTAGGCTTGAGTAGAACATTCCCTCTAGAAATGGGTACTACGAAGAAGCAAGTTATCATACTGCAAGCGAAAGACAAGATCACTTATGTCACTTGATGTCAGACCAAAGAATAAAGGTGCAGTCATTCTTCTTTATGAGCGTTCATGAAAAAAGCTTTTCTGGAATCATGGATGATAGAGCCAACAAGTTCATTTTGGTCCCAGTCTTAGCCGTACTTTTTGTGATGATTGTCTACCAGTACATATGCCCAACCGGGACCAGCTCATGGCATTTCCGGGCAGGGGACTCTATGAGAGAGTCAGACCAGTCCTCGGTGCTTCCAGCCATTGCAGAGGCTCAGTGGCAGGTTGAGGAGGATGAGAGTGAAATTCCAGAGGACAGCATCCCTGCCAAATTCCAGCCGACCTTCAACTTCATGGCCAAAGACCTTTATAGATTCGTGGATTTTAATATCAAAGGGGATGATGTTATAGTGTTCCTCCACATACAGAAGACAGGAGGCACTACTTTTGGGAGACATTTGGTTAGGAATATCCAACTGGAGCAGCCCTGTGATTGTAAGCCAGGTCAGAAGAAGTGCACCTGTCACCGTCCTGGGAGGAAGGAGACCTGGTTATTCTCTCGTTTCTCTACGGGCTGGAGTTGCGGATTGCACGCAGACTGGACTGAACTCACCAACTGTGTACCGGCTATCATGGAGAAGAAGGACAGTCAGAAGAATCACAGGTCAGTGCACTGCCCCAAAGACTCAATTGTCCATTGTACTGTGCAAAACTTCATACACTCATCATACACTAAGGCTTAGTGTATGATAAGCGACCACTACACCATCATTCACCTACAGTTCGTGGTCACAGCTATTCACTATGATCCACAGTTATAAATCCAGACTTGTGTGGCCAGTTGCACATGTCTATATGTTCATGTGTCTCTGTAGATATATATCAGTTTGGATAACATACTAATGTTTAACTACCATTCGTGCTAATATGCATAACACTGGTTCTCCAAGAAAATAATTTCCGTAATGTTATGTAAGATTTCTCGTGCTGTGAGTATACGTCTGCAGACTTCAGCACCATGGAAAGCAGCGCTGTTTTTTTTCTTTTCCTGTGCGTGTATTGTATGTACTGCATTCTTAGGAGCAGTCAGGGGAAGAAATGAATGTAGAGTACATTAGTGCTTGAACGCAACATTCTTTATTTTGTCATTTGGCTTAACATTTATTATTGTCCAGATCGTTAATTGCTCAAAGCCGTGTGTGGCTAGGTGTACGAAACTTAACTCTGCGCGCTGCAGTACACCCTGTAAGCCGTTTGCATTCTGTACATCACATTCTACAGACAGCACAACTATTAAGACATAAATAGCTTTTGGGCATACATATATATATATATATATATATATATATATATATATATATATATATATATATATATACATATATATATATATATATATATATATATATATATATATATATATATATATATATTCTATCAACGTTTCCTGAGTTTCGCATTGGCACTGTAAATAGCTGGGCACTGGAATACGTTAACAAACATATTACATTTTTATAAGAAACCTGTATGCGTGTGTTATATGCAAATCTCACTTATTGAACAGTGTGAAAACACAAGGAAGTGATAGGGGCAGTGTAACTGAACGAGGCACCTTGCCAGAAGTTTTAGTCTGTATAAACTACATGCAGCAACAAGCCTCACTAATGGTTGGAAAGTGTGTTCGGGATTTTTTGTTTTGTAGTTTGATTCTACCTCTTAGAACTGTATCTTGGCACATTTATGTCAGAATGTCAAGTTTTACAGTAAACAAATTTTGTCTACATATATGTCATTAGAAGCCATGGATGAAATGTTTGCTAACTTTTTTCTGATGCATTGGCTATAAATATTCTAATACCTATCAGATTGCATAATAACATTGCCAGAATGTTTCCTTCTTCTTAATAACATAACAGGTTTATCTTGTGGTAACTATGCCTACATGTTGTGTTATTTTTTTCTTTAACATTACATTAATACCATTAGCATCATCAGCATAGATGGCTATAGTGACAAAAGCTCACCAAGAATTCTTGTAGGTTGATGCTTATTGCTCTCATATTTGCTTTCTTTGTTGTTCAGTCCTTTAGGGAAAAAGAAGTACACACTGTATGATATGCATTTTCTTAAATACTATACATAGTTAATTGAAAAATGATAGCAAGGGACAAATACAATCTATACTAATTATTTTTTATTTATATTTTTTATAATAAATTATATTTAAATAGTACAGTTAGTGTTCATTTTTATGGTAAACAAAATGCTGTTCTAACTATATTACACAGCAGGTAATACCAACAATAATGAGCACACATTATTACATTATAGCTGTTAAATTGAATGATATGATTTGAATGCTTTGTTTAATTAATGTCAATGTGTAAGATTATAAGACTAATACATTTCTAATTTAGCTTTTTACCCATTAAACAAGCAATGTATGCACAGATCATCTTACGTAATATAAGTAGCAGACACCATTTAAACTCACTCTGTATAAAATTATATAATATATATAAGTTTTTAAAGGTTCAATGAAAGTGCTACTCTCCATGTTTCCTTATGGCAAGCATACTAGTATAGCTACTTCTCATTGAGTCCACCAGTGTATGTCTTCAGAAATGGAATAGAGATTGTGAACATAAACAACATTAGAAACCAAGATAACATGTCTGAAACTTGTGCCTAGGTATGTGAGTAGATATTAGTAAAATCTGCAATTTGTAATGTTGATTTGTATATTGGGAATAGTCATTTAATTATTTACATCAGCAAAGACCAAGATTACTGTTATGTCTGTTCTGTTATTTCTGGAGTATGCAGTTTTACAAGAAAACAAAGTTCTCCAAAAAATCAAATTGAAGATTGTATGATGGAGATTACTTAGAGAAGTTGAAAGTTTCCTGTGTTATATAGAAACTATGGCATGTATTGGGCTGCCAGTGTCTATACCAGGCCCATTATTTTCCATGTCACTATTTGTGAATATTCGTATTTTTACTTGGGTTACAATATGCATGAATAGTCAATTTATTTTAGTACAGGAATAATGTATTAACCATTTCCAGTTGCAATAGTACCTGAAAATTATATATTTGCATCTCACCGATTAACATCCATATCTGTATTTGCATTGTAATGTTTTGCTTTTAATTTAATTTGCTATCATTGTGTGCACTCTCCTACTTATGGATGGGTAGCTTAATCTTTGCAAAAGTTTTCAATATGCACAATTGTTTTTATTTCCTGTTGTCATCTACATCTGAGTACACACTGCCTGTACCATATCCATCTACTATAGTTTAACATTAACTTATAAACATTATTTCAAGGGAGTGGAACCCCTTCAGAACAAAGTCGCTGCATGATTTTTTTTGACCCTTAAAGTAAACTTTCATACATAATCCATGTCTTGAAATATTACTCCAAAAACAACCAAAATAGCTATGTATTTTATAACATTTAATATCTGTGCCTATTTCCTACCATGGCTTAGCCCACAAGTCACATTAGATTCTTTGTAGCATAAAAAAGCATTGTTATCACATACAGATGTGCGTGTAGTCAGCATCGGCAGAAAAGTGCTTCAGTTAGCTGATTAACCTACTAGCGATGGTTTTTGTGCCAATTCTTGCTCACAAAGATTGATACATAAAATGTAATAAGTGACAATATTTCCTCTAAGTATATAATCATACAGTTATCATAGGAAAGTGTATCTTAAATGTATTGCTGTTTTTATTTACACAAAGTAATTTTTTATCTGTTAATAAAAAAACAAGCATACTAAAATTCAGATATTGTTTTGAATCTAAGGGGTATATTTACTAAACCGTGGGTTTGAAAAAGTGGAGATGTTATAGCAACCAGATTCTAGTTCTCATTTATTTAGTACATTCTACAAAATGACAGCTAGAATCTGATTGGTTGCTATACGCAACATCTGCACTGTTCAAACCCGCAGTTAAGTAAATGTGCCCCTAATTGTTGTTAAAAGTACAATTTTTTCTGGTCTGCAATATAATATATGTATGAGTATGTATTCCAAAGAGTCACAGTGATAGGTAAAGTGACAGTCACAGATACAGCAACTAGCACAAGTGCATCCACTCACATGTGCCAAAGGAACTAAGTTCAGTAAATGGTAGCCCACTATTTTTTATTTTTATGAACCGGGTCAATACATTAATATTGACAGTCATCAGTCTTTAAAAAGGGAAGAAAAGCAGAACCAAGAAAAAATAAGAAAAATAAGGACCCATAGCATAGAAAAGGGTTCTTTACTGTAAAGGTGTTTAAGCTATGACATTCCTTACCACATGAGATGGCGATGGCACATTCAGCAACATAATCTGAAAATTGAATGTACGCCTTTCTCACAAGGAATGGTATCTGCACCATAATCATTAGAGGACATAATGCCAATGGATGATACAGGGAACTTAGTCAATTGCCATTTTTGGGGTCAAGAAGAATCCCCCACCCCATCTGTTTAGGAGTGTATCTAACATCCATTTGAGTCACCCTGTAAGCAATCTATGTGAATTAACAGCAAAATAACGTTTGTTTTGTTACATACATCTGAGTGGCCTTGAGCGCATCTTTTCATCTGGAAAATCTTTTACTGTCTTTGCACACAATAGAATAGAAGAGGATGTTTTATCTTTGCATCATAGCTATATAAATGCTTTTATGTCACATTCAGTAGCAATGAAACCAGAAAGCCAAGATAAGTTGGCCCAATATCATGGTGACTTTATTTACAGCAGTGATTTCTATTTATCATTATCTGCACCAAAACTAGTATTATTACTTAATATACTGGATCAATAGTAAGAGATAGTTTTTATGACCAGTTGATATAAGTGCAATAGAATTCAATTGCTGCTTAATATAATATCATCTAGAACACATGCTGACATGAATATGAAGATATATTATGAAATAATACTATTAATCGCTACTTTTTAAAATCACATTAATTATGGGACAAATTCTATTCTGTGCAAGGTGACGCGATGTGTCCATAGAGACACATCGCATCTGAGTTTTTACAGAAATCTCCGCTTATTTTCCCTCATGTCCCATAGAAGTGAGCAGAAAAATGAGAGTAGATTTCTTAACATAATAGTTCAATAGGCAATATGCACATCTGGACATTGAGGCGTTGTTCAGCGGGAACTGCCGCTGAGTTGAATGTGCCTCTATGTTGTGTTATATATGAGTTGTGTGCATTACATTCCTATTTAGTAATGGAATATGAAATTAAGCCACATATTTTGAACTACCTATTACAGTTTTTTCATTTACTGCTTGGACTATAGAAATGTAACTTAATGGAACATTTGAACAATAGCAAAAAATTTCACTGTTAATATAAGTTGCTTTTTGTGCATTAAACACAATGTTTTAACAGCATAATAGCCAGACAGTAATATTTTTAGATAAAAGTCTGAGTGCCAGAGACCTATTTCCTCTCAACTCCTCCATTGCCTTTCCCCCAACACTTGTTGTCATTTAGCTTACCTCTTCAGCCTGTCCCTCTCCACTGGCATCTTCCCCTCCTTCAAAAATGCTCTCATCTTTCCTTTTTTCAGAAACCATGCCTTAACCCTACCACTCTCTCAGACTACTCCCACATTTACATGCTCTCCTAGGCTTCCAAACTTCTTGAACTTCTTGGACCTGATTCAAGTCCGATCTCAACTTTCACACAATTTGTGTTTTAAAAATTAGTATGGAACTTGAGTATGGTTGTGACCATATATAAATGCAAGTGAATCTCAAGATGCATTTTGATTTGAATCTGGATGTAAGTACGCTCTTCCCAAATGTTACTTGCAGCATGTAGAAGGAGAACAAACTGCAGTATACTCTGCCCTCTGCCCTCTGTCTCCTCTCGCTTATCTCCGCTCCCTTCAGTGACTCTCAACCTGTCATCCGTGCCCACCCTCTTGGGCCATAGTTACCTGCCTATACTCACTTTTCCCCTCCCTCTCTTTCATGCTGTGCCTGAGCCCCCAGAGTTATAGTGCTTACTGTTACTTGTACTGTGCTGTTTCACCTTGTACTGTGCCATTGTTTGTCCTTGTACGGCGCTATGGATACTTTGTGGCGCCCTATAAATAAAAATTAATAATAATAATAATAATAATAATAATAATATACTCACAAGTGGATGTGCAATATAAGGTCATATCAGAATGCATTAAAAAAAATGTTCTATTATAAAATAAACAACTCTTAATATAATTGTTAATAACATTATGGAATGTTAAAAAAATATATTTTTTTATCATTAAGCATATAAATCAAGATGCTTTTAATTTTACTGTACATACAATGCATTTTTATGGTCTATCTTATTTGCATACACATGTTATGTGCTAGCTAGTGGCACACATATGTGTAGCTTTTAAAATAAAGACTATACCATGACGGTCATTGCTACATCTGGCTTCTCCCCTCTACACTCCACCAAAACTGCACTCACTAAAGTGACCAATGATCTACTCATAGCTAAGTCAAAGGGTCCCTACTCCCTGGTCATACACCTCGACCTCACTTTTGCTTTCTATACTGACAACCACCCTGTTCGCCTCTATACCATTCATTCACTTGGCCTTTGCAGAACTGTCCTCTCCTGATTCGTCTTCTACCTCAGGTCGATCTTTCAGTGTTCCTGCTTTTACTGTATGCTCCCCTCCTCCTCTTCTGTCTGTCAGGGTTCCTCAAGGCTCTGTTTTTGACCCTCTGCTCTTTTCATTTCTCTACACCTCTTCTCACAGTGAACTGTTACTTTCATTTGGCATTCACTACCACTTTTATGCTAATGACACATCTACATATTCTTCCCTGACTTCTCTCTCTCTCTTATCCCACATATCCAACTGCATCTCTGCCTTCTTCAAATGTCCCAATGCTCCATGAAACTTAATATGTCCAACATGGAGCTCATCATCTTTCTCCCTACTAATGTCACTACCCCTCCCATGTTTCCCTCACAGTTAACAATATACTACTCTCTCCTGTTCTCCATGCCTGCTGCCTTGCTGTTATCTACCGCCAACTTCACTCAACACATCCAGTCCCTCTTGCAGCCCTGTAGCTGATGCCTTCATAACACTGCCTCTTTCTCACTCAGGACATAATCACAACCCTGGTTCACTGTCTCATGATCTCCCGCAATGACTATTACAACTTAATCTTAGCTGGCCTTCTAGTCACCTGCCTTATCTCCCTGCAATCCATCCTGAATGCAGCAGCAGGCTAATCTTCCTCTCCTGCCACTCATCAGCTGCCCCACTCTGAAATTCAATTCACTCCCTATTCCCTCCAGAATTCAATTCAGCTGTTCACCTTCTTCTACAAAGCTCTCACCAATGCTTCCCATTCATACATTTCTGAACTCATCACAAGGTATACCCCTGCTTGCCCTCTCTGTTCTGCTTCTGACCTATGCCTATTGTCCCAACAACCACCTCTCACTCCCACCTCCAAGACTTCTCTCGCAATGCTCTTCACCTGTGGAATTCCCTGTCTCACTTAACCAGACTCTCCCCAACCTCCTATTTTTCAAGCACTTTACTCAAATCACCTCTTCGCTACTACCTACCCAATTCCCTCTTAGACCACTCTCTACTTGCTCCACCTGCCATTGCCATTCATGTCCCATTTGCTTCTACTGTCTCTGCTTTCCCTTCCTTCTAGACTATAAGCTTTCATGAGCACCTTCTTTGTCTACCTTGAGAGGTCATGTTATGCTTTTATGTTTACTTTTAATTGTGTGACTGTTAATGTTTTACATTTAACCTGCTTAACCAATAACATCATAAATTACATTTAAGGCAGGTAAGTAGATGCCAATAAATTATATGTAGATTTTAGAGGCAGAATGGACAAAACAACTGCTTTAAATGGCTTTGAGATGGCATTGTAGTGGACACCATGAATGTAATAGAAACAGCAACACCCATGTTTTTTTTTGCAGTTTTGATTTGAGAATGGACAATCATCCAGTGTATATCCTGTAGTAAAAAACATAATTGATGATAGGGGATTTTAGAGGAATCTGTGGGATAAGAGAATGGGATAATTGGCATAGAGACTCACCATCAGATAACTTGGAAGTATATGCCATAATGAATTTAGACTATTATTAGGATATATGGGGGAGTAACTTGCTTGAGCAGATACACCTAAAAATGTAAATCTTTAGGTCCTGATTTAGAGTTAAATGTAAAAATGTGAATTTTGCGCACACACAAATATCAATACACTTGTGTTTCTATGGCTGTATTTGGAGTTCCACATACCTTAAGAAATGTTCAACATTAAAGCTAGATGTCTCATGCAAAGATGTGGCTATTAGCATAATCAACTTTGAAATTTGCACCAGACCTATGGGACACGCAAAGATAAGCCTTCAGTAAGGTCAACATCACACGCATCTCTGAGGGGCATGTTTGACCCTAGTGTACTGAATATTCATGTGAAAGCACCTGACCTGTCTCTCCAAGCACAAGAGAGCGTGAATATAAGATATTCTCAAATCAAATATAGCTAGAAGTTATATGCATGCACATTGGGACAAATTTTACATAAGTCACAATTTTAGGTAGCGCAAATAGACTTACGTTGCACTGTAAATCAGGCCCTTACAGGGAAGCTGTTACAAATTGCAACATTTAAATAGATGGCATTCATAACCCTTGCACAATTTATGCTAGATTAATTCTTACTAATACAGAAAAGAAAGTATGCAATTGTTGACTATCCTATCGGTTATGATTCTTCAGCACTAAAGCAGCCAAAGAAGTGCATAATGAGCGTAAAGAACTTTTAATACACTTTGTTTCCAAAAGAAGAAAACTCCATAAAAATCAGCAACATAATCTTCTCTATAGACAAGAAATGCTTAGTCCTAAAACAACAAAAGTTATATGTTTTGGGGACAACCATGTACCATTTCAATAATTTTAATAGTTTTTTTTGGGACAATCACAGACCTTTGGAATAATTTTAATAGGAATTTTTTTGGGTGCTGGGGCATGCTGGCACTTGTGATTCCCCAAGTGCCAGCATGCCCTGCAGGCATGGAAATCTGCTGCTTATGGTACTACAAGCACCGGCATGCTCAAACTGTTAATGGCAGCCTGGGGTTGCTGGGACCAGAACGGGGCTGGGTATTCCTAGGTTGGGCGGTCCACTTCTTGTTCCGCAGACCAGATTTTACTAGTTAATCCAGATAAGCCTGAGGCTCATCAGCATGGGGACCCCACGCTTCGGGTTCCCCTGCTATAGTGCTACCAGTCTTGGTTGGTGGCCACCTAGGTGTCAGCACTAGGGTTAATGTTTTTGGAGGGGGAGGTACGCTTTTTTAAAATTTATTTATTTACTGTATATTGTGGTGGCTGTATTTCCAATGGGTTAGCCAGTGAATCCATTGGCATTGGCCATTGAATGTCGACATTGTGACTGTTGACATTACTAATGTCAACAGTCACAATTTCAACATTTTAAACATTTAAACATTTTAAACTTGTCTTACTGTTGACATGTTGTGTTGACAGTCCTTATTCACATTACTACATCCCTTGTCCACGTGTGGTGTATACCTGTTTCACTCAAACCTGGTTGTCAGGGACCACTAACAGTGTATGTTTTCAGAAGAACAATTATATTAAGTAGTTATTGGTACTAAATATTTAATCTGAGGATCTATGAGGAGTCCAGTAACACTTACACCATAATTGAGCCCTGAGGACCAATGTTGACAAACAATGGTCTACACCACAAGTATAGTAAAAATTCCAATTAATCTCCTATTCTTGGAACCCTTTTTCTCCTTTGTCTATAAAAATAGATGTGCTTTGAAAAGTAATGAAGAAACCTATTCTATACTATAATTGCTGTGAAGCACATGATTTGAAGCTCCATTAGCTGTCTTTACTTATATCAAGGTTCAGTGGTATACTTTATTTATACTGCTAATGATACAATCTGTTTTAATATTTTTGAGCAATAAATGCAACGTCTAAAAAAATTGAAGAGTAAATTTGCATTCCACAATAAACTTTTGGAAATAGTAGAATACAGTGTTTATTTTATTAATACCAATTTATAAATGCCGTTTTATAATCATGATTTTATCATCAATTATTTTCTTCTGTCAGTGCACTCATTAGTACACTAGTAATGTACCTTCATCTGTGCCTGTCTGTGTCCATGGTGTCGTTATGAGAATCATAGTGAAAATAGTCAGACCCTCAACTTATCTTTCCTGTTGTATCTACACTAAGTTTAGAGAATCAATAATAATGTACTTAGGAGAACCTACACCAAATGTTGGGGTTTCCTCAGCATAACTATATATAGTGTAACATCCACTAACACTGGTTCCTTACGAGGTGTTGATCAATAGTAACTTCATTCTCTGTGGGAGAGGTTAGTGAGCAATCCGCGGGAGCTGTATATACTTTTTAATGCTATAGACAAAAGGGGGGCTGTGCTGCCTATTGCTGCAATGCACGGCCCCTACCTTGTCTCTGGTGGCCCTCCTCACACATTGTGGCGGTACCCCTTCCTCAGCACTACCACCCCGTTGTGTGTCAGCAAGCAACAAGGAGAAGATTAATTAGATCAGCAACAGGTGTCAGGGGAGTGGAGGAGGAGTTATAAGTATAATTAAGAATGGTAATTAGTATGCATTCTGTATTGTATGGCACTCACTTGCATGCTCTCTTTATTGTAGGGTACTCATTAGCATGCTCTCTGTATTGTATGGCACTCACTAGCATGCTCTCTTTATTGTATGGTACTCATTAGCATGCTCTCTGTATTGTATGGCACTCACTTGCATGCTCTCTTTATTGTAGGGTACTCATTAGCATGCTCTCTGTATTGTATGGCACTCACTTGCATGCTCTCTTTATTGTAGGGTACTCATTAGCATGCTCTCTGTATTGTATGGCACTCACTAGCATGCTCTCTGTTTTGTATGGTGCTCACTAGCATGCTGTTTGTTTTGTAGGGTACTGTAATGTTCATTTTTTAGCTACCAATAAACATTATCCAATGCGATTATTGTGGTTCCAATGCAAAAAGAGAGTTAATAGCAAAATATAGCAGGATTTACAGCAAGCCATGATGATGCATAAAGGTATAGCAATAAATAGGAAAGTATAACAATAAACAGGAAAGTATAAAACTGAATACATTACAAGTTTGCAAGCATGTCCTAGGCACAGGTCCATGTAGTCTGCAGTCAGGAAGAGAGCCAACACTGGTCCAGGGCTTGCTTATATGCAGTTTGAATTAACAAACAGTGATGATGTCACGAATATACACAGATAACACTAAAAGAGGTTTTCATTGGTCCAGGGTTAACAATGTCTCAATAGACTGCTGGTCATAGGTCAGTTCATTTGATCGCTTCTCCAAGGGTGGGGGCAGCTAACGCCAACTGTTGCCTACTTGTCTTACCACCAAATAACTAGTTTAAACTGACCCACAAAGTACATTTGAGTATTATTCTCATATTGTTCATCATTTGCTACACCCTTAGATGCAAACGCTACTTTGTCGAAACCTGGTTCATTAAGCTTTAATATGAGACCAAACTCTACCTTTTAGAAGACCCAAACCATTAATACCTTTACTATATAATCTATGTATAAATAATCTCTAATACATTTTGCTAATAAATAAATGTGTACTATTTACAAGTGTAAGTGTGAATGTAAATGTATGTGTTATTAATCTGTGCATTTGCGTCATTACATGTGGCGTACTAATTGCAATCGCATGGTAAAACAATATCAATTCAGCTTACTTCATCAAATTATTTGATTTCCACAGTACTCACTAGTGTGCTCTTTGTATTGTATGGCGGTCACTAGCATGCTTTCTGCATTGTATGGCTGTCACCAACACTAAGATCTGGGGGTAAATTAATCAAGCTGAGAGTTTTCTGGCAGGTTTGAAAAACCAATCAGATTGTAGTACATTCTACAAAATGATAGCTAGAATAGGCAACATCTCCACTTTTCAAAGCTGCCGGAAAACTCTCAGCTTGATACATTTACCCCCCAGTCTGTATTGTTGGGCTTGCTCTCTGTATTATATATTTATCACTGATACTGGCCAAATTATCATTCAAAGCAAAATACCTGCTTTGTCTTGCAATACATTTTACATGGCATATTTTTGTTTAATTCAAACAGAAAATACATTTGTTGAAATATTGTGTTTACAAGTAATGGCAGTCAACCACCATGGTTTGGACATTCCAAAGTTTTGCATACAGGTAGGCATAGCAATGTGATTTTTTTAACTGTAACCAATGCTTGTACTCCACCCAGAAGTGTGCTGAGTCTGCCCACTACGCGTTGCATTGGCCTCACCTACCACTGATGTGGCAAGTGCTACCAATGTGTTAGCCATCTACTTTTGTGTTGTTCCTATCCACAATTGACTTGGTCAAATTCAGTTTTATTTCCAGGGCCACTTAAAGTTCCCAATTCGTCCTGGCCTCAGTCTGCCCCTATAATTGTGTCACTCAGCTGTCTTTACATCAAATCTCTTTCAGATGTCTCTGCCTCTGTTGTCTGTTAGTCCTTCATTGACAAACAACACCACTTCTCCATGATAGGCCGACCAACTCCCTCTCTCCAATTGCCATAATTCTTTTTTTTCTCCATTACCAGAAATGTTTCCCCTTTTAGAATCTTCCTACTTTCTGCTATTCCCCTTCCTGGGTCCTAGTGCCTGAGCCCTAACAGCCTCTACTGTTTTGGCTGAGAGGCCATGTCATTGCTCCTGCTTGTCCATATCCACAGAAACACAGACTTAACCTCAAGTTTTACGGTATATTAGATTGAAGCTACTTCTTATTATGATTCACTTTCCTTCCTCTGATTGCTTCTTTTTGTGAAATTGTGGGAAGCACTGCCATACCATGGGCTGCTCATCTGTGTTTATCTTAAAGAATAAAAGCGTCCTTAATATTCTGTCCTTAAATGTACTACATTTAATAAGATACTGTGTTTTACATTCCTAGAGAAGATCAAAGAAAAATAGTGTTTATTTATACATCTGTTCTTTGTGAGTTTATTACCACTAAGCTTCGCATATTTGAATGTAAATATACATTGAGCAGCCTTTATTACAGAGTGCAACTCATTATTTCACAATTTCAGTTAAGGAACAATTGTAGAATAAAATATACGGTTTCATTGAAATGTAAGTTACGCATATACAATAAAAAAAAGTCTACTTCATCTATGTTACTACGTTACACTACAATGCAACTATATAAATTGTTCTTTCCTTGAAAACACTAATGATACCTATGAAACATTGAACCTGAAGGCTTTTTTTCAACCTCAACAAGTATATAAATACTATGTATGTTATATGCAGAATTCACACGCAGAGTAGTAATTAAATACTGTATAAATATTGAACATAATTTTCAATGGAGGGCATGCTTTAAGTAGTTTATATTATAAAATCTAATTAGGTGTTCTGCAAACTGAAAAACATCAATACATTAATTAGGAGGTGCTAAACTATTATAATTTATTTATTTGCATATCTTTAGGCTGCTGTATAGAATTTGTTGCACATTTTATATGACTGAGTTTGACATAAATCTAGTCATTTAAAAAGCTGCAGTCCCACATATTTTCTTTTGTTTATGCCTTTGAAACATTGACCTATTTTTCCAGGATGTCCTCCTATAACTGTCTTTCCTTTGTAAAGTCACTATGTGGTGGTTGCTTTGTATGGCTGCCACTGCAAGACTGTGTTCCTCAGCAGGAACACATTTGTGCCTCAACTCTCAAGCTGTTTCCTGAGAGGAATGTAGCCTGGTCTGTGAGTCATAGCCAGTCAGTCAGTAAGCTCTTCAGTGGTCACTTAATGTCAGAAGATGTAATAAGGCTAAACTGAGCAGTATTTTAGGAGAAGACCCACAAAAGTTTAAAGTAATGAAATGGATCATCCTAAAGGGATGTTAGTAGGGTAGACTTAGAAGTTCCTTTTTCATTCCTTATACTATGTGCCGGGGGATTGTGCTATTAACAAACATACTGAAAAGAGGGGTGTTCCAAAGTCTCATTGCTCAGAACATAATATGTTGTGTGACTGCACTTGCCATGATAACCACATGATACTTAGCAAATTATAAATAATTAATAGCAAAATCAGAGTGATTTATGTTTAAAAAACACACATTTTTTTTTATGGGGTTGCTGCTTTAATTCAGTCTATTCTGTTGTATAAACAGCAGTTATTATACAAAATATCTGTTTTAAAACTGTATATCTTTTGTTAATGCAATTATGAAACATTGCATAGGAGTACAAAGGTGAACATCGAATTGCGGACTATATTATGGCAGTATGGCGTTGTTACTAACAGTAATATTTGAGGAATATTTATAAGTATATAACTTGAATGCAGGTCATACATACTGTATATTTGCTAACTAGTATGCTAACACTGACAAGTCAAATGATCAAAGCAAATAACTTCTAAAAGCATTATTCTATAACAATTGTGTTTACCCATGAGAAAGACAATGGCCCTTCAGATTGAAACACAAATGTAAACGTAACTTGAGATTGAAATAGTTGAAAGCAAGTGTATGCATAGGTACACTGTATTCAGAGTTAAAGTCCAGTTCTGATCGAGTAATAGATGAGCTTGACAACAGACACTTCCAAAGCACTAATGTCCATCTTGCTAACATGTATCAACACCTTTTATTTTATATGTAAGGAATGCAATTGTTATGAAGCATCGTTTAAACTTGAAAAACCTAGCTAGTAAAAATACTTCCCTACATCCATACAGAAAAATCCTAATTTATGGCCAAGGGATTACTAAATTCTCAATAAGCATCTGTGAGCCTCTAATTACAAAAGTTTCACTAGTTCAGGTGTTTATCATCATCATCATCATCCAGTACTTACACCTGCTGGTGACCACCAGCAAATAAAAACACCTAGCACAGACTAGTCACATAGGAATCATTAATATATTTTATGATACTGTTTTGACAGATGTTTGCCTTGTTAGATTTTAATTGTATATTTATTACATCAATAATTTATTGCAAAAACTTTTATAAATATTATATTGAGGACAATGTATAAAAACTTTTGTATAGTTCATGGAACTCTGAAGTGTCTTCTACTATCCTTAATAACCTATCATATTATACATTATTATTTAACACAGTAAAACACACGTCCCATAAACAAGTAAACAGAAGCAGCACTGACATCAATTTCTTCTTTTTTTAATTATTCCTTCTTCTTGAATAAAATATTTCCATTATCTATTTTTTATTCATTTAGCATAATAGAACTTTCATTAAAAGCAGATTACACTGCAAAAGAATAAATAATTCTATAATGTTTTAACATTTATTCATAATTAAATATAATGGTCATTAAAACACTGCTGTAAAGAGATCATGTTCTATTATATCCTTACCCCTGAGGAAGTTTTTTAGAACCTAAGGACGAAACACGTTGGTGAGTTTCTGGCACATTAATCTGAGATATATAGACAGTCATTTTTTTCCAAATCATATCATTTCCTGGATATATTTGTTATGAAGCCATTTTAAGTTTGTACTTTAGCTCTTCTGGGACAGGCAAAGGCCCTTTGTGCTGTCAGGCCCCATAGCTATCACACAGACTGATCTGGCTCCAGTTAAAACATTGGTGCATGTTTTCTACTAAGTCAACCTTTATTTACTGGGTAGCACTTAGATGTGTGGGCCAAGATGCCAGCATTTGCAGGGGTTCCACATTTTGTATCCATATTTTTGTATTTTCTGATACTCATGAATGTGCCTGGTTGTGCGCTCACATGCAAACACAATTTTGTTCTGTTGCACAATTTTATTGCAATTAAATAAGAGGTTTTTTTATTTAGAATTATTTAGGGATGCTGAAATTATTGTTCATTTTTTCACATCCTCCGAAGTGGTTGCGATGTGGTTTGACTTATGCTTTCAAAGGCATTCTATTTTCATATTCCAGGTACAGTAGCGGTAGTAGGTTGAAAGTGATGGTTTTACTCTTTCCACCAGGTATATTTCCATTTAGACTCTTGGTCCTGCAAATGTAGGCTCACATTATATTGCTATGGCAGTTCTCCTAACCTGAATGTGAACCGTGCACCTACAAATGTGCTAGATGACAAATAGTCACATTTGCACAAATATATAAACTATCTACATGCTATCTGCGTGTATTTTTTTGCAATTTTGCAGATTATCTGCAGTGACAAGTGCCTGCACTCAGTTCATTGTGCTGTCCTCAGTATCTCCGACTGAGAGTTTGATGAGGATATAGCAGCTCAATAATTCATAGAGGAGCTCAGTGTGCAGTCAAATCATGCACCTATCTATTTTCATGTGTTTGAAGATATCTGTTTGCATTACCTATGCAGCATGAACACTTTGTAGAAGTAACATGTTGTCAAGAGAAGTATGATATTCTATTTAAAGATTTAATATACATGACTGCTATTGGCAGTGTTGTACAGATGACAAATGGCAATACTACAGAATTGGCAGCTACAGTTGTGTTGAAATTAGAATGTATTAATAGAAGTGTATTACTACAGGTTGGGTTGGAGCCATCTCATGTGCTTTAGCATTTCATTTTTCTGTAGAAATGAAAGTAGCACTTAGTTTATGTGTACTGAAATATCCCAGACCTGTTTCGTAAAATCACTGTGTTCAGAAAATGCCTTGATGTATTTGTTAGAGTTGATCCTGTCAGCACTTGTAAAAATTGTACTATTGTCAAACATTTTAAAGAGAGAAATGTTTTGATATATTTACTAGAGAAATGTGATGTTTTATAATTCCACATCTGCTCTACAATATACTATTTATTAACAGAGCCTTTCAGGTGAGAGCCATATCATTCAAAATGAACATGATGCATTGCTTGGTCTACAGCAGGGGTAGGCAACCTGCGGCTCTCCAGGTGTTTATAAAACTACAAGTCACAGCATGCTTTGCCAGTAGATAACCAGCAGATAGGTAGCAAGGCATGCTGGGATTTGCAGTTTCACAACACCTGGAGAGCCGCAGGTTGCCTACCGCTGGTCTACAGTCTATAAAGATCTACTGCATTTCTCAGTTGTCTCCCACAGGTGACTAAATCATACTGTATTTCTGTCTAGTACTTCTAGATACATATGGAAAAAAGAGTTCTAGATTAGCCCAGCAACGCCTGGTGCTCATGGCCAAAAGTACATCCAGACTCATATAGAAATTGTGGTTCCACAACGCTTGGAGAGCTAGACGTTGTATACCCCTGCTTTGAGACAAATAATACTCCATTTACAGGCAAAGAGTGTTTCTCCTTAACACCTTCACTGCTGAGTCATCTCTCCAGTTTTTGCTGAGCCTCTTTTGGCTGGTTATATTCCCGCAACATCATCAATGACCAAAAACATATTTTTAATTTGAACTTGTAAGAAAGAGCACAAATGTGTGTATTTTTTCTAAACACAAAAAATTCTTGCTTTGGCATCAATCCACATGTCCAAAAACAGCAAAAAGCATCATCCTACACATACATTTTCAAAATGAAGTCTATTTGAAAATGCTAATTGCTTTTCTTTGCTCGTTTGCACTTGCAGTTTGTCTTGAGCAAAATGTATAAAGGGCCTGATTCATTAAGGAAAGTTAAGCAAAAGTAAGCAAGTAAGTCAAAACCATGTTGCATTGGAGGGGGGAGGTAAATTTAAAATGTGATGGCAGATTTAAAGTTGGAGTAGGGCATGTCCTAGATCAACTTTGAATTTCAGTGTACAAATAAGCTATCAAGTGTTTATGTGCTACATAAAAAAACAGCCACTATTTTCCTTCTGTTCAAAATAATAAACTCAGAAAGGAATGTGTAAGTGTGATACTAACATCTGTACTTGTTTATGTAAGTAATTATCTAATTGTCTATGGAATTGTGCTTAGTTAGATATACTTTGTGCAGCCGATTTTCTGGGGATTCATAGTTAATCTTAAAGCCATGACTGAAATTCAAAACAGTGCGGGACAAATGAATAAACAGACTGACGCGTTTCATCGCCTTGGGGAGATTTCCTCAAATGTCCTCCATGTCTTTCAGGAAATTGCCCGAAGGCGATGAAACGTGTTAGACTTTCTCTAGAGGACTCGATAATGAAAAGCTCTATATGCCATTAAGAGAACATTATTGACATTGCAGAATACCTGGGTCTAATATTTGACTGCAGATGTATGCATGTGCCACTGATTTACGGAGCCGACACAGAGCGGAGATTGAGGAACTAATACATACAGAAGGTATATGAAGGGGGGAGCGATTTCACTGCCCCACAGTTAGGACGGCACCCGGCAGCCAATGTGGCTGTACTACTCTCAGGACGATAACTTTATGTGGGACGTTTTTCCAAATTTCTGGTAAGAGACTTGTTACCTTAATTGGCACCATTGAATAATCCTCTACCCCCTTGATATCAATTGATCTATTAACTTTTTCAAGCAGTTTGTTTTTATGATTTTTAAACAGGACTTTTTATATGAGCAGTGGAAACATTCAATTATACTCTCTTGCTTTTGTGGATTCAAGAAGCCTTCTAAAGCACAGTTGCACAAAATCTATTTTTGGGTACTAAAGAAATTCAAGTGGATATTTATTGAGAATATACATATCTGTTAGCATATTATCCATTTGACAGCTACTTTGTGCATTTATCATATATTATTCACTAAGAGTATTAGATATAAGGAAGCTTCCAGATATAATCAGTACAATTGTTTTTTTATATGATTAGCTAATCTGAGATTTTATATATATTTTTAATTAATTTATATATATATAGCTCTTGAATTCAATGAGTTATAGCTGCGGTCATATTAAGTACCAGGTCTTATTTTTTTTCTCCAGCAATTTTAGAGTGGTGAACAAAAATGTCCACCACTTAAGGTTGTTTTCCAGCTTTTGTTAGGCTTCCCAGTGTGAAATTCACAGACTATAGTTGTAAATGCATAATGAATGTCTTTATTATTAAACAAGGACCACACAGGTATAAATAGATGTAGTCAATGGATAAAGAGCTATCATAAGTCCAGAGAAATAATAGGAACATGGTATCAGATTACCATATTTAACAGAGGCACAGGAGTACTGGATACCAGACACAACAGAGTAATTATAGCACAGTGTAGCAGGTTAAACAGGATTAGGATGAAGCAAGATACCAAGATTAATCAGGAGGCACCAGGCGTAGGTTTGCCAATAGCCAGGAGGCACTGGATGATCCACGGAAGGATCAGGTGAAAGCAGGGTCAGGCAAGCGAAGTGTCATAAGCCGAGAGATTCACAAAATACCAGGGAGTCTGCAGGAACAAGCTCAAACAAAGCCATGATCTGGGTCACAAGATGAAGTGCAAAATGAAGGAACACTGCAGGGGTCAAATACCAAGGAAAATATCAGGGTCCAAACAGGAGCTTCACAGAAAGAAACCCATCAGAGACAAAGACAAAAAAAACTAGCCCTGGCCTTTTGGAAGAGACAGTCTTAAGAAGGCCAGAAACAGGTGATCACAATACTGATCTGATGAAGAGGGCTTGTCCCCATGCAGACATGCAGAAACTGTCAAGGTATAAGGGCAGCACCTCTACTAGCACAGAGGTGCTACAGGCCAAATTCAGACACAAAAACAGCTTTAAAGAATTTTTTCCTTTCAGCTGTTCTATGCTATAATTGCCAGGGTGTTCCCAATGGAATATTTGCTAGTTTAAATATTCCTCAAATGCCTATCTGATTTTTAAATAAACATTACGGGGCGTTAATTGTTTAAATGGGATGGAACCCTCCAGACTTGAAGAGCTGATCTGAATTCCATATGGGGGGTATGGGCTCTCCTACAAAAAACAACATTCCAACACCCCATGCCAGTGGGTGTTGGGTAATAAAATGTTTAAGATAGATTTCAGCATTTGATGCTGGAACACTACTGATCCTAAGAAACCCTAAACGGTTTGCTTATGTTGTAGCTCGTAGGATACAATTGCCTGCATACCCATGGCTGACAGAGCATATTTGCACTTGTAGAACTAGAAGTGCCAGCATGCCCTGAAGCTGTAATGCTTCAAGAAAAAAGTACTGTAAAAAAAAGAAACAGCATGAGAAAACAATCTATTTAAACATTCCCCACACACCCTATATTATTTATTTATTTATTAGTGACCTAAATCCAGTGGGATTCTTTTTAGTCTTGCAGCTTTTAATCCAGTGGGATTTTAAATAATAAAACATTTCAATAACACTTTCTCAGCAAGGAGTTGCAACACGAATAACAGACTTCCCAGCTTGTCAGTAATAGCAAAGTGACTTTGCTCTGATTGGCCAAAGGGTGAGAAAGCCATTCTGATTAGTTAGTTATTTAGTTATTATTAGGTATATACCACAGGATTCAGCTGCTATTGAACTCTATTGATACATTGTAGTCCATTCCTAAATTTTATGAATTAACTAATTGTATGAATGGTGCTGGTGTCAGTTTTTGAGGGATGATGGGGGGGTGGCATTTTTTTTAAAAAAAAAAAATTTCTTTCCCCCTTACAATAAAGTGCCAGTGACCATCATCACAATGATGATGGCATTTTAAACATCATGATAAACACGCCTTAATAACATATCATCATGCTTTACGCATTCACATGCATTTATGATACATATATACTGTATGTTAAGATGTGTGTATACCTGTAGTTGCGATTTCTTTGGTGAATGTTTGCACATTCTACATCAGCTCCAGTAAGTTTAAATTAAAGGTACAAATGTTAGTAAAGTGAAATCAGCTGATTATTGTGACATTGTGGGATAACAATGTTCTCACATACCTTGGGATATTACCTGCATAATAATGAGTCTAATATAAAATGTAATTTACTTACTGAGTAGGTCAACTAATGCCATGTTCCATTAACCTGACTTAATGACCATTAGTGGACCCAGTCTAGTGTTTGTAATGAGCTGTGGATAGATTAAATGTTCTGTAAGATGAGACAAACCGCTCTGCATTTTCATAGTTTTCATTTATTACATAAGCACAAAAATACTGCTTCCGGTCTGTAATATGCATTACCGTCTATTTAAGAATGTTTTTTTGTTAACAAAAATATTTGGCTATAGAGTATATCAGATTGTGAATAAAACTTGTGTAACAAAGTAAATCTGTTTTATAAGGTATCTGGCTTGACATTTACAGCTCACAGGAACCTTTATCACTTTTATTTCTTTCCAAATAAATGTACCAAAGATCTTGTGCTTTTGTAGTTTTTTTTATAGGCTGGAAAGCCTTTTCTTACATGACAGCTATGTGATATTACATTTGAATAAAAAACATGCACATGCTATATTTATGCTTTGTTTTTTAGACAGATAAACATGTTGCAGAAAATATTTTTCTCTATTTAGTATTTAATAAAATATAATTAAATATAGCAAATGTACAACTTTTCCTTTAAAATACAGACTTTTCTCCTCTGATCACTACTTTAGTAGTAGTATGATACTCAGCCATAATAATTATTCTCAGTATGATGTACAGCTAGAGCAGAGATGCCCAGTAATATATCCAATAGAAAATGTACCCTCAAAAAGCAAATGCAATGCCCATATGCCATTTTCATATGCTCTCCAAATATCATTCAATTACACTCTGCTCCTCTTATGCTATTATATAATATTCTGTCCTCCACATGCCTTATAGTCTGTTCTCCATATTCAATGCTGTTATACCATATTCTGCAATCCACATATTCTCACTTAGGGGTATAATTACTAAACTACGGTTTTGAAAAAGTGGAGATGTTGCCTATAGAAACCAATCAGACTCTAGTTGTAATTTTGTGGAATGCACAAAATTAATGAAAGCTAGAATCTGATTGGTTGCTATAGGCAACATCTTCACTTTTTCAAAATCACAGTTTAGTTAATATACCCCTTACAGTTGTACAAACATCCATTTTGTTGTGGCATAAATAGATGCATTTCCATTTTGAGAATTGCACCAGAATGAATCAGTAAATAGATTTGTGATTCTTGGTGCTTTAATGAAATTTGGAAGCATCCCCAGACATGCTTCTTAGGGGGCATATCTTTTGTAAGCACCGGAGGCCTGTTGTAAGGCTATATAATGATTATTATGATGATGACATCAGTAGCACTATCTAGCTGCTTCTGATTGGGTATTTGTGTATTGTCCGCTCCAGCTTTTAGTATTGTATCATTTATAATATTCATGATCTATTTTTTATAAAAAACAAAGAACATTTTTGTTATTAAATAAATAAACAAATTACAGGTGCAGCTACACTATGTTAAGTTGTGCCCAATTCTTTGCATTTCTTAATGGACAGTTGGATTACTGCAGGAAAGGAGATTCCCATTGGATTTATAATACGGTAAACAATGGATTTGGGGTAATTGCATTTAGTTACATTTTATATTGAAAAATGCAACTTTCATATTTACTAATGAACACTATAAAACCCTTGTTCTCTCTTGCATTTATGACACTTCATTTACATTATATTTTGTAAAATAGGACAATACGACTCACTCATAACTAACACTGTCAAGCTGCATCTCTGCTATCACTGTGTGCAAATATATGCATTTGTAAAAGTAATGCATGCCTTCTGTAACATTACTTCTATGTTTTGCATTGGCGGTATCTTGAGATACATAATTAGCAACAAAAAACTAATGCAGCGCTCAAATCTAACTATCTCCCAGTATGGGCTAGTAAAACATAAATAGCAGATCACGAGTGGTCAAATGTATAAAATAGTATTTAATATCACAATAAAATCATACATATATTACCTATTGATGCTTAAATGATGGTAATAGGAGGAAAAGTATACAGAACTTACGTCACAGTGCACTGTGACATAAAATAATATAACAATTCATTGGCTGTAGAAAACCATGTGTAATAGTGCTCATGAGTCTAAATTGTTGGAACCACACCGCTACTATTAGCAATATGTATAACAGCTGTATACCTTGTAGCCGATATTGTGGTCAAAAAGAATTGAGCATTGCTCTGCAGATTCCTCCCAGAAAAAAATGCTGATAATTGCTGTAGTTATTAGTCCACATATAATAGTAAAACTTCTTCCGATGGATAATAATATCTATATAGCCATATGTATAGCTCCGTACGGAGTAAAGATAATCTGAAGCCTCCGCTTCCAGTTGGTTTTATAGTATTAGTTCACCATAAAAAGTGTATTCCACTTCATACTCCATAGATGGAAAAAGACACGTAAATGAGTAAGATATATTATAGTACTCACTGTCTCTGATTGGAAATTAGATGTGTCGTTCTACACACCCGTTAATTATACCATTAGAGAATCATCTCCTTACGATAACTTTGTATCCGATGGTTATAGATTGGAGTCCCACTCCTTCATGATGCAGACTGGAATCATGGGTGAATGATAGTGTAGCCTTTTAGGCTTTAGCGGAATACTATCACGAATAACTTCACGCACTGCATCAGATGATGGTCCTTGTGTAATCCGCGGTTCACAGCTGCGTGTGTAGCCGCCTGACCCACCACTATCTGTGGTGGAAGAAAGCTCCAAGTGGAGAGAGGGGTGTGAAGAGACCGTAGGATTCCAACGGAGTCAATTATTTACTTCCAGATTGATCCGGTGATGTCAACTCCTGCGTATGGTGAGTGGAATATAGCCGGCACTTGAAGCATGTAGAAAATGAATAAAAATAGCACTATACGGTACCAAATGTAATAAGAGACCAACTAAATAGTTGACTCTATGGCCCTAACGCGTTTCATTACGGAACGTAACTTCATCAGAGGAAATGAACATAGTCATTGAAGGCTTATAGAAGCCTTTATATACACTGCAGTTTCAATTAATTAGCTAATTAAACTTTATATGACACACATTTGTGACCACTCGTGATCAAATCTAGCAGCACACATATAATTGTGTGTGTCTGCTTCAAACAGAGGCAAAGTCCACCAAGGAAAACATAAATCCAGACAATTATACACTGTTACAATGAAACGTACCCATATAAAACAACCATAGATCAGCATAACTGTATTGTTATCCTTACTAATCAATGTGTATTACCGAAAAAATAATAAATAAGGGGAACGAAAGGAAAATGAAAATAATAATAATAATAATAAATATAAAAATGGAAATAATATAAATAAATAAAATAAAATAAAGAAATATAAAATATAAATGCAAATAAAAATAATAATAAAGATGAATTAAATAGAAAAATAAAATAAAAATAAAAATAAAAATAAATATAAACACATAAATATAAAAAAATAAAATAAAATAATATTAAAAATGAAAATGAAAATAAATGTAAAAATATATAAGTGTATAAACGAATAAACTAAATAATATTGCTAATGATAACAATCATGGAATAATAATAAAGGTAATTATATAATAATAAAGAAATATAGAGCTATGGGAAACATTAACCCACTCCTTATACATGCCCATACCGTTAAATACCTAAAACAATAATACATAATTGTAATGGTATTGGCAATGATAATAATATTAACATTAATAATCAAAACCAGGATATAATATTCAGTATTCAACAATACAGTAAAAAGGAGAGAAATTTTTATACAGAGATAAATTTCTACTAGATCATAAAAAGCAATTTAACTCCATAGATTCATTAAGACCATCTGGGTATATGGAATATAATTTATGCATCCAAACAACTTCTTGTTCAGTTTGTTATATCTATCTCCCCCCCTCTCAGTTGTTTTAACATGTTCCAAACCCAATACCATGAGACAGGAGGGATCACTATTATGAGCTATTGCAAAATGCCTTGATACTCCATGATTAGGAAATTTGTTCAGAAGATTACGTCTATGTTCAACTATTCTTCTTTTGAAAGGTCTCATAGTCCTTCCAACATATTGAAGGTTACAGCTACATTGCAGAAGATATATAACATATTCAGTATTGCAGTTCACAAATCCCATGGTTTTAAAACTATTTTTTGTAATGGGAGAGAGAACTTCCTTAACGCCATGTTGTATGTATCTGCATGTAATGCAGTTCATTTTAGCACATCTATATGAACCATTCAATGGTTGTGGTAACCATGTTTGAATTGAATCAGTATTACTTTTAGCTTTATAAGCTTTTTTAGGGAAACTTGGGGCTAATATGCTTTTAAGATTGCGATTCTTTTTAAATACCACTTTTGGTTAAATCCTGCTACAGCACCGGGGGGAACTCCTGCATCTGAGCCACAGGTGCCTCAGTCTTCTAAGGATGCAGAGACGCCTGTTGATGCTACTCTTCAAGAAGTCCTGAAAGCTATCGCTGCCTCTGAAAAGAAGGTAATGGACAAAATTGGAGAGGTACAGGTTGACTTGTCATTGATGAGGCAGGATTTTCAGAAGATTCGTGAACGTGTGTCGGAGACAGAGGCCCGTATCTCCATATTAGAAGATACTACAGTTCCTTTGCCGCAGAAAGTTGCTGGATTGGAAGCTCAGATGGCGTCGGTTAAACAAAAAATGTCAGACATGGAGGGTCGCCTCAGACGCAGCAATGTTCGGCTGGTGGGTCTCCCTGAAAAGGCAGAGGGTGATGCTCCGGAGACATTCTTGGAAAATTGGATGATTCAGCTGTTTGGCAGAGGGGAGTTCACGGCCCAGTTTGCGGTGGAGAGGGCGCATCGAATCCCGACTCAGATGCCACCTCCTGGTGCGCAGCCACGCACATTTATTGCTAAACTGCTACATTATAAAGATCGGGATGCTATTCTCCGCCTGGCTCGGACCAAGGGCCCCCTACTGTACCAAAACCAAAGAGTGGCTGTGTTTCCTGACTTTTCGGGGGATGTACAAAAGAGCAGAGCCCAGTTTATACAGGTGAAGCATCGCCTTCGTGAGATGCAGCTGCCGTATGCTATGCTTTTCCCGGCTAGATTGCGTGTGGTTGCAGATGGAATAACTCATTTCTTTGGATCTCCGTCGGAGGCGACTAATTGGTTGGACAGGAGAGCTCCTAGTGGTATTCGTCCGGATTGAAGATATCTTTGGTGACGTATGGATCTCCTGGACTGAAATGATGCTGTTAGAAATTGTATGCTTCAGATAGTTAAAATGTCTGAGTTATGCTTCAAGAACCGAGATGGTGCTATTGAGGAATGTGTGCTTTTGATAGTTGTAATGTTTGAAACTTACTCCGGTAATGTTTATCACTTGATTCATGTTCATATATAACTGAAATGTTGTGATTAATATTGTAGGTATTTGGTTGCTTATGATAATGTTAGTTATAAGGTTATTTTACTTAAAACTGCTGGATCTTATGGTTGGTGTTAATGGATGGTCTTGGTATGGAGGGTTAGAGGAGTACTAGGGGTGATTTTGTGGGCTGGGGAGCTTCCCTTGCTTAAAGGGTCGTGGTTTCCCTCTCCTTTTTTTTCGGTGCATACGAGTATTTCCATAAGTGTGTGGAGATAGGTGTGTGCGCTGTGTAAGGGGATGCGGGATAGTTATAAGGGGATCCAGGTATGTCTAAGTTGGGGGTGGATATACGGGGAGGGGGGTTGTTTGAATAGGGTAGGGAGGGGTAGGTTTTTTCAACGCAGTGACGGGTGTGGCACTTTATCTTTATGCAAATACTTCTGGATGATGAAATTGACTATTTTGTTATATGCTAATGTGGTTGGCTGGTGGCTGGGTGTCTGTCTGGGCTGGAGGGGGTTGACGTTTATGTGGAAATGTCACATATGTATTCCCTTGTGTTATGGCGACTGGGAAGATGGATAGGGGGTCTATTAAAATCCTGACTTGGAATGTTAGAGGTCTAAATGATAAAATTAAACGGTCTTTGGTCATATCCCAATTGAAAAAGTATGAGGCAGATGTTATATGTTTAACTGAAACTCATTTAGTGGGAGGTAAAGTGATGGCCCTTAAGAAACCGTGGGTTGGGTGGGCATACCATGCTACTCATACAGGTCATTCTAGGGGGGTATCTCTCCTTATACGTAAGAAAGTAAATTTTATTTTGGAAATGGTGGAGTCAGACCCATTAGGTAGATATGTTTTTGTGAGAGGCATTTTTGATTCTAAGCGTATAAACTTACTGTCGGTATATGTCCCCCCCCCTTATAGTGGGGAGGTCCTAAAAAAGTGCAGTGATTTTATTTCTCTTTCTCCTGATACTCCAGTGATTTGCTGTGGGGATTTCAATAATGTGATGGATTCTAATGTTGATAGGTGGAGGGAGGTGGGGGATACTACATATGCCAAAAAAACAAAATTTGCTGATGTGGTGGAAGAGATGGGTTTGGTGGATGTGTGGCGTCTGAGGCATCCGGCAGAGGTCTGTTTCTCCTGTTATTCCACTTCATATAATGCTTTCTCCCGAATAGATCTAGGACTTGTATCAAAGGAGTTACTGCCGGCTGTCTCCGATGTTGCATATTTACCAAGGGGGATTTCAGATCATTCTCCATTGGTATTAACAGTTAGGCTTACTGTGTCTCGGGGTCAAGCATTTTGGAGGCTTAACCCCTTTTGGTTGACATTATTGCAAGACGGAAATACTTTAGAATCCCAATGGGAGGAGTACTTTGTTACTAATGCGGACACGGCGGCCCCGCCTCTTGTCTGGGACTCATTTAAGGCTTTTTTAAGAGGTTCCTTAATCAGAAGTATTAATTGTTTCAAAAGAGAGTCTAGGTTGAAAGGTGATAGATTGGAAAAAGAGGTTGTGCGGTTGGAGGAGGTGTATCTCTCTTCTCATGTGGCTTCTGATAGGATGGCTTGGCTGGCGGTACAGAGAGAATGGTCGGATTACTTGTTAGATAAATCAAGGCGTAAGTTGTTATTTGTTAAGCATACTCAATATTTTGAAGCGGATAAATGTGGTAGGTTTTTGGCTTATTTAGCTAGGTCAGAAGGGGCGGCTGCTGTAGTGGAGGGTGTTACAGATACTTTGGGTGTTGTGCATACCTTGACTGAAGAGATCAGTGATGTTTTTTATGTGTATTTTAAGGATGCTTATGCGTCAAGAGCTGAGTACTCAGACTTTGATTTGGACGTGTATTTAGCGGATGTTTCCTTACCTGAACTGAGTGCAGATGGTAGAGAAAGTTTGGATGTGTCAATTACTGATGAGGAGATTGTACCTGCGATAGCCTCGTTTCCAAATGGCAGGGCTCCGGGCATAGATGGGATACCCATAGAGTTGTATAAGAAACATCTGGGGTTCTTTGTGCCTCGTTTGAAAGACATATTTACAAGCTTTAGAGATCAGGGGTGTGTGTCTCCGTCTATGTCTGAAGCCCTTATAGTCCTTATCCCTAAAGTGGGAAAGGATCCCTTGTTTCCAGAGTCATACAGACCGATATCGTTACTGACAACGGATATTAAGATTTTGGCAAAAATTTTGGCGACACGTTTGAACCGGGTGATTAGTGAGGTAGTGCATCCTGACCAAACTGGGTTTATGCCGGGAAAATCTACCGCTATAAATTTGCGTAGGCTTTTTTGTCATCTGCAGCTGCCCCACCCTGCGGAGGAGGAGGCGGTGGTGGTGTCCTTAGATGCTGCTAGGGCCTTTGACTCGGTGGAGTGGAGGTACTTGTGGGCGGTGCTGTTGAAATTCGGGTTTGGCCCGGTTTTTATTCAGTGGGTTCGACTGCTGTACTCTTGCTCTACAGCTAGAGTCTGTGTAAATGGCTTTGTGTCTCGTCAGTTTGTTATGGGCAGAGGTACCAGACAGGGGTGCCCTCTGTCCCCCACTCTGTTTGCTCTGGCCATAGAGCCATTGGCATGTGTGATTAGAATGCAGTCAGATATCACTGGATTACGAATGGGTTGCAGGACGGACAAGATTGCCCTTTATGCAGATGATATGCTGCTTTTTGTGTCATATCCTGATAAAGCATTGCCAATTTTACTCCGTGTGGTCTCGGTGTTCGGTAGGTACTCGGGGCTTTTGATTAATTGGAGTAAATCCAGTGTAACTCCGATTAAGGGTACCTGCCCTACGGGGCAAGTTTTGCAGACTCCTCTTAAATGGGCCCCGATATTTAAATATCTTGGTATCTGGATTTCTAGTGATATGGGTCAATATATCCAGTGTAATGTTCAGCCTCAGATTGACTATCTTAAGAGCCGGATTGGGGTATGGAAGCAGCTGCCATTGTCGGTCACAGGTAGAATTAATTTGATCAAAATGATAATTCAACCAAAGTTTTTGTATGTTTTACAGCAGTCACCGGTATATATCCCCCATAGCATATTTCGCTACATTGAACGTCTCATGGCCTCTTTGGTGTGGGCAGGCAAGAGAGCAAGAGTTAAGCTTACCACCTTATATCGTTCCCGAGGATCAGGGGGCCTGGCTTTGCCAAATCTACGGCTTTATTATTTTGCCTCCCAGTTGACACATATTGAGGTATGGTTCCGGTCGCGGTTGGGTGTAGATTTGCATGACTTTTTAGTTTCTGAGACAGGCTCTAGTCATATGCGTGTGCAGTTTCTTCTGGCTGGAAGAAAGGCTGTGAGGGACCCCCCTTTGTTAGTACAGGCCATGAAAATTTGGCGACTATCATCCCAGCTTGGGGGTGGATTGGACTTGGACCCGTGCACTCCACTTTGGGATAATTTGGATTTTGGAGAATTGATTAGGATGGAGGGAGCTGGAGCTTGGCGAATTTATAACATAATACATATTGGACAACTGTATGAGAGTGGAATATTATATTCATTTGAGCAACTTCAGAGTTTATATGAGATACCTAGGGGTTACTTTTATAGATATTTGCAGTTAAGACATGCTCTGGCCTCGCAGTTTCGGGAAGCTGCCCCGAGCTTTAGTGTGGATTCATTAAGGGTGCAACTCTCAAGGTTGGGCCAAAGGCGGCAAATTTCATTTTTGTATTCAATATTGATGGAAGGATCGGGTGAAGGGGGCTTGCCGGAGCTGCGATGCAGGTGGGAGGGTGATCTGGGGCGTCTTAGTGACAAAGCATGGAATGTGGTGTTATGTAGCCCGAAAGAGGTCACTGCATCAATCAAATTTCGCCAGGTCCAGTTCTTTCTGTTACACAGAGCATATCTCACCCCTCTTCGGCTTTCTAAGTTTGATGGGGGTCAGAGGGTTCTGTGTCCCAGATGTAGGAGCGAGAAAGGGGACTTTTGGCATATGATTTGGGAATGTCCGCTGGTCTCATCCTTTTGGGGAAAGGTGGAGGATTGTATTAAAAGACTGGAGGTGGGAGTAGTGGCCTTGACTCCAAAACTCTGTATGTTTGGCTTAGGCTTGAGCAAGAAAACCCGTAGACTTATTAGACTGCTTATTAACACACTACTCATGTTAGCAAAGGTGGTGATAGCTAGGAAATGGATGGCACCTGAAGGTCCGACTTTGAATAACTGGATCGACCTTGTTAATGATACAGTCGGCCATGAAAGATTCATGTACACTAGCAGGAACCTAGTGGATAAGTACGAGAGAATATGGTACAGATGGAGGATATCCCCATATGTCACGGAAGGATTGAGGGAGGTGGAGCTCTCCTAATGTAATGCTTGGGGCAGACATCCAGCCACTTAGTGATATGTCATTAAAGTCAACGATTATACTCTGTATTATCAAAAATGTATTATTATTTTACTATATCTTGAAAATGTGGAAGGTGTGCATACCTTGGCTTGAAAATCTGAATGTCAATGCTTTTTTTTTTTATTTTTTATTTTTTGATCCTATTGTGTATGTGTATTTTATGATACCTGTATCACTGTGTGGGATATAGTTGGGGCTTTAGCCTTCTGTTATGGGCTTTCTTTTTTGTTGTAGTGTTTAGAATGTTAAGAAAAGATAAAAAATACAATAAAGTCTTACCTGATTTAAAAAAAATACCACTTTTGGTTTGTCTGGGAGAATTGATCCCAAAGTGGGATCTTGTAATAAAATGGGATAGTGAGTTGAAATAATCTTTTTGATTTTATAGGATAGATTATTATATTTAGAGATAAAAGCTATCTCCATAGATTCTGATTTCTTAGAGGGTTTTATTGCATTATATTCAAGTAAGGAAGTTCTATTTGTTTGTCTGACTCCTTCTAGAGCCGTATATAAATTTTTAAGCGGATATCCTCTATCTTTAAAAGAAATCAGCATAACTTGAGATTGTTGTTCAAAATCCTCAATAGAAGAACAATTGCGTCTTAACCGCAGGAATTGACTCTTGGGAATATTTCTCTTCCATGGCTTATAATGTGCACTATCAAAATGTAAAAAATTATTTGTATCTACTTGTTTCTTATAGTTACGTGAAGCAATCTTAGTTCTTTCTATAAACAGTGTAAGATCCAAAAAATCAATGGACACTCTACTCAGAGTATGAGTGAATTTTAGATTAAAAGTGTTTAAATTCAGTTGTGAAACAAAGTCAATGGCTGGTTAATCTGTCCCCTGCCAGATGATAAACAGATCATCAATATAACGGCCATAGAAGACCAGGCTCGCCCCAAGATCATCGCCCCAGATGCGCTCCTTTTCGAACGCACCCATGTATAGGTTGGCGTAACTCGGGGCGAACCTGGTCCCCATGGCCGTCCCCATCAGCTGAAGGTAAAAGACCCCTTCATACAAAAAATAATTGTGAGTTAAAATATAAGTGATTGCATTAACGATGAAACCCTGATGACCATCTGTCAAGGTCCCATCATCACTCAATATATTCCGAATAACTTCAATACTAAATTATGTGGTATATTGGTGTATAATGCCTGGACATCCAGCGTGAGGAAACAATAGTCCTCCTGCCATATGATGTCTTTGATTGAGTGAAGAAGGTGAGAGGAATCCTGTATAAACTAATGCAAAGAACGTACCAATGGTTGTAAAAAATAATCTATGTAAAAGGATAAATTGGATGTAAGACACCCAATACCCGAGATGATGGGTCTCCCGGGTGGTGACACCAGTGACTTGTGAATCTTTGGAAGATGGTAATAGATAGGGATAATAGGAAAAGGAATAAAGAGAAATCTCCATATATCCTTCGTAATGAAGTCATGTTCAAGAGCATCATCCAATATAGATTTTAGTAAGTTCTGATAATCAAGAGAAGGATTTTTTGCTAATATTGTATAGAACTCCCTATCCAAAAGTTGTCGATGTGCTTCTTTTCTGTAGTCTGCAATATTCTGGATGACCACCCCACCCCCCTTGTCTGCTGACTTAATAATGATGGAGGAATCCTCCATCAGATCTTTGAGGGCTTTCTTTTCTCCCCTTGATAAATTAGAATTTCTTTTATTAGGATAGGAACATAGTTGCTTAAAGCTGTTGTATGTCAGTTTATAGAAGCAATCAATGTTAGGTCCTCTCACTTGTATAGGGTAGAATTCGAACTTATTCTTGAATCTTCCTAAACCAGTTTTTTTCGTTGAGTAGTTCACCGAATTATTAATATCAAAAATTTGATTACTTGTGTCATCAGACACCTGATTCTCCTCCCATAAGTTTTCTAAAATAGATAGTGCTCTATCATCTTCTTGATCTAATAGAATGGTAGTATGGAAATCTCTATTTTTCTTTTGTTCTTTGTATGCAAAATACTTTTTGCGACACAATGTTCTTGTAAATCTATTTAGTTCTACAAAAAGTTCAAAAATATTTGGGGAATTTGAAGGTGCAAAATTTAAACCCTTATTTAATAAGGAAATTTCAGCAGAAGTGAATTGTCTGTCTGAAAGATTGAATATCCCTTTTGTAATCACTGAGGTCTCTTTTTCCTCAGAGCCCCCCAATCTTCTTCCTCCTCTCTTGCCTCTGTAACGTCTCTGAATCTCTTGGGAGTTGTGGTTGACAGAAGCTGAAAGGGGTTTTGATGTCGAAATCTTTTCCACCATGGGGAGTTCTTGTCTAAAAAACTTCGTTTTTGAGGAAATGTATCTTTTGGATGAGCTCCTGTGTATGAGTCAAATCTATTATTAGTACCCGATTCTCTCTGGGTATTTATATTTCCGGATCTAGCCGGTGATCTTGGGGGGTCTGCTCTATATTGTCTATAGGGGTGTTTATTTGTAAATTGATCCGATTTACCCAATGATCTATCTCTCCTTCGATTTGTATTATCTTTATAGGATCTATATGATCTTGTTCTATCAAGCCGATAGTCATCAAGATCTCTCTGGAACTTACGAAGTTTAGTATCAGTAAGATGTTTCTCATATTCTTCTACCCGGGATCTAATGATCCTATCTTCTTATAAACGTTAGCCTGTAGTTTTTGCAACATAATTTTTACTCATACAAAATGAGACCCTCTATGTACTTTGCTCTTCCCATTCCATTAGACCGTTGCTGTTGATTGTTGACTCACGGTGTTCAATTGTGTAGTCAGTGGTGACAGCTGTGAGTGATCAGACAATGCTAATCTTACTGCTTTAAGAGTTTTCTGTTTCCCTGATTTCTTCGGTGGCAGACATGTGATGTTGGCATCAATTGTGTCGCTAATTTACACATCTCTCACCTCCTCACTTCTAGTTAGAAGGATAATATGATGATTAGTCAATGGGTTCCTGCTAGTGCCAGATGAATTAATAACTATCAGATAGTCCCAACTGTCCTATACTCACCTGGGAATAACAAGAATAAAACAATTTTGGAAAAATTACACTTGGCAAAAGACCCCGACATTGGGAGCCCATGACCCTAGTGCCAAAGTCTAGCAATGACACTAATACCACATTGCCATTATGATATACCCCCAAGCTCTTGATTGATTATCACACATAAATAAGGTTATTACAAGGGAGTTGTGAAAAAATAAGGGTATAGTGGAACAGGTAAAATAATAACTGTGTAACAGAGCTAAATTAAATTAATTATAAGTAGACAATTATATCTGCATAGAAGTTAAAAAAGTTAACAGTAATATCATACATTCACAATTCTGAAAATATTATTAACATCAGAAAAATAAAAGTGTAAAATTAAAAAATAGGATTAAAGTACCTATATATCCATCAGGTTTTACATTCAAAATATATTCAGTTATCTTTTGATTCAAAAAGGGTCTGGAATTGACTGTGCTTTTAACTCACTCAAACTCAAGGATAAGAAATAAAAACAAATAAAAAAAAAATCAAAAAACACCCCTCACTGCCAATCACTAAATAAATTATCATTAACAGTATGTAACAAAGGGAAGCATTGAGCTGGCAATATGTCAGTACAAGAGAAAGCATGCAAGCAGAGTAAAACATTTGTGCAGCAATGCACCTATATTAAAGATAAACAGGTTGAAGACATATTTGTGACAAATAGTTTAAAGTTTGATTCATCTTACATGGTTTTCCCACAGAAGACTGACAGGGTGTGCCTGAAGTCAGCGCAAACAGAGCAGCTGATGGGAATTCCCTCTTAAAGGGTAGGTGGGTGTGTCATCTGCCCATCAAGCAAGGGCTGTGGGAGGAGTGCCAGGTATAAAAACCTGTCTGGTCTGTTACACTGGTCAATGTGACCAAAGCTGGGGAAGTTGGCTGGTCTTCAGAGAGCTGGGAGTGTTCTAGCTAGTGTTTAGAGTCACAAGATATTGTGTTGAGTCTGTATAGTAGCAAATATCTTTACGGTCCTGACATTAAAACTAAGTAAAAAGCAAGAAGTGTTCTCTTGCCACAAGTATTATTATTATTATTAACATTAATTGATAAAGCCCCACTGTACTCTGCAGTGTTTTACAATTGAAAGACATAAAAGGACACTGCTTGCAAGACTACATTTAGACTTCCAGTCTAAATGGTTGAACCAGCCAACCAGTCAGAAATGTTTCAAACCATTTTCCATATATCTGATGATTGATCTGTTTAGCCAGATGTTCACTTTAGGTTTCTTACATTTTGTGCTAGTGCAACTGCATATCCAGTTAACCTGTGAATAAATGCAGACATAGAATCAAAGAGCAGGAGAGGCCCTGCTCATGAGAGAGCTTCCAATCTACTGGGAAAATGGTGCATATGTGACAAGAGGAGTCAGTGTGACTCAAATCGAGATTCTGTGAGGGTGTACTTGTGTGAGTAGCATAAGTGGTAGTAGGGCAGACTCTAATAAATAAGTAGGTTATCAGACAGTGTTTAAAGATTTGAAAGCTTCGGGAGTGCCTAATCAGGTGTGGTAGGAAATTCCATAAGTGGGTAGGAGCATGGAAGTAGTGTTGTAGGTGGGAGTGAGAGGTGGCTATCAGAGATGAGGTTAGGTACATCTAACAGGATTTAAGAGACGGAGAGTATTTCAAGATGAGGTATGAGATGTATAAATACTGTTAAGGACTTTTAGGTGAGGGCGAGTAAATTGAATAAGGATTTGCAGAGTAGAACAGCGGTGTTGGACTGGGGCATGAAGGGTCCACCGGTGGACTGCAAAGCTAGGGGCCCAGCAGAGGGGGAGTGACCAGCTATCATAGAGGTGAGACCAGACACTAGAGGGGCAGTGGTCAGTCCACAAAGGACAGCTAGCACCATAGTGTAGTATATAAAGAATGCAGTGTGTATCTAAAGAGTACACAGTCTTGACCTGCCCCTTAGATTGGGCAGAACAGTCACCAAAAATCAGGATTGTCCCGCTAGACTCAGAACATTTGACAGACTGTTCTACCTGTTCTTGTCACTCACCACCTGTGGCTGCTGGTTTCATTAGTTGCGGCTTGTCTGGATCCTGGAATGTTGGGGGCCCTATTTGAAGAAAAAAAAATGGGTACATTTAGAAAATTCCAACCAGCCCCGCCGTTAAATCAATAGGACCCACAATTAAAACTTAGGCCTTCCTCCAGGACCAACATTAAAGTAATAGTATTCCCATTTAATAAACCTATTTCCCTCCCTCCAGATAGCCTCAGCAATAAATTAATAGCATTTACATATAATAAATATACCTATTTCCAGCAGCTATCACTGCCATTAAATAATTCATATTCACAATTAATAAATAGACCTCATGCTCCTCAAACTCAGCCCCACATTCAATTAATAGCCCCCAAACAACCTCATATTAAATTAATAGTCCCCACTATAAAACTAAATTACCCCACCTTCACCCCACAAACAAACACATTACATTACCACAAGCTCGCTGTGCCAGTACTCACATATTACTGTGCCCCTTCATCACCATGCTGTGCCTCCTTAAGATCACTCTGCACCCTCCATGCTGCTTTTGCCCCACCTTCTCCTGGACCCCTTTATCACACTGTGCCTTGCTGCTTTTGCTCCTCCCTTCTCCTGGTCCCCCTTCATCACCTTGTGCCATGCTGCTTTGGCCCCCTTTTACACTCTGCCATGCTGCTTTGGCCCCCATTCACACTCTGCCATGCTGCTTTTGCTCCCCCCTTCTCCTGGTCCCCATTCATCACCCTGTGCCATGCTGCTTTGGCCCCCTTCACACTCTGCCATCCTCCTTTGGCCCTCCTTCACACTCTGCCATGCTGCTTTTGCTCCCCCCTTCTCCTGGCCCCCCTTTATCGCCCTGTGCCATGCTGCTTTGGCCCCCTTCACACTCTGCCATGCTGCTTTGGCCCTCCTTCACACTCTGCCATGCTGCTTTGGCCCTCCTTCACACTCTGCCATGCTGCTTTTGCTCCCCCCTTCTCCTGGCCCCCCTTTATCACCCTGTGCCATGCTGCTTTGGCTCCTCATTTCACATGCCCTTATTGCCCCTCATTTCACATGTCCTTATTGCCCCTCATCTCTTATGCCCTTTTTGCCCCTCTCTCTCATGTCCTTATTGCCCCTCATCTCTCATGCCCTTATGGCCCCTCATCATCTCTCATGTCCTTATTGCCCCTCTCTCTCATGACTCATCTACCAATTACTGTGTACGGCGGATGTGCAGAGAGCTGCAGTCGCATCTAGGCTCTCTGCACTTCAATGCCCTGGGCTGTCAGTGTCACCGTGACATAGCTGTCACTCGGAACAATGGACCCAGGCGGGGCCGTGGCTAACCAGCGTCGGGGCCTACCTGTGGCAAACACATACAAACTAAATACAGATAGAGCCCTGACCAGATTTGGACCCATGGCCCCAATGCTGTAAGGCAGCAATGTAACCTCCATGGCATCAGGACAGTGTAGGAGACCAGATGTAAGGAGTAAAGCAGAGGGTGTAGTCACATGTGACACCAAGTCATTAGGCTTGGGAAACTGAGGACATTTTGGTGTTCTTGACAGTGAGGGATATTTGAGTGGAGGTACTGAAGATGATAAGCTCTTTTTTTGAAATTGTAAGCTCAATGTAGCATTGGTACATGCATCGAGAGATAGCAGAGAGACAGATGGGCACACAAGATAGTAGATAGGGGAGACATCAAGGGAGGAGAGATAGATTTTGGTAAAGGTAGTACTGGAAGCCAAAGGAGTGAAAGAGTAAAATTCACCAAGTTCACCAAGAAAAGAGGTGTACAGTGAGAGAAGCAGAGAGCCAAGGACATCATGGGAATGCAAAAGATACTGTGAGTGGAAGGGAGGATGTGTAAAGGGAGGATGTGTAAAGGGAGGATTTGTAAAGTCCATTCACTTACATACCCATTATATTTTTCACACCACCACTTCTAAATTTCTATACCACGCCTTCTAAATGTCCACTTTTGACCACTGCTTTGAAGTAGATGATAAAGTCATGCAATGATGTCCTCCACTGGTGCTCAGCAGTGGGAAAGCACTTTTGCAGGTAACACGTATGTTTTGTGTGCCATAGTTTGGGTTTGGACTGCCAGAAACTGTATGTGGTGGTTGGAGCTTCACTGTCTAGGGCTGTAGTGAGTGTGTTGTTGTAGAAAGAGGTAGCCAGATCAGGACTGTACAGGTTAGTTATAGAAGAGAGAAGTTTTTAGTGAAATTGGAAAGTGGTTCAGTTTGAGAGCATTTAGGTGTTATGTGCTTGTGGTTTTGGTGGAGGGGAGTATGAGGTAAGGTGAGGTTGAAGGAAAAAGGTTGTGGTCAGAAACTAGGAATGCCAAGTTAGAGAATATAAAAATGCAGCAGAAGCAGATGAAGACAAGGTCAAGGGAGTATCCAACATAGTGGGTGGAAGATGAAGTCCATTGGTAGAAAATAAAAACAGGAAGTGTATGTGTAAAGCAACTCACACCAAAATACTGCAAATAAATTTTCATTTGTTTTGTTGTTTTTTAAAAAAAATCTCTTTATTTATAACAACAACAGATGATACAGATGAAAAATAAACACACTTTGATAACAGCAATTCCAACGTTATAATAATATAGAAATTACAAAGTTCAATGCACAAGAAAAGAATAAATAAAAAGATATAAATGGCAATCGTCAAAAGCAAAAATGAGACACATAGATATCACCTGTCATTGAGTTTTTGGAATCAGAAGGGGAATTTGGGAAGATGAAAAAGGGGGGCGAATGGGGAAAAGAGGGGTGGGAAATATAATCCTTATTCTGGCCAGCCCAATGAGGGAATAGCAGGAAAAGGGGAGAAAAAAAAGTTAAGGAGTTAAGAAGAAAAGGAAACAAAAGTGATGTCACCTATAACAAATCATAAATGGAAAGAGAGGGAAGGTACAAGGAGAACATGCATGTAGGAGAGAGAGAAAGAGAAGCAAGGGAAGAACAAATGGAAGAAAATAGCAGCATTACTGAGAACCTGGAGGATAGGAATGATGGAACGTGTACCAAGGATCCCAAATCTTGTGGAAGGTAGTAATGGTATCATATAGCAGACTTGTAATATATTTCATAGAGCCAAAGTATCAAGTGTGAGATACCACAGCTGTAAATCTCAGGGAATAGAAAAGCTTCCAGTCCTTGTCAATCTGGAGGTGTGCAGCTGCACAGACATGTTCCACTAGTTTATCAATAGATTTAGAGAAGTTCTTTATTGGGTAACAAAGCAACATAAACAAGGGCTCCGTCACCACTAAAGTGCTCGCAATCTGAGTGATAAGGTCAGCAGCTTGGGCCCAGAGAGTAGAGACAAAGGGACATTGCCATCAAATGTGGAAGAACGATCTCACATTCACACAAACCCTCCAGCACAAGTAAGAGGTTCCAGGATAAATCTTATGAAGTTTGGAGGACATCATACACCATCTTATATAAATTTTGTATGCATTATCCTTAATGGATGTATTGATGGAGGTCTAAGCAACCCAATGTTGGATAAATGACCATCCCTCCTGGTTCAGCATCCTGTAATTATCAGCCTCTCAAGCCATCTCAAAGGCCCCAACCGAAGGTCCGTAGGAGAAAAGATGTTGTGGAACATTGGGGAGTCCACTGGAGCCAACCTGATACATGTATTGTTGTTCAAAAAATGTTGGACTATGTAATTTAGTGGTTTTGATCTGTACATGTATAAAACCCTTGATTTACTGATACTGAAAATTTAAGAAAGGGGAAAGACCAGTAGATCATAGAGATCTAGAAATGAAGGCGGGCAAATTCTACTGCGATGTGTGCAAATTGGATAACACCTCTCTGTTTCCAGAGGAGAGCATATTTAGCTGAATTTCCTGCTGGGAAAAGAGGGTGCTGCCATAATGGTGTGAGATAGGAAGGAAATTCTATAAATTTCTACATTTTGAGAAGTTTTTCCCACATGTCAAGAGTGAATAGTTGGAAAAGAGTAGGCTGGGGCTGGCCTATGATTCCTGGGTAGAAATTTGAAATCATGATTAAGGGTTAGAGAGATTTCAATGTCTACATATTGTTTAATAGTGGGAGCAGACGGCCTTGAGATTATATGACTAAGATTAACTGCATGGTAATATTGTGCAAAATGGTATGTCCCACAATTTGGAGCATTTAGCAAGGCAGGATCGTTTAACCTATGGCTTTTTACTGTTTCAAATTAATCTACTACAAAGAATTTGCAAAGTGGCAAGGAAGGATCCCAGGACCAACATGGATAAAATACAGTAAACAGGACATGACATTTATTTTAATCACAATAATGTGGGTTTTATAAAAAAATCGAACGGTGCTGAAAGAATTGAATGGTCAGATTACATGTTTGTTAGAATGTCTGTCTGTACCAGATGTTGAATGAGATGAGTACAGCCCAGAAATATGTCAATATGTGATATGAAGATCTCTGGAAGCTGGATACAATAGCCTCCAGATATCAAATAAGCCAGCCTCAGTCATATGCATCTGTAGTGTTTTGGTGTGAGGGGGCAGCATCGGGGGAAGTCCTGATTGCTGATTTATCCATAGTAGGAGAAAGAATAGTATTGAAATCACCTCCACCAGTAGTTCTGTGCGCATGTGATATAGAGTCATGAAAAAGTGTTGAAAGAAAACTGACTGACCTGTGTTAGGAGCATAAACATTAGCCAAAGTAACATCCAGCTGCCCGATTTTACCAATGAGAATGAGAAAACGGTCGTCGGAATCTACTTTTAAAACTAGAAAGACAAAAGGAATATTGTTGCGCATCAAAATAGCCACCCCATTTTTTTCGTTGGATAAGTGGCATAGTAGACCGAAGAGATCCGACATGAGGTCAGGGAGGGATGACCACCTGATTTAAAATGAGTTTCCTGTAGAAAGACAAAACTACTGTTAAGCTTATGGATGGTTTTATACTTTAAGGAACACTTTTGTGTTAATATTTAATCCATTAACATTAATAGAGAAAAAATTGTATGGCACGTTAACTGTCATAGAAGTAGGATAAGCTGAGATGTAGAGCCGCAGGTATTATAAAGGTATTTCTTCACGTTAGGAGAAGTGCGGAAAGAAAGAAGTGTGGAGGTGACAGCACAGAAGAGAGAGAGTAAGAAAACAAAAAAATGGAAGGAGGGTCAGGGTATGAGAAGGGGAAAAGGAGCGTAGACTAAAGTGGAAACGTACGGCCACCATGTTCTGCATCCAGGCCTTGTCCCCCATTTTTATGTTGTTTTTTAATAAAAGACAAATTGTTGCCAAACAGTGTTCTGTGTCTGTTTCTTAACAATGGAAGTTTTACATTATTCTGTTTTAGTCATTCATTATTTCTATTGTCAGCTCCAGCACTATAATCTAAAGTAAACAACAGAGTAATCATCATCATGATCATTTATTTATATAGTGCTACCAATGGAGTGGAGTGTGGGAGTAAACTGGGGCACCCGGGGGAAACCCACGCAAACATGAACATACAGACTCCACATAGATAAAGCCTTGGTCAGGGGGAAGTAACCACTAAACCAATGTGCCACCCATAGTAGTCTTATTCTAATTGATTTACAGCAGCTCTAAAGTGAGACTTTGTCCATGGAACCAGACAGTGAAAATGTGGCTGAGAGCCAACTATCACATGTGATGACTCTATATATACAATCAATAAACACACATTTTTTATTGTAAATAAGGAAATTACCGAGTAATTACAAAAAGTTTAGAATTGACTTACTATTTTGGTGTTATTGTCTATGTAATTACTTTCATTTTAATCATTGCCTCAGTTTAACAAGTAATACACTGGCAAAATCAGAAGTTCTCAGTTACTGTAATCTGCATGCTTTAAAGTGTGCTCCTCACCTCTTCACAGGCAGTTCATTTTTCGGCTGAACCAATATACATGAGATGTAATTATTTCCTAGTGAATTGATAGGGTGAATATTGTTTTAGCCTGCTTGCCTCTATTTTATTTGGTGACAGGTATATTTAAAAAAAGTTAGTATGTATACTAACTAATGTATACTGCCTTAGTTTACTGGGTAAGAGCCAGCTGATAATTAATTATGTATCTTTGTAAAAAAAAAGCTGTATATTCCTTACTGCATCATAAAATACAGTTAACATACACTTAGCGCGCACCTTCTCGCATCTCACAGGAGATAGGGACTTCTGTACTCCCTTTACTGGATAGATGACCCTTAACTCTCTCTTCAAATGGAGTTCCTATAGTCTGAAAATCAGACTCATGGAAATATAAAAAACAAATGGAGAAATAATAGTGCAGATTGACTACAATATACATATAAAAGTCCACAGAGTTCCCGGAAAAAAAGTATATTCTTCAACCTCGTGATGAAAACGAAGGAATACCACCGTAATTCTTGTGACTTTTTACACCATCTCCCCAAAAGGTATATGCTTACAAGATGTCAGCTTTAATAAAGCATCTCTAGTAATCCTTTCTGTGTGCCGCTTTCAAGTTCCTCCACAGAGTATTAGCATGATGTGCCAAAAAGGAAGAAATAAAAACCAATCTGGTGCATTATCATAAAACACCACTTAATAAAACATGACATCAAGGATATCCCAAAATGGTAATGTGTATACTCATACCAGATGAATTCAGGATATTCACATGAAAATTTCCTCCACGATGTCAGTTCAACAAATGTAACGAAATCCCGCTTACACTTATCCTTCCAACGCGTTTCGACTCTAGGTCAGAGTCTTTTTCAAGGCATAACTATGGCCGGTTCAGGATTGTTGTATATTTAAAGGTAGATATTTAAGAAAATGTTTTAGTCACATATGGATATGATGGTTTATCATTCATTTTTTCTGATGCATTGGGGCCGATTCAATTCAGCCACTTTATTCTAGGAATAGGAATTAGCGGTTTTAATAGTATTACCATTAATAAGGTAATTTCAACCCAGATTTTTGCTTGCGGTACGGAGGGCTGAGAGCAAAAATCAGCATTAAAATTACTGTTCTAACAGTAATACTGTGCACTGTTACTGTAGTAACGGTAATAGTGCACAGGCCGCATTACTTTCGGCACTAACGCGACCAATTATATTCCTCCTATTATGCGTTATAATTGTGTAATCCATTTTGAATTTTTTTTCCTTTGGTTCTGTTTTCTTGTAAAAAATGTATGTTGGTACTCTTCCACTGTAATAAATCATTGTCCAGAGACACAGTACATCAATACCAATTAATTATACTGATAATGGATGACCTTTTTTTTTACGAATGTTCTATAATGCAATTACAAACCTGCTTAGCTGTACTGTCATTAGCTGTGTCTTTATTTTGTCTCTCTATGGAGTTTATTTACCAAGATGCAAATGTGTTTGCACTCCATACTGCATGCTGCAACTTTTCATATTTATGTGACACTTTTGCAAGCTTAGCGGGTTGGGTACGAAATAATGATCATTGTAAGACCGACACTTAGTTTAACAATCAAAAATGTGCTAAGGAGACTTGGGCGACATAAAAAAAAGCTGACTGACCTCAATAATGACAACTGAAACATCTGACAGTGTTCTGCAAAATCCCGAGCACAAGTAATGGCGGCACAGACTTTTTACGTCATTCAAATTGTGTAAAATGTGTTAGCTCTTTAAAGACTGTATTGCAATGCGAACTGCTCCATTGCACACAGAGCAGTGATGCCACTGTAGGATGTCCTTTCCCTACATGGACTTTTGAAAATATATAAAAGCAGAAAATAGCTACTGGGAGTTAAAGAAACTTCAGCAAAAATTATTTCTAGGGGTAAATACATGAAGCTCCAATTTCTGCAAGTCGCCATAAATCGGGAACTTTGTAGGGGAAATTTAAAGCGGTGATGGCTTGTAAAGGCAAGGTTCTACAAGGTTATTCAAGACCATAAGAACATATATATATATATATATATATATATATATGTGTGTGTGTGTGTATATATGTATATATATATATATATATATATATATATATATATGTGTGTGTGTATATATGTATATATATATATATATATATATATATATATATATATATATATACTGTCACATGATCAGGTTAAGGTTACCGTCTCCTGGGGTTAAACGGCTGCACTTCACACACTTCAGCCAGATAAATCACACCAATCTATGTTTTGTTTGAGCTAGCCTCAGCTAGATTTGTTTATAGATTTATTATCCCGGCATAAAAATAAGCTAGCAGAAGCAAAAGTCCTAGCCTGTCCAGCTTCTAACTTAACACACAGGAATGCCCTCTCGTGTGAAGGACCTTGTGTCCTACACACATACAAAATACAAAACTTACTGGTCACCATTTACAGTGTCTCTCAGGAAGCATCCAAACGCCTACACAGGTCTGAGAGGCTGATTGACGTACTCTGGTAAATTGTAAGACTCGTAATGGGCCTTATGAATGGAACCGATCCTTCTCTCTCCACTCATACCACCAGGGACCCTTATACCGGCTTTTCCTGTAGCCAAACACAGTAGTTTGGGAAGCTCCTATCCACACAAAAACAATCTCCTAGGGGTTTTAAAGCGTACAAGACAGAAAGCCTGGGACATATACCTCTGCCATTCACCACTTGTCCATTGCCCATATATATATATATATATATATATATATATATTTATTTATTCCCCATGCTTGGCAAATAGACAATACAATTGTAGGATTATATTTTGTGTCTGCTGTTATTAAAAAGTACCTATGGGAAAAATTGAGGGAAAAGGTATTTGTTGCCTGGTTTTCTTCATGCAATGTCTATAATATAAAGGTATACCTAATTAGCTATATTACTGAATAAAAGCTCTAGCTGAAATAAAAGAAAACAATGTAAAAGTTGCTTTGAAGTAAAAAATTTAAATGTTTTATGCAAATTAATCACAGAATTAAAGCACAAAAATGGTCTTGTCATTATGGTGCACACTACCTCTGATCATGAAGTAGTTAATCATGACAATTAAAAATAGAAATGTTGATTAAAAATTGAAAACGAAAAATAATTGTTTATATAGAACTGTAATTCCACTTCCATTGTGTTTCCTTTTATAGTTATTAGTTTTTTACCATATTTATATATATATATATATATATATATATATATATATATAGATATATATCAGATCTTGTTCTTATTGCAGTAGAAGACCAATTAAGCATTCTTTCTTGACATTTTAATTATACTTTATCTTTGACTTTTAACAATGGCTTAACATTGTACTGCAATTTGGTTCTATGAATATACTTTATCTGCCTGACTTTTTTAAGGGAAAGTGCAGGTGTTTTAAACTGCTATTGGATTTTGTACAATATCTATTCTGTGTCTCTTGTTAAATATATAGAATATAAAAGTAAATGTAACAGACAAGAATAAAAGAATACACGCCGAGAATGTGACAATAGAAAGGGGATGGAGGGAAAAGAAATGTAACAAGCTTTGGAAAAGAATACACTGTATAAAATATTGAAACATTCAATCAAAGCAATAAAAATATGAGATTGTAATATTCATAAAGTAAATCTCATGTATTGTACACGCCCATTGATCAGCATTGTAAGACATATTAGTGGGTGAAGACTACATTGAACCAATATGTTTTAAAATAAAGAAACTTGCCTATGTGTACATTTACAATTGGAACAACTGGAAGCAGAATTAGATGACCTGTAAAATACTGCTAAATATGTTGGAACTATATAAATAAAGGTTAATAAGTACTAAATAACTGTGTAGATACATATCCAACAGTAAAAAGAGTAACACATTCTGGTTCTAAAAAAATTTATTTTGAAAATGTATTTATAACATATAAATAATGCATTAAAGAGCAATGGTTTCAGTCAGTGAGAACAGCTATATGGCATCTACATTAACTACAGTTATTTAACCCATTCAATCCTGTAATAGGGTCTTTTACGCAACCCTTCTCTTTCCTAGATTTGATACATTTGCTATAATAGATCTTGTCTCTCTCTTAATACTGATACTTTTTAGAAACAGTTAACTGTACACAGTGTTATGTGACGAAACGAGATTGATAACACCATAACCAGCCTGTCCCTCGTTTCTCACAATATGTGGATTAAAAAACAAAACTTGATCATCAATTTTCTTTATGTTTAATCAACTTTTTTTTATTTTACAAATATTTTTAGATTACAATATCCAGCAAGCTATGTAAAGACTGTAACTTGGAGGTATTTATTTGTTGTCTCCTATGTATACAGTTTGCCTATATTCCAATTATAAAGGATAAAAATGGCATCTGGTAACAACACACATTACTCTCCAAGTTTACATGTCAAATATTTAAACGTTTAAATCTCTTTGAGTCAAGGCAAAATAAAGAACCATCCTACAATAGCAGTGATGTTTTGAACAATATTCCTTTTCATTTGTCTTATTTATAATTGCTAATTCAATGCATTTTTTCATACCAGTGCAGTATATTTCCTAAGCCGTTATCTATTTAGAGTTCACTAGTTGCTTCATTCCATTTACAGATATCAGACTATTAGCACTTTTAGACATAACCAGTTCTCTAATCTAGCATCCAAACTCTTATTTTTTAAGCAATTCTAGTCACTCAGCATCATTATTGATCCTCTCTCCGGTAGACTGCCGGTATAACTCTAGTCCAGTGCGAAATATTTGTACAACTCCATCTCCACGCTGCGTTATCTTGAGTAATGTTGAGCATCGTGACAGAAATGTCAATAACATACTAAATAGGACAACTTGACAAGGAGGGAGAAATAGAAAAAGCAATTTTTAAACCATTGAGTTTGAATGTAAATCCAGGGCGTGTTGGGTGTGTTATTTCTAACTTTTACATTATTTCTAATTGGGTGTACAAATAAACTAGAATATTGTTTAAAATATGTTTACTGTTTAATATATATTTTATTCAGCTGCATAAGGCAAAATCTTACAATAAAATGACTGAATATAATGACAACGTGCCATGAAGTGTATGTATTATTATTTCTGCTCCAGTGTTTACAATATGTTTTATATAGTATATACTTTTAAAATATTTTTATTTGGGCTTTTTTAAGCCTATACTCTGAAATTGTCAATATGTTTAATTACCTACACATAGTTCATAAAGGCAGCATTTAGCGGTGATAATATGGATCATTTTCAACCTTTAGACCACTTTAATGTATTAGTTAAATCTTTTAAATCATATAGAGAGATTTTCTTTCATTTTTGTTGCTCTTGGATACACAATTGGTGTGTAGATATACTTGTATGCAGAGCTGAGCTGTGTCATACCCAAAGGGCGATGTGAATAAACAACTTTACCTTTTTGATATAAGTATTGCATGAAGAACAAAACCAAAAAATGCCAGAAAGACAAAGCAATGTATACTAGAAAAGCAGATGGAGAAAATTTACAACCCAGTAAATTACCGGTATGTATGTATGGTCTACAGAGCCACTTGAGCTGCAGAAATAGAAGTTTTTGTTCATTTTTGTCTATGTACCTTTAGAAAATTTCAGTCTGGTAGAGTATTGTTTTAGGTATCTTTAGAAACAAGAGAATGCATCAACCATATAGTACTCCAGTTATTGTGTTAACTTAAACTGAATTCCTGTACATGCATTAGATATAGAAATAGAAAAATCTTCTATATGTAGAAGCCCAGCATTGTGCTCTTTCCTCTCAAGACTTCTGCTTTTGTTATAGTGTATCTCCTATCTCAAATGATCCAAAACAGTATAAAAGAACATAAAAAATAAACTACTTAGTTGTGTTTAGTGCTAAGAATGTATTTCTGAAATAACCAATCAGTTTCTTGTTAGCCCCTCTCACTGCAATAATGCACAAATGAGAAGCGTTTTGCAGAATGCTCCGGGCTGCTCACATCTCCTGATTGACAAATGGTGTCTGGTGTCACCTCTCACAAAACACAAAAGATTTCATTAATTCTGGTAATCACATGTGACCTCCAAAAGCAGTGCATTGCAATGTGTAAATAGACAATAGTAAGACCACAGCCATGGTTTGCAAATCATATGCCACCTTCTCCACAAATGCATAACTCTTCTCTTTCACATCTATGTACTTTATTTTCTGTACTTAACTTTACTAATTGATGTAGACACCATTCATGTCCAAAGTGACAACTCTGGACAGCGAATGCATTGGTTAAAGGACATTGTGGAGGTCAAGGAGTGTGATTTGTATTTCCATGTCAAGAGATGTGTGACCTTTCATTATGTCCTTTCTCATACATTCTACCTCTATACTCTTGCATTAGTAAACTGGAATTCTCTTGTTTTAGAAAGACACCAGCAATCCCACTGAATTTAATGAGAGTGTATTTAAGTATTTTATGATGGCTCCTCTAAATAATAATGTTGTCATATAAAAAAAGAATATAAAAAAAATTAATGGCTTAGTAATGAATACAACACTTATGAAAAATGTTTAATTATAAGTATGTTGAATGTTTCTAGGTGACACATCAATCCATCAATCAATCCAATAAGTTGGGGTATCTCTCTCCAGTTTACCTCCTCTTCTCCTGATGTCAGTCACAGCTATTCTGTTTGTACAGTAACTGTAGGAAGTAGGAGGTAGACCTTGTCTCTGCCAACCTACAATAATGCCGTTTCATACCCACAGTTCATTTTAGGCATGGTCCTGCCCACTGTGTATTCTGGACCTGACACAAGCAAGTGTAACCTGTTCGGAGCTCATCAGTGTACAGCAGCTATGTCTGCTATCTATGTTTAAAATTGTATAGCACTATTATAACTATCATTTTTAGAATATCTTATCAATTTTCTTCCTTACATGTGTTATGTTTAGTGCTAATGATTTCTTTCCCTTTGCTTTAACAATCGGTTGAATTAGAGAAAGATGCTGTACATTTTCAAATTTGATAACTTTGTTACTCAAATTGGATAAATAATGATCATAAACATAAATCTAAAAGTAAGCTACAATTCTTGCTGGATTTGGCATTGCAGGTATAGACACATTTGGCTTCTTGTATAAGCAAATCATGCCATAGCATGAATACTGCATGTACTGTGTTGCTATAACTCGCCGGTGGTAGTCATTTTTCAGAATCAATTATTTTCGACATGAGATTCAGCAACATGAAGATAGCGAATGCTGTTATTACGACATGCAGCAAATACAGACTTCATGAAAGGGTGACAGGTAACAATCCAGGCAAGTATACTTACTGACACAGGCATTGACGTCAATTCAAAGAACGACAGTTACACTCCAGCGCCTGTATAATGTTTTTTAGGAAGGATGCACATTATCCAGCCACCGGGTCCTCGCATTGCCCAATTAATAGTAGCAGTGTAACTGTCGACCTTTGAATTGACATCAATGTCATTAGCCATAGTGTCTTTATATTTTCTAAATAAATATACTCTAGTAGCATCATGTTACGCATACACACACACACACACACACACTTTTGTGTGCCTTTCCTCAGAGCCGTAACGACAGCGGTGCGGGCGGTGCGACCGCCCAGGGCGCAAGCCCAAGGGGGTGCAGCCGCCCGATAGCAGCTTCTGTGCCCAGATGAATCGCGGCTCTACAACCTCCCCTACAAGCAACATTCCCGGCATCAAAAGCATCAAAAGCAGTGCAGCGTTCCACCGAAAGCCAAACTTCCTGTCATTGGAACGCACATGCGTTCCACTGCGGGACGGTAAGAGGCTCAAGAAAAAGATCTCTCCCCCCGCCCCCACCCCCACCCCTATAGTGTGGACAACCAAGTCGTTGTGGTACTATCTCTCAGCTCCCTGCTAGGTTCAGATGTTTATAGACAGCTGCAAGAAAGAATTATAACCTTATTTCCCTGTCCTCCTCAACTGTTTTTTATTAATGAAGTTCAACAATCATATTTCGAAATTTTGCAAAGTATCTGTTAACAAGCACGGTAAGCTCGACCATAATACTGGCTCCACATGTAAAATATTATGTAAAATAATCCAAATGTATATTACAATTTATGGGTCATTCGTTATTACTGATAATGGCATTTATAAGGAATGCCCTGCAGGGTGCTACAAATTAAATAAATGGCTGAAAAGCACAGGAGAAAATCAATGTATCAAACGTTGCAGGAGGCCATACAAGCTAATACATTAAAGTCATCTAAGGGTGGTAAATGCTTTAAATGTTACTATTGCTAGATTAAAATAATTACGACTTAATAATAGATAACATGCCAAATATTAGTACATTTTACTCGGTCTATGATAATAGTGAAGGGGTGTGGAGAAAACTCAATTGGGAATGAGTAAATTCATAATCATGAAACTGAATTTCTTGACAAATCAATGCAGATTCTGACCCCTTTGCAGAGCTGTAACTAGGCATGTGTGGGCAGTGCCATCACCCAGGGCGCAAGCCCAAGGAGGCGCAGCAACCACCCGCTACCTGGCACTGATTTTAGACTGAGACTTTCCCGCAGTATTCTTTCAGTAAAGTGCTAGCCACACCCCCACATTAGGTTGGCCACACCCACTTGGAAAATGTCACTCCCATTTAAATGGGGGGCGCCAGTGCCCTGTCTCGCCCAGGGCACTAAAATGTCTAGTTACGGCACTGCCTTTCCTAACTTGCACCATGGTTAGTTCTCAGTCTGTCTTTGAAACATATTTTCTTACTATTATTGTCCTGTGTATCCCTCTGTTTCCTCTGCCCCAATGTCCTCTGTGCTTACTTGCTTGCTCTAACTTGCTCTCTGCTCCTGGTTCTTGTACTTTGCAGGATTTCTCCGTCAGAGATTGCTTAGGTTAGAACTGTAGTGGATAATGTAGACTGTAAGCCATACTTGTAGTCTCTCCTGGAATGTCTGGGGAAATTCTGGAAATGTAATGACTACATAAGTGTGCTAGAGGGCAGTGGACAATTTTTTGTAGCACACCTCCATCAGGTAAATAAACCAGGACACAGTTGTACTCGTTACTTATTCTTCTCCCTAATGTTACCTCAGGATGACTGGCCAGTGAAATTGTCCTGGAGATAGAATGCGAAGGGGGTGTTCAATTGTTCGTCCGGACCTCAGAAAAACTTGCGCTCTAAAACTATTACCGTTAATACGGTAATTACTCGCGAGCTGAAATTCAGCGAGTGAATTACCGTATGGACGGTATTTACGCGCAATATTACCGTATTAACGGTAATAGTTTTAGAGCGCGAGTTTTTCTGAGGTCCGGACGAACAATTGAATACCCTCCTAAGAGTGAGATTCAACTTTAGAGCTATACAGTAAGGGAATATCCCGTTTACACTACAGTATAGATCTAGAGTTGAATTTCACTGTTATATTATAGTTGCCTACTCTCCTGAAATATCCAGGAGACTCCCCAAATATTGGGAGATATTCCAGACTCCTGGGAAGGTAGGCTAACCTCCCGGATTCACAATGTGGTTCCCAAACTGTTGGAAGGCACAACTAATTAATTTATATGTTGCAATGAATTGTTCCAGCATACTCCGCGCTTTGCAATTTCAGTGTGCTGGATTCTGATTGAATAATTAGTGGAGAAGATAAAGTGAAAGAGTGAAGGGGTGCAGTGAGGAGTGGTGGGCCAAATGGTAGTAAAAGTGCTGAGAGATAGAGAGAGGGGAGGTGGGCAGGATTAGAGGGTCTGTGGTTGAGGGGGAGAGAGAAAGCAGGTGAAAGATGGTGTAAAAGAATGGTGCAGAGGGATGTGTGAGAGGGGTCTGCATCTTTATATATATATATATATATATATATATATATATATATATATAATTACACATACACATTTTATTTTTTTTAAATATAGAAAATAAGGCAGCACTCAAGACATTGCAAGAATAAATAATTGTTTTTCGGTACAGCAGCAACATTTAAAGACATTGATGCTATAAATTTCCCTTATTATTGAAATGTCCTGAGTGCAGATAACTTTTTTCTGCATTGTAAAGTTGACTGCATATATATGTAATTATATATATATATATATATATATATATATATATCATCATCATCACTATTTATTTTTATAGCGCCACTGATTCCGCAGCGTTGTACAAAGAACTTATTGACATAGGGTCAATTTTGATAGCAGGTACATTAACCTACCAGTATGTTTTAGGAGTGTGGGAGGAAACCGGAGCACCCAGAGGAAACCCACGCAAACACGGGGAGAACATTCAAACTCCACACAGATAAGACCATGGTCGGGAATTCAACTCATGACCCCAGCGCTGTGAGGCAGAAGTGCTAACCACTTTGCCACCGTGCTGCCCGCATATATATGTATGTATATTTACAGGCGCCACAAAAGGTCCGCAGCACTGTACATGTAATTTACAGTAGTATAAAATACACAGACAGCAATGATCCATAACACTTTACATAATACATAGAAAACAAAACAATACAAAGGCCGACATCTACTATTGCACAAATTATGTACACATAGCATATACAGTATATATTATGTTCCACCTGTTCGTGCTGGATACACCCATGCATGGAGCTAGACATGCCCCTGGTGAAGAGCAGGAAACACCCACTTTGGCAGCTAAGTGTTCCTTACACAATATCCCTGAAATTAATTTTCAGAAGTAGGCAAGTATGCTGTAAACTCGAATGGGACAGGGCTGATGTGAATGAGTAAAACATTCTCTTTGAAGGACTGCAGAATATTTTGTTGCTAAATAAAGGTTATTAATAATAATAATAATAATAATAATAATAATAGACACGACCTGTAGTCCTCATCGGCCTCCCCCGCTCTCTAGTCTCGCCCCCCTCCGTTCTATACTCAATGCAGCTGCGAGGCTCATCTTCCTTTCTCGCCGCTCCTCTTCTGCCTCACCTCTCTGCCTTGCCCTTCACTGGCTCCTCTTCCCCTACCGTATCCTTTTCAAACTTCTTACCCTCACCTACAAGGCCCTCTCCCACTCTACTGCCCCTATATCTCCAATCTCCTCTCCATCCACACTCCCGCCCGGTCCCTGCGTTCGGCCAATGACCGTCGCCTCTCGTCCACTTTGATAACCTCATCCCACTCTAGAACTCAAGACTTCTCCCGAGCGGCCCCCCTCCACTGGAATGACCTCCCACGCTCCATCTGTTTTTCCCCTAACTTGTGCTCCTTCAAACGGCCACTCAAAACCCATCTCTTCCTTAAAGCCTACCAGTCTTCCACCTAACCCTCTCTCCATGCTCGCTCCCATCCCCTTGTTCCTCCTCTGTTGGGGTGCACGCATGCTCCCCCCCCTCTGACTCCCTTTGTGCCGGCTGTCTGTTTCCCCTCCCTTTAGGATGTAAGCTCTTATGAGCAGGGCCCTTCTCCCTCCTGTCTCTCTACCTTCTCTTCTGCTCCTACTCCATTACATCTGCTTTGCCTGGAGCCTCTGAAGTTTACTACTTGTTTATTGTTCTGTACTGTTATTCCCTGTACTGTCCATTGTTTGTACTGTGTTCGGCGCTGCGGAAACCTTGTGGAGCCTTATAAATAAATAATAATAACAATAATAATGAGGTAGTTTGTGCCATCACTTGCACTCCTGCAACTCCCAATCTGCCTGATTAAAATGTGAAAAAGGGTGAATCTTTTTACCACTATACTACCACTTTAGACTCTTCACAGCACTACCCCCACAGTGCAGTTAATGGGAGTCACTCAAACTGCAAAATCTCACAAGCTGTTGCCTATGATAATTTGTATCCAAATGACTATGAGTGGACATGTGTTTGAACAAAGGAAACGAGCATATTTTATTATTAATAATAATAATAATAATAATAATAATAATAATAATAATATTAATAGATGTTAACCTTTCCATTGGGCCATTTGAAACATTAGGTGGTATGTGAGAGACTTACTTTGCAGAAAGGATGTTATAATCTCACATCAGTCTCAGAGGACATAACATATATATCATAACACATAAACAAAGAATTTCTCTTAGATATTGGTAACTAAGGAATTCAGACTTCAATAAATCTTTTGAGACAGGAGTTAGGTGAACTGATCACTTTGGTGGGATGGAAAACTCTGCTGTGCTGTAATATATCTTTCTGTAACTGTCAATTGCTTAATAAACTTGTAAAGATAAAAGTGTGCTAGTGACCTCTCGGTGATGGTAAGAACAGAAAAGCACCAAACAGTAAAGGTAAAGCACTTTTGTTTTGGATTGTTAGCTTCCTTGTTACATCTTCCAGTGATGGATTGTTGTGTAACTAGCTGAAATAAGTTATACATTGTGAATAGAGGTTACAGTCTTCTGTGTAATTGAGGTAACTCTTTTCTTAGTGATTACAATGGGAAATGCAATTGGCTGCGGTAACAACTGTCTTGACTCTGATATTTTACAGCCAACCATGAATTACATGCTTTCCCATAATATCTGTGCCCAATGCTCACTCCAGGTAATGTAAAGTGCACAAATCAGAGCCGTAACTAGGGCTGTGCGACAGGGGCGACCGCCCAGGGCGCAACGCTTAAGGGGGCGCAATTTAGGAATATTTTAGGTTCATTTGGTTAAAATTGAGGGCTAGGGGGGAGGCATTTGTCTTTCTCGCCCAGGCACTAGAATTCTAAGTTACGGCTCTGGCACAAATTCAATCAAACAGAATACAATTAGAGGCATTTTCTGTCCATTAATACTTAGCCTTTATTTAGATATTTAAAAATGTGTGTTGTAGTTTGCAGTAAATATGTCAGGCAATCACTTTATGTGTGTAAATGCACAGTTCTGTGTAGGTAACAACAGGGCAGATGCAAGAACTGGGGGCGACCAAGGCTATCAGATGTGGTGCCCCCCACCACACCTCCAATGCTTCTTTTATTACCAAGTGGAATGTATGGTCGGCATTCTCCACTGCTCAAGCTGGCACCATTGCGTTTGGCTGTGTAATCATAGCCAAGTGTCACACTCACAGCTTAACAGTGACATTGAGGAGGAGCAGCCAGCAGCTTCACATGTAAGAAGCTGCCGAATGTTTCTCCTTCATGTAAGCAACTGGCTCTCCATGTGGGGGAATTGTTGTGGCATTGAAAAGACTGGATGAGTGAAATTATATGGTTCAGGCGTCACTTATCCATTTCTGCTGGAGGCAACCGTCTTGGTTGGCCTAATGGTAATGCCGGCCCTGGGTAACAAGTCTTATTTAAAGCTACTCAGTTTAACATTTCCTCATGCATTACATTTGTGATGACCTAGTCTGACGTGCGGAGCATATGCTGAACATGAAGATTTTTTGTTATGTGCATTTGTTGGTTGGGTTTCTACAGGGAAGGGTAGTGGGAGTTTGACCATAGTTCACCTTGCAAGTTCACATGACGTAAATATACTGTCTCTAGCGTTAAGCGTATTGCTTAGTCCTTAATAGGTAATTAGTGTTTACTGTATTTTCCTTTTACATGTATATTTATATTTTTTATTATAGTGAAAGTTTTCTGTAAGTTTCTATTTTGCAGGAACATGTAGGTGAGTTAGTAATTGATGAAAAATGACACCAAGAAGTCTCCCATTTGTGCCTTGTGGATATATTATTTTTCTGTTTCTCAAAAATTTGGGTTACGGCTCTCATCTATTATACATAGTGTCATATTACATTGGGGACAGCAAAAATATAAATTCGATATGGAAAACAATGGTAAATTTAAGGTGAAAGATTTGCAGTTTGTTTCTTTTTATGACCATCAATTTTTTTGCCATAGAATATCTAGATATTAAACGTCTCATTTATAATAACTGATAACAAAATTCAGAGTTCCAAAAAGGTTTATAAAATAAAACGTTTGGTTTTTCTTTGAGAATGCATGCTATTTAGAGTTAGATGGGTAGTTTGTGTTTAGTGTTAATCCACGAAAGGCATTAGCTAAACTATGGTTTGTTAAAGAAGAGTTAATTAGCATGATCTTTATAAAAAGTAGGTATGTTATAAAGTAATAGGTCCATTTTACTGTAATAGTTTTTTCCTGAGAAAACTGTGAAGAACTTGGTAAAATGGACCTGTGTTATGATTTTTTTTTTGCAAAGACAGGTTTGTTTCCAAGATGCTAAATACTTGCGGATGACTTTTTCCCATGCCAGAGAAGCAGAAGTAAGAGAAATAATTGAAGTGCTGTGTCGTGAAGATAGAGAACTTGCAGTTATAAGGGTTAACCCATCACATAATTTTGGGGAAGAAGGCCTAAATCCTAACTGCAATGTAAATATGAAATATCAAATGAATCCATTGATTAACTGAGCTACTATAGTGTAAAATGTGAAGTCAGAACGTTTGTTGTGTTTGTATTCGGTGACTCTGCACATCCCAGTGTTAGAAGATAGCAGTGTCAACTATAGCAGCTTCAAAGGCCTCTGCTGTGAGCTATATCCTGACACAAGTTAGTGTTTTGGACACCTTAATAGACTTTGTGGGGCCATTCACAACTTGACATTCTTGCATACAAGACAGCATTTGAAGGCTGCCTATACAGGTATATAGAAATCTTAACTTCAAAGAAAAATGTCTTCATAGTTCATATTTTGCGAAATCTGGGTGGCATGCCATACGGAGGGGCAGAAATCACACCAGGGTTGTGAATGACAGGTACTGGCGGTATCAGGGAACAGCTATAATCACATGTCTTTGGGAAAGGAATGTTACATTGTCAGCATTCCGTCATGTTTGGTATTTAAATGTGTGGGAGATTATGACCAGTTTATTGAAGGGGAAGTTATGTCTCTGGGATATATTTGTGGAGAGTTACCAAAGGTCAAATCTTTTGGAATATTTGTGGGCAAACTATAGTGACACCCCTGCCCCCCCTATTAGCATCAACACTGCCCCTGTGAAGACCATTTCATTTTGCTTAAAAAAACCTGTTTTGGGAAGGGGCAAAAGGTCAGTCTTTTGGGAAAATCAATCCACATTGATAAGCTGTCCATCTTCCAAGCCAATTTCCAATTGCACAGATTATACAACTAATGTAAGTTATACTCTGAATGTAAACCGTTTAATTTTAAACTGTTTTACTTGTGTATGTTATGTCATTTGTTTATTAATTGCTTTTTATATCTGATTGCCCTGTACCTTTGTATATTAAATCTGTAATTTAATAAGTGGCATCTTTGATACTATAGCTTGACCAAGGTAACCCTTTGAATGCCGGTGTGTGGTTTGTTAATACATTTGACTAACAAGCCTAGTGTGTGCTTGCATTTACATTTGTGTAATAGTCTGCAGGTGTGAAGAGTTAACCCTGTGATTGCTGGGGTGGGCCCTGCAAATCTGCGGGTAGCAGAAGCCTTGTGAGCCAGTGTGGTTCAGTATATTGGGGTCCTATTGCCCGTATTCAATAGGTGGTGGCAAACCTGAAGTGTGTGGATGTGTTAGAGCGCTGTGTGGGGGCGATTCAGTAGGTCTATAATCTGTATGATAGGTAGAGTGAGACTGCGGGCTGGAATCGTGTGTAACCTCATACAACAAACACTCAAAGTCACGGCAGCTGGGAGCGTGTTCGTGACATGCTGGAACATTGAATACTTCAACACACCTGCTGTACAAAAGAGAAAACTGCACTTAGGATTGATATAACTGTAGTTTATCACTTCTTAATAAATTCTAACTAAATATTTGTTTTTGTTTTTGGGTGGAATAATTGTTTAATTATTCTTACACATGTTGTCATTTTAGCCTAATCTGGATAAGTAGGAAATGAATATATTTATGTGGTCATGATCGATCCTAAAATTTGAAGATGCTTTAGATAACATGGTTTCCAGCAAATCACAGCATTAAAGGACACCTATATTTTAATATATGTTTCGGAGGCCAGATTGTATGCACCAGACTATGATTGCTTATTTCAAGTTGCTTAGTATCTGCTTGGTATCACAGACGTGCAGTAAAACCCTTCTGGTTATTGCACAGCCCACAGATCCTAAAAACCTAAAATTCCTTTTGAATAGAAAGGACCATATTTGAGGTCACCCCAAGTTCATTGTATATTCCTTTTAAAAGATATTATAGATGAAAGCAAAACTACTCATTTACATGTTTGTGAAGACCTGTAAACATTTGCCACTGGAACGAGACAGATAAAATATGTCAATGACGTATAACAGGCCCCATAAGCACTCTATAGGATAATGTATCTTTCCAATGACTCAATATAATGTAATCATATTTTATATGTGTGGAAAATCATACCATATTCAGTAGATTTAATGTCATATCTCTCCCAGAAGAGATTTATTATATATTTGTGCAATCCATTATTAGAACTCTTCTCGAACAAAGAGCAATAACATAGTTGTAAAATTGTTTAGCAGACCAGCACACCTGTTTCTGTGACATATGAGGGGGGTTTGGGCAAGAAAGAACAAGGTTTAGTAAGAGATGAAATGATCTTAGAAATGATCTCAGTTTTTTGCAGGTCGTCTGCTACTGAGAGTTGTCCACTGTCTATCCTTTCCCCTGATCTTACAGTCTAAATTCCCTAACCTACACACACACACAGACACACACACACACACACACACACACACACACAGACAGACCATGAGAGACTAAGGTCAATTTAATAGCAGCCAATTAACCTTCCAGTATGTTTTTGGAATGTGGGAGGAAACCAGAGCACCCGGAGGAAACTCACGCAAACACGGGAAGAACATAAAAACTCCACACAGGCCAAGGATGAGTCCCACTCATCCTCTGCATTTAACGGGTTAAGAAAACCTACAGATAGCTTCCCACCATGATTTTTCGGTAATCTGATGTTGCAGATGGAAAGGGGTCTTTCCTCCATTAGAAACATGCATGCGTATGTATATCACAGTGGGTGTGTGACGTGCACTCACACAGTCCATTAAAGTCTATGAGAAATGCCAGAGATAGGGAGAGCCTTTATCTCCCTATACCTGGCACTTATGAAGCTGGGGTACCCTTGTTTGAAAGAGAGAAGTCTCCTCTTTCAAATGATGGTACCTCTGTTTGTTTACTGCTGATCATTTTGATCATATCTAGGTAAGTTTTGTTGTGACATGTGTTTTACATGAATATTGTCAGTAAAACATTTTATCAGTAGATTTTTATAAACTTGGCAGTAAATGATTTTCAACAGATAGTATCCTTGGAGTAAATTTAAAATGACTTCCAAGTGTAACAATACAATCTCACCAGCTCATGCTGGATTTAGAACTGCCAAATGCCCCTATCAACCAGTGGTGTTTGTAGGGTCACTTGTCATCATCATTTATTTATATAGCGCCTCTAATTCTGCCGCATTGGAGATTACAGTCTAAATTCCCTAACATGCACAGTCCGATACACAAACTAGGGTCAATTTGATTACAGCCAATTATCTTACCAGTATGTTTTTGGAGTGTGGGAGGAAACCGGGGCACCCGGAGGAAACCCACGCTAAATCACGGTGAGAACATACAAACTTCACACAGAAAAGGCCATGGTCGGGAATCAACTCATGACCCCAGTGCTGTGAGGCAGACGTGATAACCACTTAGCCACAGTGCTAGCCATTGTGCCTATTCCGCTAGCTGTGTGAACACTGGCTTGAAAAGAAAACATGTGTTAAGTAGGTGTAGAATAATGTGTAGTATAATTTGATATTGTTGACAGAATGAATAATAAGCAAACTGCTTAATCGTGTGGAGATTTCTGCATGACCTTAGTCCAACCCTCATTTACCTCTTTCAAACATTTATCTTGTGTATTCTTATGTGCACTAAATCATTACTTATTTCAGAGTTATTTTCTTGCTGATATCCTGTAACTGGAGCATAATCAAAAGACAAGATGGATTGTTTTTTGCCTTTCATAAATTGTCTAGAAAGCTATCCCTTTCTTGAATATTGATTAAGGTAAAGTGCCCCTACTTGTTTGGTATGCACTGCATCCTTTTGGTTGATATAACTGAATAAACTGCACAGAATGAAGGAAATGTAAAGGTCACTTGTTTCACGCCTCATCAGTGATATATGCGACAGCAAATCCTGACACTTGTAGCATCACATAACGCTGCTTGTTACAGCACAAATCTAAGTGGAAAGCTTTTGTATGTTAATTGATAATTCATGTTGTATATTGGAGTATGAACATTTGTTTTCCCTTTGGTTTATTCAAATATAAGTTTGATGAATTATATTATAGATACTTTTTCCCATATTTAGTTTTCAGGACTGCCTTAGTATGGTGATATCATGATTGATATTGTTTCCTATCATATTGACTTTTTCATAATATTATTATTGCATTTGTATTTTGTTTTGAATGTTTTCTTTGTTTTAGAAAGTGAAAAAAGTTTCAAGTTTAAATCTTCTGCAAATGTTTTTGTTATATATTCATGTTGTGTAGTAAATATTGCAGTAGAATTGCATTTACATGACAGTTCTTTTGAGTGAATTCTTAATCCACTGTATACTCAGCACATAACACAGGTAGTCTTTTTCACCCTCCTGGGTGGGATTCGATTACCCGCGATGTTCCCCTGAAATTTTTCATTTACTACTGTAGAAATCCCTGCTCATTTTTCGTCGCACCTCTATGAGATGTGAGGAAAAATTAGCTGAGACTTCTATCAACATCTCTGGTGCAAAGTGTCTCCGGAATGGTCAGGAGACACTGCACAGCTAATTAAATTCCCCCTTGGAGTCCATAGTTGAGAATACTATTTACATGAATGGTCCTGATTCTAAAATAATGCCCCCCCCCCCTCCTCACACTAATTGTATTGCCAAGCTTTGTATTTTTTTCTCTAGCATTTAAAAGCAAAATACAACCAAGCAGTGTTTTCAGTGGAGTTTAGTACAATATTTCTGCAAAACTGAAAGTAGCAGTGATATATTTAAGAGATGGAGGCTCTTGGACTGTAAAGAAGTGATTTGTAACCCGAAAAACGCAAAAACGTTTGTCTTATGCCTGTTTTATTTATTATGATTGTGGCAGGAAAATGTCATATCTACTAGCCTCAAATTTATCTTACTGACTTTACCCCCTATTTGATGTATTAGCTTCATCCTGATAATTATGATGTAAACATTTTTGGTAATGTGTATTTAGTGCATGCTTTGAACAAAACTGCAAATCAGTCTTTACCCATCGACGTACAGGTGCGTTATGCCAATTCTTAGCAAGCCCTTAGAAAGTTTAGAAGTTTTTTTTAGAATTGCTATATTGCAAGCTACATTAAGACTAGTGGTTGTAAAATGAGATCCCTTTTAAATACAATTGATTTAATACAATTTAATCATGATAATATTAATTCTATCTGTATAACAACCTTCAAACCTACTAAACATTTATCTCTGAACTATGCATAACATCACCCTCATCCATGCAGTACTGATTTATGGTCACTTTAGGGTTAGTTGGAAAAGGCAATGGTCTTTAGATAACTGATCTCTTTAGAAGTTAGTACAGGGTTTCCCAAATCCAGTCCTCAGGGCTCCCCAACAGTGCAGGATTTCCATATCTCCTTGATGGAGCACAGGTGTATTCATTACTGACTGACACATTGTAACAGATCCACAGGTGGTCCTAATTATATCACATGTGATCCAGAAAACCTGCATGTGTAACTGAAGTACCGTAGGGAGGTGTACATCTATTCTAAGTAGTGTGTCTTTATATGTCTGCTTTAATACACAGTTTTTGGAGCTTCATGATTTTAGGATACACACAACTTAAAATACTCTGGTAAAAATGTAATTTTGCCCAAAATTTTAGGTGTATGTTTGGGCTGGTTAGTATCTTTTCCTCATATATTTGTTTGGTTTGTGCATGCATGACACTGGCAAGACAAACAGAGGGTGCATTATGGGACTTCTATGCATGCTTACAGTTGGCCATCAGTGATGGTCATGATAATGCTTCAACTCTATACCTAAACTCCATTAAGTGGCATATAATTGTGATCTATCAGTAGTGGAAATGTTATTTACTGCTGTATTGTGATCTAACAATACAATAGAGGAGAACCCATTAGAGTAACAACAAAAAATGAAAATATAACTAGAAAATGACATCCCACTTTCTCATAAAACCAACCCTAACAAAATTATATCTTTGTCACACAAAACAGTGCATATATTACAAAGATTTTTTGTACCAAAAATGTCCAAAAAATCCTCTTGTATTTTATTCACTCACTCTCAAGCTATTCCCACTCTAAGGTTTCATACATGCTTTAAAAAGAAGTTTAAAAATAAACTTAAAAATAAACTATGTGGTCTGATGTACATTGTCCTGACCGCTCCAGTGCAATGTTCCTGTTAGGACAGAGACCCATGCAGATTCAATGTTGACTGGCAGCAATTACAGCACAGCTTCATCTTTATAATTACTAGCATTACACAAGGCATAAAATCTTTAAAAACATATTTATGTTAACTGTACACGGAGCAGGAGTTATCAAGCACACACAGAGTGCTGAACAGACCACATTGCAGGAAATTTTGGAAAACTAGTTCAAAGGAAAAAAAGATGCTGTTGTCCATAGCAACCAATTACATGCTGTTATTTTTCTAGTGAAAATTAGAAAATGATAGCTATCATAAGGGACTGGTAAAGGCGGAAGATGTAGCTGCCTCCCATATTGCAATTCTTCAAAACCTGCCACAGTATCCTGGCCCCACCTTTACTTCGTCTTGTAACTTTAACCCAACTGACAGAAATGCTCAGAGGCTGATTAAGAGCTCCCGTTGAGTCTTGGAGCTGTTGCCAGCTTCTATGATTATTGGCTGATAGCAACTATGTTTTCTTTCTCTTCAACAGTGTTCCGTCCAAGAAAGGAAACATAGAGCAATCTGAACGTTCTACTATTGGTTGATAGTGTTCAGTTTCCTGTCTCTCAACAAGCTACAAATGATCTATGGATTTCAGTGGTAAGAAGGAAACAAAGCTGCTAATAATAGTAAAGACTAATAGCAGTTTGGAAAGCTGGTGGGAGCATGGTTGGGAGTTGAGTACATACTGGTCAATAGGGAATGAGCTATGCTTTATACACTGCTGACCAGAGCGCTGTATTGTACACTGGCCATCAGAGAATTGGCTTTGTAGTGTACACTAGCCACTAGGATTGTATACTTGCCAGCAGACAACAGGCTCTGTATTGTATGGTAGCCATCAGACAATGGTGGATATAATGCAAATATTATGCACATTTGTGTTGTAAACTAGTCATCAGGCAAATACCTTTAATTGTACATTGTTCACCTGGGAATTGTCTCTGTATTATGACCCTGTATTGTGTCTAAGCCACTGGGAATCGTCTCTATATCGTGCACTAGCCATCAGGAAACAGGCCCTGGGAATGATGCTATGCACCAAACAGTATTCTATGTTAACCAGCTAGCAGCAGGCTATATATATATATTATAAACTAGCCACTAAAGATTGTAACCAGTATTTTACACAGTAGCAACCAACATTTTTTTTATTACTTATGTAACATATAAATATTTATTATTATATATTGTAGTCACCATAGAATGGGCATTTATTACATATTTGCAACAGGATAACTCTACTGGTAAAATGTTGGAGGGGCAGGCACTGTGCTGAGTGTGATCACTGTGAGTGGACAAGACAAGGAGACGTACTAGGTAAATAAAGGCTACTAAGCACATTTAAAGCAAGGACTTCCACACAGGTATGGAACATGGGCTAATTAAGCAAATTACATCCCAGATGCTGGAGTATGAACCTGAAAAAGCCATATTTTTATGTTGATTGATGTTTAAATATAATTTTAAATCTACCAAATGAATGAAAGAAGAAGTTGCTTACACGTAAAAATGAGAAACTACATGATCGGTCCAATAACTAATTTATTTCTGCAGTAACAACCACAGAACAGATGGTTCATGAATACATGTTGTAAAGCAGGAGAACTACAAGTTATTTCTGTAAGGTGCATGATACCTTGATGTTACATATGATCATGTCAAAACTAGCTCATAATGTAATTCTGTTGATCAGTGCATTTTCTGCATAGAATAGTAGGCTATATGTCTGATGTGCATAAAAACCTTGGTCTGAGATCTGCTCAGCACAAACATCTGAAACATTTGAGTTGCATGTAATTAAGATCTAATCTATAATTCTCATTTCCTTAATTGCTTTGTTGTGCCTGTCTTGGCAATACTGTTGTAAAAAGACAACCGACTGGAAGTTCTTCTGAAACACCTTATGCTGGGAGGCAGATCCAGGTATCCAGGTATCTTACACCAGCATGGACAGGGTCATGTATATAGATGCTGGACTGTCCTGGTTGCTTACAGTTATGGCTAGCATGACTTGAAGAGGAGACCACAGGGGACTTAAAAGAAAAATGGCTTTTGTGTGCATTTAGCAGGAGCTACATTTTTTAATGTTCCCAAGCAACAGTGTCTAAGGTTTCAGTATGAAATGCAGAGAGAAAAATATCATCAGCAAAGGGCAAAATTGAGTGAAGATGAATGCAGAGAGAACAGGCAATAGGAGCAGTGTATCAGGGTGATATGGCAAGATGACTCAGCCTTTTCCATGTTCTAAACAAATCGACAAATGCATGTGTGACACCAACCTAAACAACTCTACAGCCATTTGTGCTTGATGTAATGAGGGTCTTCTAGGATGACAATGCACCCCATCCACAGAGCATGTGGGGTCAGCCAATGGTTTTATGAACATAACACTGATGTTATCCTTTTGTCATGGCTTCTCAGTCACCAGATCTGAAGCAAATTGTGTACTTATGTCATTTTCTGGAATAAGGCCTGAGACAGCGCTTTCTCCCCTTGTCAACTTGACATGAATACCCAAATACCACTTATGTCTTCCGATAGGATCATCATCTCTGTTACCTATTTATTTTCCTGAAGTCTGAGTACTGATTACTGAGTAATGAGAATGCTAGCTGCACCAGCTATGTACTTTTCTTGTACTAGCAGATAACTGATCCTCTGTCCGACTTCACAGTCCTTCACTGCTATTATTAGTACACACTATAGAATAATAAAAATACTTAATAATTAATTGTGATATTACATTTATAATGCATCATTACATTTATTCATCCTTTTTGTTATATTATTATTTATCATAGAATCAGAGCCAAATAAATAAAAAAAATGAAAAAGGAACTGTTTCTAAGCTGTTCAATTAGGAATAATTGATATCCTTAAATGATGTTCTACCTGTTATGTTATGCTTTGTTAACTGGAAATACACATAAATAAAGGTGATCGCATTATAACTCATAAGACTGGGATCAAACAGTAGAATGAAAAATGGCTTTTCTTTCACAGACATACAGTATAAAGTGCTTCAATCTCTGACACCTTGTTTAATAATGTAATTAGTCTTTTCATGTAAAAGAGATTGATAGATTAAAGAGTCCTTTGAACTTGACAATAAAGCAATTAAGATGAACAATATTGATTGTTTAGAAGAACCTCTTGGTGTTATGACATTTATGTCTGGGAAATAAATAGATAAGGGGAAGACAGCTGCAGGGAAAATATTCAATGCAAATATCAGATAATGTGAAACATTAGTTTAGACAGATGGTGCAGAGACGTTTAGTCACAATTCCAGTTTATGGCCACTTCTGTTGTTCAGCGCACAGCTTCAGTGAGTTATGCGCTGACTCTTGGGCACTCTGTATGTGGCATTTTATTTATATAATATTGCAGCAATAAACTATGTTTGACTCCCAAGCATTTTAAAGAAAAATATGCCCTGGTTTCTGTACTGTGAGGTTTTCTGTATAATGGTTCTCAAAAGATATAGGCTTAGCTTGCTGTGCAGTGAATATACCTTACCGCTGGCAATGTCACCAGTTGTTTAGATATCACAACTTGTATGGTCCCTAAAATTAGTTCAATACCTAATAATAATAAAAATCGAATCAAAGCCAATTGGACTATTATCGGGCAATGTGCCAGGAAGATGAATGCTGTCGGTTTCCATTTCATAGATCTCTGTATGAACCAGACTTGGAGTCATCTGTTCATTTATAATCCAAAGACTCCATGGACTAATCCTCAGAATCTACAGTAAACTCACTGACAGGGACAGACTTTGGGAATGATCAAATCTCAAAAATATGCGCTTCTGGTGCTTTTAATATATCTTACATACAATATGTAAATCAATAAATGTACAATCCTTGTAACATGGCCTTAGTGTAAATTTGCACCTTTTAGCTGGATTCGCCCCTAACTCTAAATGAGGTGCATTATGCACTGACCAGGCAAATAAACCAGCCATTTTAGTCTTGTCACCATTGGAATCAGCATATGTGAAGTACATTGGAACAAGTGAAAAGATTCCCCTACTGGCTTATTACCAGTACCATGTTACCTTCACTATTTGTGGAATCGTTACATTCCAGTAGTTTCAGATTTGCACTTGTGCTACCAGGGGCGGATTGGCCATAGTCCTTACTGGGACTTTTTCAAGAAGGACGATGGCTTCATGAGGCTGTCCGGAGGCAGTCAGCCAATGACAGGCTGTGTGCACACAGTGAGTTGTAACGGATCCTGCAGGGCTTGTAATCAATTGTAGAGCCTGCAGCCTTTATTTATTTGCCATGTGTCTGGCAGACTTCTTGATGCAGTTCTCTGAGCTTCACCAGCTATGCCAGCCCAACCGTTGCTAAGTGAGACACAGGCTGAGAGATGAGAAAGGCAACTGTAAGAGGTACAAGCTGAGAGGTATGAGATAGAGAGCTGTGAGAAAGACAAGCTGAGCTCTGAGAGACAGACTGAGAGAGAAATAGACTGAGAGAGACAGGTTGAGAAACAGAATGAGAGAGACAGGTTGAGAAACAGGCTGAGAGAGGCTAAGAGAGAAATGATGTGAGAGAGAAAGAGAGAAGCAGTGAAAAACAGGCAGAGAGAAACAGGCTGTTTTTACATGGGTTTGTGCTTATTTCAATGCATTTAAATGCATTATCCAATAATCTCTTTCTCTCAGGCTCAAGTGCATGTTAGTATAGCATTTACCATGCACCTTCCTCACTAGAAATGATTCAGACCTGTGGAAACTGAGGGAAGAAAATACTTTTCTTGGTGCATACAGGGTGAAATCTTTTATATATTGTGTTCCTCTCTGTACTTTTTTTTTAGAACAATGTTGTTTCAATCTGATTCTAGTCTTGTCACATACCAGCACATCCAGAAGGAAATTCTCCTTAAATATTTCAACATTGAATTTGATTAGGTCTACTACCTGATTAATGAATATTCTTACCAGGCCTGCCTGGGTACCCGCCACATAATGTACTTCGCCTTTGTACTGCCACCTTTTAAACAAAGTGGTGCTGAAACATAGGTGAAGTGAACATGCATGTAGACCCTCATTCATCAATGCACGCATTCTGAGCGCAACATGCGTTTGTTTAAAAACAAATGTAAATTGACTCAGAGGTTACGTGCGCTGATGAATTCGGGTGCAGGTCTGCTCTACTACATAAGGTGCCGCAGAATACGTCCAATGCCTATGTGGAATATACATTATCAAAAGAACGCACAGAAAAAAAAAAATGACAGTTGAAATAAAAATATGACAATTTTTAATTTTTTTACCCCATGAAATACATTTATTAAGATGTTCTTAATGCCCACTGAACATAAAATCATTTTTTACAGTAGCTCCTGATTACAAGCACACGTATGAAAGACTGTCATCACTGGTACTCAGGGCTTAGACTGTCACTAGCTGTGGCAGTGCCTCAAGCCGCCGCTACTCCCTGTGTCCGCAGGACACATCCCGGCCGTCTCCATGATGACCATGATGTCACTTCCTGTTTTCACACCGTCCGTTGCCTAGGCGGTCGGGACGCTGTAGTTTCTAGCGCTGCGTACCGGCATTAGGGGCAGCCGGGCGTGTGAGCAACTGGTTAATTAAGTTATATTAATTTATCAGCCACTGCGGGTGATTACTCCCTGCTGGGCTCTTCTGCTGCCATTGGCCAGTCTCTGTATATAAGGGAGGGAGGGCTTAGCCTGCCTGCCAGTTATAGTTCTCTGTCTCTGTTTGCTGACCTGCTCCTGTGCCTTGCATCTGCATTTGGATTAGATTTCTCATGTATGACCCTTGGCCTTGTTTATGTCATGGTTACATACAGGAGTACAGCTAGGAGCCACGAATATGGTGAAAACACTCTGTTTATTTGCAGAAAAGTATAAATAACAGGTAATCAAGAGTAGTAGTAGATACCAGGTGCAAGCTGATGCAGGAAGTAATATGAATGTTCAGAAACCAGCAGGTACACAGCTAATGCAGGGAAGCAGGAGGTATGAACAGATTCCATGCAGCATGTAACCAGAGGAGCAAGGCAGGAGGAAGAATCCACAGGGTGCAACAACAGGATATGACATCAATAACCAGCAATGTGTGCTGGGAGTGACAGGTATAAATAAGGAAAATGAGACCACACCCAGGTGCAAGGGATAATTAGTGAACTGAAAGTTTAACTCCTAAAGCACAAGAAATGCACAATAGCAGCACCTCTGGACATCAGAGGTACTGCTGCAAACACATAAAAAGAACAAATACAAATAATAAAGTCCAAAAGGTAGGAGCTGCCAGGCGGATCGTCACAGTTTATTGGACTTTGATTCTTTGCCTGTTGCCCTGACCCTTGCTTCATTTCTGGACTCTCCTCGCTTGCTGGCAGCCCTGACATCTTGCCTGTTTCTGACCACAGTACCTGCTTCAGACCTAGACCTCGACCTGTTTCCTGAAAACGCTTGATTCACTATTCCCTGCTACACTGCGCTACGGTACTTTCATAAACTTGTACTACTCTGAGTTTAAGACATGGGGGCATACGAGTACCTGTGAGCCTAGCGAGCTCTACAGGAAAGGTGGCTGCTATAGGTAAAAACCTCTCCATCTTGTTCTACAAGTTTATAGCCTGCTTGCCATAACATAGACTAGCCCTGTAGCTGAAGTAAGAGATATGGTTGAAAAACAAGTAACTTTGAGTTGCCCAAAGCTTGATTCAGACATGGCTGAAGGCAAAAGGTTGTGAGAATGTTGAGAATGGCACAAATATTATTTTTCACAAGGTCTACTGCCTCAGTTTTTATGATGACGATTTGCATATAGTCCAGAATGTCAGGAAGAGTGATCAGATGAATTAATTTCAAAGTCTCTCTTTGCCATGACAATGAACTTTATCCCAAAAACAACATTTCCACTGCATTTTAGCCCTGCCACAAAAGGACCAGCTGACATCAGGTCAGTGATTCTCTCGTTAATACAGGTGAGAGTGTTGACGAGGACAAGGCTGGATATCACTCTGTCATGCTGATTGAGTTAGAATAACTGACTGGAAGCTTTAAAAGGAGGGTGGTGCTTGAAATCATTGTTCTTTCTATCTTAACCATGGTTACCTGCAAGGAAACACTTGCAGTCATCATTGCTTTGCACAAAAAGAGCTTCACAGGTAAGGATATTTCTACTAGTAAGATTGCACCTAAATCAACCTTTTATCGAATCATCAAGAACTTTAAGGATAGAGGATCAATAGTTGCGAAGAAGGCTTCAGGGCACCCAAGAATGTCCAGCAAGCGCCAGGACCGTCTCCTAAAGTTGATTCAGCTGCAGGATCGGAGCACCATGGTGCAGAGCTGGCTCAAGAATGGCAGCAGGCAGATGTGAGTCTTGAAGTCTTTTGGAGTATGGACTGGTTTCAAGGAAGCCAGCAAAGAAGCCACTTCTCTCCAGGAAAAACATCAGGGACAAACTGATATTCTGCAAAAGTGATTGGACTGCTGAGGACTGGAGTAAAGTCATTTTCTCTGATGAATCCTCTTTTAGATTGGGGCATCTGCAAAAACGCTTGTCACGAGAAGTAATGGTGAGCTCTACCATCAGTCCTGTGTCATGCCAAAAGTAAAGCATCCTGAGTCAATTCATGTTTGGGGTTGCTTCTCAGCCAAGTGAGTGGGCTCACTCACAATTATGCCTAAGAACACAGCCATGAATAAAGAATATTGCGAAAACATCCTCCAAGAGCAACTTCTCCCTCCCAACCATCCAAGAACAGTTTGGTGATGAACAATGCATTTTCCATGGTGGAGCACCTTATCATAAGGAAAAAGTGATAACTAAGTGGCCGAGGATCAAAACATTAAAATTTTGGGTCCATTGCCAGGAAACTCCTCAGACCTAATCCCATTGAGAACTTGTAGTCAATCCTCATGAAGCGGCTGGACAAACAAAAACTCACAAATTCTGACAAACTCCAAGCATTGATTAGGCAAGAATGGGCGGCCATCAGTCAGTATGTGGCCCAGAAGTTGATTGACAGCATGCCAGGTCAAATTGCAGAGGTCTTCAAAAAGAAGGGTCAACATTGCAAATATTTGCATAAACTTAATGTATTTGTCAATAAAAGCCTTTGACACTAATGAAATGCTTGTAATTTTACTTCAGTATACCATAGCAACATCTGACATAAAGGTCTAAAAACACTGAAGCAGCAAACTTTTTGAAAACTAATACTTGTGTCATTCTCAAAACTTTTCGCCATGACTGTACATTGACTACATTGCCCCTTTCTATCCCAGAAATCGTAGGCTGTAGTGAATGTCCTTTGCATATGTGGATGCAGTGAACATTGTTGCATTCACTGGCATATGTCCCTATTCTGGGCATGCGCAGAGTGATTTTACATATGATACACACAAAATCGGCAGATATACCTTGATGAATCAGGCCCGTAATGTATAATTTCTTGAGGAAACTCAGCAATGAATTTGCATATGCTGGGGCAGTGGGAAAATCCATAGGAACTTTACATGTTTTTATGTACACTTTTAAATATACAATCTGCCACTTCTAATTCTAAAACCTTTAACAGTAATTCCATTGTCTGTGTTCGCTTTAAAATAAATATTCAACTGCTTTTAGACTAGTAGCTGTGTTAATTGAGAGCTGAGATGTCAATATATATATATATATATATATATATATATATATATATGTGACAAAATGCATAAAGGCCTCCATGACATTCAACTTCTTCAGTTTATTCCAAAAAGCCTTTGGTACATAAAACAAATGCTGGAAAGCTCCTTACCATTATTTGTAGTAGCAGTAAAATCAAGGTAATGAGACAACTGTTGAGTAACCCAAATGCAGGCCAAGATAATATAGCTAATATTTGTGTTTACCTTCCTTTTATGCTATCTATATGTTGCTTGCTTTATTGGAGATTTCACCATTAAGTCATTTTCAACTGATTTGGAAATCCATCCATTGGTTTTCCCCAGTAGCTATTTGTTGAACCTGTTTGTCCAATTTAGTGTACCAGTGGTATCAAATAACAAAAAATGCTTATCTGCTTCATACTGCACTACAAAAGAAACAAACAATTGCAATATGTTAATTGGTGGGCTTAATTATTATTATTTTATCTGGTTAGAATTTATACAAAGATGCTCACCCTGGTTTTTCTAAATTCTGATAAGTTGTATCCCTACCATTATCAAAATGTTGTACTTGTGTAAGTATCCTAAAGTATGTTTGAGAAATCTACACATGTCGTTTTCAGGACTCTTTTCAACTCTATTCAATTGTCAGCGAGTTGTTTTTTTTTTGACCGCGTTAAGTCATTTTAACGCTGTTTTTTATAATTTTCGAGCGGTTTAACTTTACCCACGATTCAATTCCATTTTTAACGCTCAGTGTTATTTTATGAAACGGTCCTATCGCGGTCCAGTAGAAGGTCTATTGAAAGTATAGGTTGTGCAAGAGGCAGCCGCGTTAAAAGCTATTCAATTGATTTTCAACGTGGCGTTTTAAACAGGCAAATATGCTGTTTTATCTCGCACCTCTTTGGGGTATGTTACAAAATAATAAACCTCTGAAAAGTATTTGAAATCATGTAATAATGTGAAAAAAAGTTAAACTTATGTTTATCACTAATGCCTAACATGTAAAAGTTGATTTTCTTGTGAAAAAATAATGAAATAAAATAAACATAAAAAAAATAAAAAATAAAATAAAAAATTAATTATTTTTATATATGTTTTTGGTACAAATATTAATGTAGCAATGTGTTTTGACATGGTATAGATGATTCTATGGTAAAAAAAATAGTTCAATTAAAAAATATGCTAAAGAAAGTACTGTAATGTAGATATGATCAATGTGTAATACAATCTAATCTATGAAAATTATGCAAAACCTTTATTTTGTGTTATACATGGCTGCGTTAAAACTCCCCTTCACCCTCCTAAAAACTCGCAAACACAATGTTTAATGCGCGGGGGCAGTTTCCTCTTTTACAATTGAATTGCACAAGTTTTCGCGCTGCGCTAACTAAAAACGGTCGGTATTGCAGTTAAAAAACTGCAGGAGATTTTTTTTTAACGCTGTGGGGTTAAAAAAAAGCTCACAGACAAATGAATACCCTCCTTACAGCTTTCTCAGTTCTTATAGAACTTTAAATGTCTCTCTAAATTTAATGTCTCCTATCTCAAAATCAAGGACATTAAGGCTACATTACTACCAAGGAAATACTTTACCTAAGGGAGCTCCTCTCCCTAAAGAGAGCCAACAAAATAATAAAGATCACCATTGAATGGCGGCAGGGAGGTATAGGAGCAGGAGGACCATCATACTTGCCATTTGTGACTACTACTCTTTGTATTTTTAAAGCTCAGATTTCTGACCTTTTGTTCATCCTCATCACGTTCTTCTCTCTAAAACAAGAAAAAAATTGTTCCTATTCACTTTTCTTTTTTATTGTTTTTCTACTTTTGCTTGTATATGCCTTAACCAATTCCTAACTAGATGACAGGCTCTTAGTTAATGGGCCCATAGCTGAGGTAGTGAATGGACATTTTGTATCACTCTTAGAACCTCTTCCTTTGTTTTTGATTGCATGTTCCAACTGTATGTTCTCTTTGACTCGATCAACCATGGATACACCGTACCTTGTTATAATCGTTACACACTTTCTTGTACAAAACTCTCTCTTAACCTGCATAATATCTTCACATATACAATTATTTTTTAATTACGGCTGCTTTGCTCTTTTTATCGTTTTTTATCGGTGGACTACTCTTTCTTTCAGTTGAATATCCAAAGCTATCTCCTGGCTCACCTGACTCATCTGTACGTTGACCTCCTCAATAACCAACAGCATGTCATTCCAATACTTCTCATTAGTCAACCCCCATTTAATTGTTACAGATCTTAGATAGAGGTCAGCTATAGAGCTTTGACCAAACACTGAAGTTTTGCCATGTACAAATGGTATATTTTAAATTTTCACCAAATTAAACGTTGTTATAAGAACTATTTCTGGGATACGTCAATGTCTGTAAAACGCAGATATCATGAGAATATCAGGGAGCAGCTGGTAATCATATGTGTATCCACATCAACACCTACACACTATGGTTGCAATAAGGATTGTTCATAGTAAAGCCCCAATCAGTATTTATGTTGAAATCATTCTGGCCACTCCTTCAGAGTATTATTTCTTCATTACCATGCAAATGGGGAAAGAGCAAAGGCGCTGCACAAGCTGTGTGAAAAGATCAAGATATATGACCATCAAACATCACTGCTCTGCAAAGCAAAACACTGTATTGGAGTCTTTTAAATATTAAATTGGATGTGCCAAACTGACTGTGTTAAGAAAAGAAAGGTACTGTTGTAGTTCATGTTATCCTTCTCACCAAGAGCAGTAATAGTAGCCATCTTTGTATGCTGTTATCAAGCATACAAAATTTGTCTTCTCCTTTTTATCATCTAATTTGCATACAAATGCCGTTGGCACCAAGTCATTTGTATAATCAGACTAAGTGGGGCAGTACCCTTTACTAATATTAGACATTTTCTTGCTAGCTCAGACTTTATTAGCAGTTGCTGTCTTGGAACTAGGCTTAAGAATGATTATATATATATATATATATAATTTAAGAGATGAAATAAAAGGCCATGTCAAATGCCATCGCAGGCAGTAGATTGGTTTGTTACACCCTTGAATTCTCATTAGAATGCAGTAGGGATGGAGTCAAAACAAAAAATATTCTTTTTACACTGAAGCAATGTGCTCATAAGATTGGGAGAATAGTTAAATATCCTATTATCTTATACTTATTTCATCTGGTACACTGTGGTGGCTGATGCTTGGATAGGGCTCGGAGTTATTTTGTTTTATGGACATAATATTGCATAATAGTAATTGATTTACCTCATAAAGGAAAAATCCATGCTAGGTAAATAATGGTTGAAGGAAGCTACGTCACTTGGTAGCTTTCCTTAGCCCTTCTCTAGACCAATGTATCTAAGTTGAATTTATGTTGAACTTGAAAGACATGTGTTGTTCCATCCTTATTATTGCATCTATGTAACCCAGCAAACACCATTTGCCATTTCAGGGAGAGGGAAAGTGTAGAAGGGGGTAGTTTGAGAAATTCTGCTTTCTTGCACTAAGAAATCGAAATCTAGTGATGGGGAATGGAGGAGAACACATTTAAAGTTTTTTTTTGTCTATTTGCAACAGTTTTCAAAATAACTAATTTTTTATTAATCCAACCCAAGCCACCCAATATGCAGAGTAATGCCTGCATTATTTTGCCTACCTACAGAACTGCTAAATTATTTTTATTAAAGCTACATACTGTCCTACACTTAGTATCCTGCCAACGGGAGCAATATATATTCAGGTGGAGGTGAGCAAGAGGCAGAACGGAGGTCGACATTGGCTATCAGGATGAGAGTTGCATGAGGAACACAGGTGGAATTAATTGGGTCATCTTCATACTTCATTGTAATTATAAATTAATTACAATGAAACATTTATCCAATCCTGGAATCCAAGTACAAGGTATGCTCCAGAATGCCGTAGTATTTTGAAGCACTATTCCTGAACTGCATTAACTTGACCAAAACTTTGATGTCTCATAGGATTTGATGTTTCAAGCATGGCACCAATTGTTTCACTGAACCGCTTAGTGACAAATTTTGACTGGTCAGAGTGAAAACTTATACAGACTGAACTATTATTTTTTGCATTGTTATCTTGTATGTAGTAGAAGTTATGTCTTTCAATTTTCCGGAAAGAGGTAAAACTATGAAAACATGACATGCAAATCTCCTGTTTTATTCAACACTCTTTGCTATGTTACCAGTTTAATGCTACCTATCGTGTTAATATTTTTCATATTTATGTTTTTGCTGTATTATAATTACTATTATAAGTACCATTTTCACAGCTCTGTTTGACCAGCTTTGTGTTTGGGAGATGTATATAGTGTGTCTACCAGATGAAGGCTTAATGAGGTTACCTGACCTTCCATTCCCACGGCTTATCCTGCTGTTGATTGAGGTGCTGGCTTTTCTTTTCCCATATTATCTGACCATATTTGAAAGTCCCAGATTTCTGTCATACCAGATGGCCTGAGCACAAGACCTGTTTCATTTTAAACCAGAAAGAGTGCAACTATAATTAAAGAAGCCTCTGGCATGTCTGATGATATACATAAAGCAGTGTACCACAACAAGGCTATGCTTAACACAAGTGCATCATTTTTAACAGTGACATATCCAAGATATAGAAACAATACAGTATATACAAACACACATCCAAAAAAGCTATATTAATTATTTACTTACTTACATAACTTCAAATATACCTACACTGCATTACTTATATAAAATGGCATGTCAATATAAGGCCAACACTACGATTGAGGTTACTTTCTATTTGGGTCCCTATCCACTAGCCCTATGAGCGAAAAGTCTACTGCTTTTCTCTTTGTAATAATGATTAAAATTAACTAGGTAGGTTAGCGCAAATGTCTAAAAAGGTTTCATTTAATCCTCCAAAAAACACACAAAACACTTTAACTTACAAAAATATGTTACCATTGTCATTTGAGACCATGAATGTGTTTTTGCATAAATGACTTGATAGCTGATGACACTAAGCTGTTGTTCTGGCAATCGACTAAATATATGCAATGAGAAGTAATTACTTAGACTTATAATTTAGTCTTATTATAAGGTCTGCCAGAGACTGAATTCATTTAGGTCATTTGTTTATGCTTCTGGCTAAATACATGACTAGGTCTCACATGAGGACAGTTCCAGCTTTTTACCATTCAAAATAATAAATTCTGCATGTTTATTCTTTAGAGTTTGGATCAGGGGTGTAACTAGAAATTTGTGAAGGCACCCATGTATTGGCCAACGGTAAATACTCACACATACACATGGGGCTTTGACAGGGAAGGTGGCCCATTCAGCTTTGGACCACTGTGAGCCCCATAGCAGCTGCACCCCCTGCACCTATGGTAGGTCCTTGCTTCAGATTGATATATATGATTTATCAGTATTAGTGGAAAAATATACCTAGAATGTTCTAATATTTTGGTATATAAAAATCATCCAAATATGTTAGTGTACTGTGTATTTCTTTAAAAAGAAATTGAATCACTCAATCATCTGTTCTGCAAGGTGTGATACATTTAGTATGTTCGATAGTTACATGATTGTCATTTATATGGTTGACACCATAATATAGACAAGGTTGGAAAGTCAACAATAATAACATTGACAGCATTAGGTCAACAATTGAAATGTGGACAGTATTATTAGGTTGACAATAATATCCCTAACCTTAACCAATCCCTAAACCTAACCCTATTATACTGTCTACATTTGAATTGTCGACCTAATAGTACTGTTGATATTCGAATTGTAAACCTTATAGTGCCGACATTTGAATTGTTGACCTAATGTTGTCGACTTTCTGAATGTCTAGCCATTAACCACATAACATTCTGCAAATCAGATGAGGATTTGCACCCTTCCTTGTGTTGCAATGTTGTCAAAGCCCCTCCTCTGCGATCTTACAATTCATAGAAATTAGAAGATCATATGAGAGACATTTGGCATCACACTGTCTGTTTGAAGACAGGATCATATGATAATCTACTGAGTACTGCATATAAACCCAGTGGAATGGAGATGTCACTAACACACATGTATACTACAGATTACACTCATATTGTGGTTGAAGATCCTGTTGTGTGAGTGACCCAAGTCATGCCAATGATGTTTTAGACTTTCAAGTTATGTAGTTCGAAGAAGTTTCTGTTTCAGCTCTTTGGTAACCTTGGTGCCTATGGCAATAAGAGGAAGTATTATTTGTTATATAAGCTGTTTCATTAAGGTGGTTCTAAATAATAAATAAATTAAAGGAATACCAACTTCAACCTTAACCCATTAGTCTTAACTCTTATCAAATTCTATCATCAGCCTATCTAATACCATTATTGCAACCAAGTAACAAAGAATGTTCCTAATAAGGAAGATGATTACATTGATACTAGGACCTAGCAACAGGATTTTTTCTTTGAATCAAATGAATAAATTATACAACCCTTTCAAGAGTATTTCACCTTCAAACAGATTATTATTAATTTAGTGGAGAGTCTTACAGCATCTTTATAAGACCAAATTGAGAAGAAAACAGGATGAATTTTCGATTAACCAATGCAATATGAGCATAACATGATAAACGTAAGTTATCTTTATTACTATGAAAATGTAAAAATGTATAACTGAAATGATGGTTTCACTTAAAATAAAGTCAACTTGGAAAATAATATACATTCTACCAAACTAATGTTACTGGCAGTAAAACATAATTGTATCATCATATTAATAATATCACATAAATATTATAATAAACAATTGTATAGCACACATGAAACAACCTTGGGTTACATATAAACAATTTATTTATTAACAGTTTTATATACATAGCACCTATATATTTACAACACTGTTTACAGAAAATATTTAATCATTCACATCAGTCCCTATCCCAGTGGAGCTTACAATTTTTTTCCCTAGTAAATGGAAAAGTACTAGGAAAATATCTGAGTCATACAAACTCTATTGGGACTGGACCAGAGTATCACGTTATTTAGATACTGCACTATGATACTTTTATTGATGTGTCAGTTGTACATAGGCTGGTATTGGTGATGATATAATACCTATTGTAGACTTGTAATTTGTGCAAATGCTGCATGGTGTTTATTCCCACCAGTTGGCACAATAACCAAAAATCATGAATTTATTGAAGGTGTTGTTATGATTATATAAATATAAATCTCAAAGTAAATGTGTCTCAGCACAGAAGCATTGAATGGTGTGTGTATATGTAAATCATGTGTAGGTCCTCTAATAGTGCAATTATCTACTGAATTTATATTCATTTAGTGATTTAGGATGAGACTATAATTCATTTGGACACCTCACATTTGTTTCACTTATTGGTACTGTTAGAAGTTTCAATAATGTGCAGTTTACCTATTAAAGTTTTGGACTATGAATTGACAGGTTATTGTACTATAAGGTCACTATATTAGCAAAAATATAGCTGCATTCTAACTTTGATATAATGTAATGTTACTACCAGTACCAATAAATGTGATGGGTCTATATGCCCATCCTAAATCACTGAATATAAATTCAGTAGATTATTGCACTATTGGAGGACATATAAACGGTTTATATACACATGACCTACCATTCTAGACTAATTTATATCGTAGGTTGATACCCTATATAAATACACTGTTTACAATCCATCTGTTATTAATATCGCTACTTCTAAGAGGTTTTAGTCATTTACCAGTGTTTTTCCATGAGGTAGCTGGGTTATTAGATGTGACACAGGGCCTTAATTATCTATGGTCAAGTTTATTACAAGCAGGGTTGGGCTATCAACTTTTATGTATTGTTAATTCGAGGAGGGATACCTTGTTCCCACTGCTGCTGTAGTAAGCCGTGTAGCCTGACTCTTGAACGCAGTGTATTATTCTGGTTATGAGCATTTTCAAATGAAATTCATGGGAGGTCAGTAGTGGAGTACACTTAACAACACGCATTGTTAAATGTCTTGGTTTTGGACATACTTCTATACTCTCTGCACGCTTACTCTCCACTCTTGGGAGGCACCATAACAAATTGTTTACAATTATATACAAGCATAATACATGATTTGATTGGCCAACTTTTTATATTGAGGTATTTATAGGTCACAATGGGATATCCAGTACAACTATATCCAGGGCAGTTAGACTGTGGGATTGTAGCTGAGGGAGGTAGATGTGGCAGAGACAATGGATGGATTTAAAAATAGATTGGATGACTTTCTTACAAGCAATGTATAAATATGATGATTATGATTCTAATTTAATTAATAGTAATGGCATAATCACTGGAGGGACTTATGATAGATTGGATGACTTCCAACAAAGAATGGTATTAATATAAAAGAGAAAGTGAAGCAGTTGGAATTATTGATCGAGTGAATTAATCAGATTGTCATAAATGGGATCAAACATGAATCCCCTCCCCATCTTGTGAAGGTAAATTGACAAATGCTTCTGGGATTTTTATTTGCCTCTTCTGGATCAACACACTTAGAATTTATAAAGTTTAAAGTGATGGACTTGTATCGTTTTTCAAGCACAAGCTTTCTTAATAATGGGTTTCTGTATAAAAGATCTTTACCAGTTTACAGTCATTTATATCACTATTCTCAGAAGCAGCTTCTATTTGTAGAGAAGGCTACAGCATAGTATCTTTATATCTGTATATCTACCAATATCTTTGTAATTGTTTAGGAACAGATTCAATAGATTTTCTATGTATTAGGAGTACAGCTAATATTCAGTATTCAGTGACAGTTGTGTTTGAAATATAGCTATTTAAATTGTTTTTGTGTATATGTTAGTAGAAAACTCATATTGAATCTAGTTCTGAAAGGATGTTATTTTTATTATAAAATTACATATTGTAGATGAGTTATCTAATATCTTCCAGATGCCTAAGAGACTTCCATTGTCATAAAACATATTCAAACAGCACAGCTGAAGAATGGCAATTGATCTTATGTTAGTCTAAAGGATAGCAAAGTGGCTTAAAATAAATCTAAAATAAAGAATGGGATAATTCTTTCTGTCAATAGCTGTTAACCTAGTGCTGAGATGGAAAGGTTATGATCAGGAACCGTAGAAAAAAGAGATAATTATATGAGCTCTTAACGGCACATTATTACATACTTATTGAATATATTGGATACAAATCAACATATATATGAGTCACTGGTAATAAAGAAGAAGGCTTGTGTTGATCTTCTATACAGAGTTGGAGGACTGACAAAATTCTATTTATGGATTTATGCCAAACCAATGGAAAGCTGGTTAAGTTTTATGAGCAGTATTAAGGACAAAGAACTAAGGGTTATGTGCAGGGAGATTGCCTTTTCTCCTTTTATCCAATCGATTAGCAGACTTATTCAAAGCTTAGCCATAGCAGCCTTTCCAAACATTAGCCATTAATTAATAAATATTGCCATATAACTTGCAGTGACTAAAAAGGTAAAGTGTCTACAAAATACCAAACTTTTTCAATGATTATGATCTTTTAAGCAGCAACTGTAGCTTATTGTTATCTGTACATGCTGGGAAGAATATTCTGTTCCCTCTACCCTTTTCTCTGTGTTCATTGGTTTGATATTGTAGTGAGCATCTCGCTGTGTGATACTTTTAAAACCAAGGAACAATGTCAGACTGTATGCTGAAAATGTTAAAGATTGCCTTGTGATTTCATTATTGTGGAAAAAATATATGTTAAGATATAACATTGCATTTTTCTTAAGCAGCTAGAATATTTAAGTTGAAATGTCTTAAAATAAAAATACCTACACTTTAGATCCACCATGCCCAGATGATACATTAGTATATATGGCTTATTTTCTCATCAAATTGAGCAGATAAGTTGCTAAGTGCAGGTGGATCTTAATTAATCATGTTATAGGGAAATGAATTTAAAACAATATAACTACTTATGTTCAATGCTGTGTATACAGTACTTACAACAACTGAGATACTGCTGTGATGCCCGAGATGGTGTTGTGTGTGGGCTCACAGATAAGTATCCCGGGACTAAAATTACCTTATTGTGAACTCCCTGTTTTTGTGTGGGTTTCCTTCAGGTGCTCTGGTTTCCTCCCACACTCCAAAAACATACTAGTAGGTTAATTGGTTGCTATCAAATTTACCCTAGTTTCGCTCTCTGTGTGTATGTTAAGGAACTTAGACTGTAAGCTCCAATGGGGCAGGGAAATTAGTGGTGATATATAAATAGCTGATGATGATGATGCTACAAAATAATAACTAGAATATGATTGGTTGCTATAGGCAACATCTCCACTTTTCAAACCCACTGGAAACTCGCAGTTTGATACATTTACCCCTTGGCCTTTTAAATCCAAATGTTTTATTTCCCATTTTTCACTTCATAAATGTGTTCTACACGTGTTCTCAGTGGCTTTACTCTACTTGCTAGTTTCTCTACCGTGAGGTGCAAATAAAGAGAACATCGTGACATCACACAATTACCTCAACAATAAGCAATACAGTTGTCTAGTTATAAAGCAATGCTACTTTTTACCCTTAATATAACTAACACAATGACAGTTGGATAGATGATGCGCTCTTCTTAAAAGAAAATCAGAGCAGACCTATGAAATATAAAAGCCAATACACGTCTACAATAGTCTTTACTGTCATTTTCGCTGAGATATGCTGTTCTGATTCCAAATATAAGCAAAACAAATCTTTTGTATTTACAGAAGTTGCTGTGTCTTAAGCTGTATCTTTCACATGCTATGTGACTTGTGTTGCAAGGTCTCTTTAGCTTTGGATTACAATGTCTCTTTAATAACTCTATAGTAGTAAGTTTACAGGTGTTTCTTAGGTGTACATTTAGTCATTTAATCCTTTCTTGCAATAAATTAAACACATTTAATAAATGTTTGAACTCAATATTCACTGTCTTTCAGTGTTTTGCCCACAGTTTATGGAAATGACACACGGGATTTAAACATGTTTTTACAGTTCTGCATAGCAGCTTATCCGAAACAACTATTATTGTTATCCTTTCTACATGAACAATCAGTTTTGTCTATAGAAATGACCGTTACTAGGAAATATGGAGGCTGACCACAAGATGTCTCTGAGGTGACAGTTGGATAAAGTTAAAATCAAGGTTCAGTGTGACTGTGACTGTTAGATGAAAGTCTCTGTCCCTGGACACACATCACACTTCTCTAGTGATTAAATATAACCTTCCGCTAAATGTTCAGCACATTTCTTCATATAAACGGTGAAGAATAAATAACACAGATATTTTAATAACTGAAACTTACAATTACGTGAAAGCGTCAATGGGGCCAAAATGCTGCAAGTCAACGAGAGATGCTGGAGAATGGCCTGCTTTCCCAGGAGTCCGGGAGACCTACCTGGAATTCTGAAGTCTCCCTCTCTCTCCATTCCGGGAGAGTGAGCAAGTATGATATATATATATATATATATATATATATATGAAACTATTTGCTGCATTTTTCTCTTAGAGTAACTGTCACTTTCAAACAGGTAACTATATCTCACTGTCCATTCATTCACTGTCTCATCCTCTTCTGCTATCTCTTTCTATCTATTTATAAATTTCCCTTGAAAATGCTATCTCTCTCACACTTTTTAATGTCTGTCTCTGTGCTTTTTCCCACTGTCTCACCACCTTTGTTCACTGTTGCTCCTTTGTCACTATATAAGCTTTCCTACTCACTGCTGCTGTCATGCTCTGGTTTGTTATTGGTCTATATATATCTGTTTTCTTCTACTTTCTCCTTTCACAAGGCTCCTCAGTTCTTTCTCTGTTACCCTGCGTCTATACTGAATCACTGTCCTGTCACTTTACCTGCTTTGGCTTCAGCCCCTTCCCTCTGTCAGCTCAACTGTCATTCAGTTATTTCAATTGCATTCTGGGGCTTGTAGTTAAAGAGCTCTATCAGAAGTGGTACCTTGTGTAGTGGGGTATTATACTGCCCCTTCAAATTTATTAGTAAGCACCTAAACATAGATTGTAAGCTTGCGAGCAGGGCCTTCTCACCTCTTTGTCTGTTTTACCCAGTTTGTTTATTAGTTTATTATGTTTGTCCCCAATTGTAAAGCGCTACGGAATATGTTGGCGCTATTTAAATAAATGATGGTGATGATGATGATGATAAACAGCAGCTTTTTTCTTTTTTTTAATAGATAATTTGCATTGAACTTTCAATATGACACTGCAATATATTTAACAGAAAGGACAAGAAATGAGACATGGTTCCCAAAGATAATAGAGGTAACTGAGTTTATGGCATCAGATAATCTGACTCATAATAATACTCGTAAAATGTATTTCAGAATATGGTATACATTTCAAACTCAGTTATGAATTTAAAAGAACTCTATCCATTGCTATTTAGTTAACTATGACTAATTGTTAAAGTACTATGTAAATTACACATATATGGCTGGACTGGCCCACCTGTGTCCCACGACAATCCCCGGTGGTCCCCACTGTCTTGGCGCTGCACCCCTTACCATTGGGGTGTGGGCCTCCAGTTGTGGGACACTGTTCCCTGTCACCGGTGCCTGTTATAGTGCAGCTTAGGTGGTGCAAACACTGTCTGCACTATCCCTGCACTCAGTAACTATGTATGCTGAGATCCTCCAATTGGAGAGTCCTGATTGGAGGCGTTGTAGGTCTCCCAGGGTCAAACTAGCTCTTTTTAAAAAACCCACCAGGTGCAGTGGCAGGGGGTTCCCGGAACTGAAGATTTACTACTGGACTGCTCATCTAAATTAGATTGTGGCCTCCATTAATGCCCCGGCAACTCTGTCATGGGTCGGAAATGAGTCCACCTACCTCAGATTCCTGTCCCTCTCTTGTATCTGGGGTTTCCCAAAACACTTGAGATCTCTCCTAATTGGCCAGTCCCCAACCCTGATCTTTTTAGCTCAGATCTGGGAGATCTGCTAGCCCCATCTCGATATACAGTCTTCCTCCCTTACCATCCCACCTTTCTGGAGGAATCCGCACTCCCCTCCAGGGCTCTCTACTGCTTTCTCTAGAGTCTGGATTGCTTCTGGTATTCAGTTCAATATTGATCTTTTGCGCCAAGGCATCTGTCAGGATCTGCCTCGCTTCCTCTGCAGCTTTGTGTCAGGATGCTGCTTCATCTCGGCAGCTTCTGCCTCTGGGATTGGATTGAACTTTATTATTGTGTTTCTCTGAATGTATTATCGGCAGTACCTCTGATCCAGGTGCTGCTATTGTGCTTTGCTTTCCTGTCTTTTAGGGGTTAACCTTTCTGCACCAATTATCTCCTGCACTTGGGTGTTTACTATTTATACCTGCCTCTATCTCTTTCCTGTACTGGTCATTGTTGTTGCTGTTCCATGTTGCTGTGCTGTTCCCTGCTGTGCTCCTGGTTCACCTGTTCTCTGGGATTCCTTAATTTTACCTGTTTACCTGCATCAGCCGTGTTCCTGGTATTTGCTTTCTTCATCTCCCTGCAATCCTCATTCTAGACCTACATCATCCGTTTTTTACCATCCTGCAATAAACATTGTGTGTTTCACTATATTCCAGGCTCCTTAGTTGTGATTTCTGCATTGAAGTGTCACCGCATCTATCTCTCTTGAGATGATTTGAGATCTAAATATCCAGACGTCTGGCCAAAACTTTTTGAATATATCCAGCTCTGACACTTTGTGGGCTCTTTCCAGAGGTGTATCCCTCCCTCTTCCTCCTCCTTTGAAACCCTTTGTCTCTCCTCATCCCTCCGCAAAGATATGATTTCCTACATTTACAGTTAAGTCCCGGACACGCTGTAGACTCCTGGCTGTAGACTCCTGGCTGTAGACATGAGGGGGAGTGGAAGAGGGACCTGGGCCCCCAACCCCCCAAGGATAACTACTGAGAAGTTTTTTGGGAACAAGTTGCCACCAGTTCTATCTCCACCCTGATCAAAGAGAACAGGTATAAGGTATACTATAGGTGGTACTTTACCCATGACAAGGTCTCCAAAAAGTCCCCCTCTAACTCACCTTCCTGCTAGCGTGGCTGTGGTCATCAAGGTACATTTTTACATATCTGGTGGTCCTGCCCAAAAACATCCTCCTTTTGCACTGGGAAGCAGGCCTATCCCCATACTATGTCTGCACTGCCGTCCTATATTTGGTTTATGGCCTTGATGGAAAAGATCACTCATCATTTGCACAATAAGGATGACAAGTCCCAACAAGTCTAACCCCCCTGGCTCTATCTGTAATCTCCTACTTTGCCTACGCACCCTTCCGTCTTGTGTTCTGCTTGTGATTCCCTCTGTGTCTGTTCCACAGCAGTCCCTTAGATCCCGGACCTCCCCAGTTGTGTTCACCTCTGAGACCACTCCTGCTATCTACTTCTGATCTGTACTTTTTACAACCGGCGACAAAGCAGTTTTTCCCTCCCCCTCCCCACCTCCCGTTCCACTTTGTTTTATTTATAAAATGTGGTTTCAATGCCTGAACAATTGTTGTTTCTTTTAAAGTATTACTGTCAGGCAGTTTGTATTATGTTTTGATTCTGCCTGTTTTTGCACTGCTCCATTTATTGTTCATTGTTTGTGTTTGCTACGATATCAAAATATATTTAAAAAAACAAACTGTAGTTTTTTTGATTTGTGGTTTTATTGTTTAGATTTTATCACTCTTAATAAAGAAAAATTATATAAATATTTATTTTTAATGGTCTAACCTTATGGGGCCCAATTATCTCAAATGGCCGATGTCCAACAATTGTCATCTCAATTGTCCAAATTCACCATGTGAATCATTGCATGTATATGCATCCTTTGAATCATAATTCAAAGATGGGCTTTTAATTTTAAAGAGAACCTAGCTAAAATCCTCGTAGAGAGACATTGTGAGGCCAATTCAATTCTTAGCAGTGTGCCACCCGACATCACTGCGATGTCTGGCTGTGCACATTTCTGGGTACTATAGTACAACCTCATAGGTTTTCTAGTGCACCTCTACTGGGTGAGAGGAAAACTCTGCAATGTTGCATCGCAGTAAAGTGCCTTTGCGACCTTTCTGGAGGCACTTCTTGGCACCCCACTAACAATTGAATCATCTCCTGTGTGTCTAGAGGCATCTCACACAAGTTGGCAAGGTATATTACGATAGCTGAGGTTATAACCTCACAATGGAGATCTTGTCATATACCACCGCCTAATGCTTGGGCCCATATAAATTAACAATACAATCTTTATAAGTAAACGTAGTATATTTACAGTGACATATATCATCAGCTACAGTAACCCAGAAGACAGGATAGCTAGTGGCTTGGACTTATCTTCTTTTGATTAATGTTGCAAATCATTGCATTTTTTTAGAAAAAATATTTAAGACCATTGTTTAAAGACTTTACAATAATTTACTACATGATCACTACATTTTTATTGGTATTACCTTTCAATAAAATGTCAAATGTGCATAGTATTTACATTTTAAAAGGGTTGCATTATACATTATAAAGAAACTTCACATCAGATTAAGAGTACTAATTAATTCATGATAAAAATAGAAAACTTGTTAACAGCAATTAAACAGCTTTAATTAAATTAGCTCTATCCCAGTTCACCTTATCGAAAGCATGTGAAACATTACATGATTAAAGTATTTACCAACAATTTATAGTGAAGTTTTTAATGGTCTTATTTATATAGCACTTAACTTTTAAGTAAGTCATTACTTGGTAGAATGTTGCAATTATAACAATGCTCTAGATTAAGAGATGCACATAATATGTATATTATGCTGATGTTGATTTCAAACTGTGTGGTGGAGAAGCTGTATTGGCACCCAAGGCAGGGTTGGCAAATTGTGCCCCTCTTCTCCATGACGTAGCTCCATTTACCATCACCATTATTACTATTTACAAATTATGACCAATGGTGGCAAATCGCTAAGAATTGAATTGGCCCCATAATGTCTCTCTACGAGGATTTTAGCTAGGGTCTCTTTAAAATAAATAACTCATCTTTGAATTATGATTCTAAAGATGCATATATCTGCAATGATTTACATGGTCAATTTGTACAACTCTGATGACAATTAAGATTGCTGGACATTGGCAATCTGAAATAATTGTGCCCCATATGGCTAGACCATGCATGCCCAAATTGGACATAGATTTATTTGTACAGCTTCCAGGTTGAATGGCTGTATTTGCCCACATAAAGGTAGCTTTAGTTGAAAATTGCTATACAACCAGACGGATTTCAATAGATATGACAATTATGACTATATTTTAATCATTTTTGGAACCTTGGGCAACCTCCTCTGTATATGGCCACACATTAAAAAATAAATGTTTATGTAATTTTTATTTATTAAGAATGATCAAATTTAAGCAGTAAAAACACAATGTAAAACATGACAGCTTAGTTTTGTTTTTTACATTTATTTGAAGATATCGTAACAGAGGCACAAACAATGAACAATAAATGGAGCAGTGCAAGAACAGGCAGAATAAAAACTGCCTGACAGTAGTACTGCAAAAGAAACAATATTTTAGCAATTGTTCAGGCATTGGAAGCGCATTTTCTGAATAAAAGAAAGTGCAAGGGGAGGTGTGTGTGTGTGTGTGGGGGGGGGGGGGGGGGGAAATATGTGCGTTTCAAGTGCCACTACAGGAAGCTGATCAGCCAGAAGCTACTACACCACTGACCACCAACAAGAGGCCCCCAAGTTTACCTTGCCCACCACAGACAGATAAGATTGATAAGAATCCAAAACTGATCTTATCAGAGCAAACCTAAGAGCAATATATATTACATTGCAGCACTTATATACATAATACATCCTACCCCCTAACACCACGTATACCCGACACAACATCTCAACCACATACATTGATATCAAACAGCTTAACCACACAGCACTTTACTATCCCAGAGACACCAAACACATCACCATTGACACACGCTTACACTATTAATGAGCTAAAGCACTATACTCCTAATCACTGAGCTACACCCCTGTAGCTACAAACCACTGAGCTATTAACCACCGAACGCATACCACCGAACTATAATCACAGAGCTATAATGCCTGAAAAAATAATCAGAGCTATAATCGCAGAGCTATAGACATTAAGCTACAAACTCTAAGCTCCATCACCACCCTACAGGCAATATATATACCATTAGAGCTATAAACAGACAAAGCAAAAGAACTATAACATTTAAACCGCAAAGAGCTATAATCATTTGCTGCAACAAAAAGCATATTGTTTGTATCAGTGATCTTTGCATATCTCTTTCTATCTATCTCCAGCACCCATCCCACTTTTCTCCTCCTACAGGCACTTTAAGTTGCTGTCTAGTATACAATACAAAGGCCATTTGTTAGTGGCTATTGTACACTTTAAATGCAGATTCCGTGAAGGCCAGTGTACAATACAGAGCCCATTCTCTAGTCAGAAGTGTATAAAGCAGAGTTTATTCCCTCGTGAACAGCATGTACTCAAATCCTAGGTTTCGAAACTGCTTTTACACTTTACTATTATTGATTGAAGCTTAGTTTACTGTATTTGAGTTTAAAGTTACATGTGGAAGTTAAAAGATGGGGGCAGCCAGGTTGCTGTGGTGGGTTTGAAAGAACTGCTATACATCTATATACATATGGGAGGCAGCTAGTTTATATGCCTTTGTCAGCCTCGATGATAACTGTCATTTTAAATTAACAGCATGTAATTGGTTGCTATGAGCAACACCTTTTTTGCTTTCAACTACAGTACTTTCCATATCTGTTCTGCAATGTACTCTTTTTTGCACTATTTCTGGTTGGTGTTGCTGATCAGAATACACTTATCATAAAAAATATTGTTTTGCCACAGAAAGAATGAACCACCACTAGATTGTCTGCCTTGTGTAAATGTTAGGAAATATAAAGGTAAATCTAAAGTTGTGATGGACAGTACAGAACAATGTCAAATAAAGTCAGAAAGTGCTTTTCTTTTCATACTTTCCCCTTAATAGTTGAAAATGTAACAATATTTAATTTGATCTTGACTTAATTTATGTTCCAGTTAGAGATATAGATAAATGACAAAACAGAAACAATTTTTTTAAAAAATATGTATTTTTCCAAAACTATTCTATTCTATTATTTGATGGTAAATGTAAACTTCTGTGTTGCACTTTGTACTTCAAAGTTCTGTTGATTGACTATTTTTATTGGATCCATATTATTAACTATACTTGACCTGATTTTAGCCACTTTAATCTCACTAAGCGTTTTGCTGATGTCCTGCACCTTGTAGTACCCTCCAACACACGCACACAGGGTCTCAGTCGATAGGGACCAAGTAAAGTGGCCTTGTCCTTCACAAGGCCACACAAGATTGGGTGTGAAGCTGTAAATTGAGAAATACGACTGTCCTGCATTCACACATCTGATTGACCACTGTATTGTATGCAGTTCAAGGTGAAATTGCACCTGTCAATTACATGACTTCAGCCAAGCATTCTGTATGTATCTGTGGCGCCTCATAAATAAATGATGATATATTCATCACAACCGGGTGCGGCATTTAATGCTACTAGAAGTAATGGAAATTTAAGCTGCAGCTTCCAGAAAACAGGAAGTAATGTGGACCAAATAGGGTGAAAGTTGTAATTCCACAGTCCCCAATGACACAAGGAAGACACAATCTCCATGACCTATAATGCTTATAAATATTTTGTACCGCTGCACAAAATATAATTTTTTTGTACATAAGTAATATAAGACTTATTCCCATGACTATTTGCTTTGCGTTAAGGAAGCTCCAATCCTTCCCATCAGAATACACAGACTTTTGTCCCCCTATCACAGCTTTCTTGATGAGCTAATCCATGCATTTCTCATATGATTAGATGCAATTATACTATATGCATGACATAATGATGCCATTATGCTTCTGGTCCACATTCTTGCGCAAAAAATAATTATAAAAAAGTTATCAACTGTGGTAAAAACACATACATTACATTTCTACAAACTGCAGCTTATAGTCAAAATGAATGACTACATATATATCAGAATATGTTACCATACTTGCTAAATAAAGACAACACTAATTAAAACAGCAAATACTGTACAAAACTGTGCATAATGAAATATAACATTAACAACTCTATACCAGCCAATTAAATAAGTAAGTTAAAGGTTGTGTGTAAAAGAGTGGTAGGAGATATATATGTGTATAAATGTAGTTTAAAACATAAGTGCAGATTTATAATAATGGCTGAAATTACTTTTATAAGATTTGCATATGTTTGAACAACTTTTAAAAGTGTATTTAAAGGACCATTAAAGTGTATTATTTTTTTAAAATTTTACTAAGCTATGTCAGTAGTTTAATATTAAGGGGGATTTTACTTGTGAGAAGAGATGCTAGTGCCAAATACATATTGAGGGTTCATGAATGGAAGTCAGACAAAGGGCAATTGTTAATATAATCAGGGCTGTTGAGAGTGGGGAGAGCAGAGAGAGGAGGAGGGGTTTTTCAGTGCTACTCCTCCTTGTTCCTCTGAGCCTATAAATGACAGAGGAGTAGCATAACTAAAACAAAGAAGGCATAGATGGCACTTAATTTAAATTAAATTAAAAATACCCACTCTCCCACTTGATCAGCCAATGAGGAAGGCGGGATGCTCAAATTAAACCATAAGGTGGCTGTATTGGACGCAGAGGCAGATCTAGCGAGCTGTGGGCCCCTGTGCGGGGAAGTGGGGAGGAGGGAATGGGGGCCCACAGCTTGCTAGTGGGCCCCGATTCTGCCACTGATTGGACGTACCTTTTAGGCCAAACCACATGTGGTTATTAGGGGAAACCACTGTTATTGCTTTTAAACAAATGTTTCCCCCCTTCATTAACTGAGTGTGCTACTTAGCATCGGTCCAAGTTAGAGTTTTATTTGTCTGAACAAAGATAATGCCATATCACTGTAACGTATTCAGGTTTTTTTTATAGATTAAATCCCTAAAAATTGTACAGTTAAGATCATAGTGCATGCATCACTTCTGTGTGTTAACATAGTTTTGTGTGCATTTGTGGTTTCATTACAGGTAGATTTCCTGATGCATCCACCCTTAGATGCCTTTTCCAAAAAATGTGACAAATAACAATTACTAACTAGGAGGGTTTACAAAGAAACAGATAATGACTAAATAGTTATCTATAATGTAATAAAAACTCTATCATTAAATGTCCTAAAAAAATATGGAGTTCTACAGCTCTGACAGATATGAGACAGTCCTTGTTTTATCCAGCAAGTGGTCTACAAAACATTTGTTAGTTTAAGAGCTACTAAAACAAGTATCCATAAAATGTTCCTTTAATCTGGCACAGCTGATTAAATCAGATGTAAACTTGTGTCGTAATGTGGCACAGCAGTATTATAATAATAATAATAATAATAATAATAATAATAATAATAATAGAACCTCATGTGGATATACATAGACAAACAGTTATAGATACATTAAATAAATATTTGGGCACTTTCCTATTCTTGCTTTTTTCATTCCGCAGCTCTTCCTCATCATTAGACTTGGCACTGCTAAGGATCTGCTACCCTTCTCTTGTTTTCAGATTACTAAGATAGTAATTTAACAATATAAACAGCACTAATCTATTTTTAGAAACATGTTTTTGTTCATACGTTTTAACAAATGTTATCTTGATCTGTAATTTGCGTAGGCATTGTACTACAAGAAAAGATTGAGCAATCAGTTATGCTAAGATGAAGGGAACAAAAAAGTGAACGCTTCACTTAGAGTAATTAAGAGTGATGCTTGAGTCCTCAACCTTCCACTGCTGAATGTGTAAATTGGAGAGAGAGATGGAAAAGATGACAGCTGGGAAAGCAGCTTGTACACCATCTTGACAAGGCTTGGCATTGCCCTAGAACTGTGATCACTTGATAGAAAATGTTGTGAACAGAACAGTAACTCTTTAGACACAAGTTATAGTAGAGGCATTATATATGTTTTTTTTAACATTCTTTTACATAAACAGAAATGATAGATATATAATATACAAGTCATTATGCCTACCTCTTCTCTTCATTAATTAAAACAAATATCTAGCCTGCACAATTATATATAGTGCATTAATGATTTCTTTCAGCCTGTTCTTTCTGTTAACACCATTCTGATAAACGTAAGGTGCTGGCGATATTTGCTACTGGCCAAGATATCGCTAACGATAAAGTTAATTAATTGGGCAAAATGAAAAGACGCCCTTTCACTCTTTTGCCAGTTTGATAAATATATCCCTGTGTATTTTGTAAGAAGATATGTTATACTTTAATTTTGACCAATGAATACATCCTGTAATACAGCCCCTAGAAGTGGAATATCCCATTTTTAAATTATTATAGACAAATAGAAATAACTGAGGTTCTTTTTTTTTTTGCATAGTTTCAAGCAATAGAATGTTTGTTCATCTATTAGCATTCTGATATAATCTAAATCAACTAGTTACATTATAATCTAAATCACGTGACATTCTAACATAAATCAGGTGATAGTCTAAACTAAATCATGTGATATTTTAATATAAAACATTTAGGTCCTGATTTGTGTCTGAATACTAAAGTTGCATCTTCCAAAAAAGCATGGAACTTGTGTGGAGCTCCGACTATTGATATTGAAGCGTGTCTCAAGATATGTTTAGATTTGACTCTGGGTGGAAGTAGGCTCTGTCTAAACAGTACTTCCCATATGTAGAACACACTGGGGGTAATCGTAACACCGATGCTGAAAAATCCGATAGACTTCATTCCTACAAAAAAAAAATCTGAAATGCGAGAATAACGAATACAAAATAAAGAGACCAGAAAACCAAAGATCCACATCTCCGATGGAAGCGACATGCTGACAGGCACTGATTCCAAACACACAGGACTACGGCACTTCACTTTCACGTCAGCGCGGCTTAGATGAAGGTTAATTTAAAGCGGCAATGTGTGGAACCCGCAGGTTAAGTGTTTAAACACTTAGGGCTAGATTTACTAAGCTGCGAGTTTGAAAAAGTGGGGATGTTTCCTATAGCAACCAATCAGATTCTAGCTTTCATTTTGTAGAAGGTACTAAATAAATGAAAGCTAGAATTTGATTGGTTGCTATAGGCAACATCCCCACTTTTTCAAACCCGCAGCTTAGTAAATCTAGCCCTTAGCCTGCATGTCCATCTTTTCCTTTCCCCCGTCCTGCTGTCAAGTCATAGGCAGTCGTAAGTGTCATTTGCGTTCAGACATGAATAGCATGCAATTACGCTCATTGGCGTAATGTCCATTTCTGGGCGTGTGCAGAGCTATTTCACGCAGGATACACTAGGCAAATAGACGTACATTCAAACTAGAGATGGTCACTGACCCCCGTGTTTTGGTTTATCTTTTGTTTTTGGATCTGGATTACCTTCGTGTTTTAGTTTTGCAAAATCGCCATTGCGTGTTTTGGTTTTGGTTTTTGGTTTTGTTTGGTTTTGTTTTGCTATTTTGTTGGAAAATCAATGTTTTTGGGCATAAAATAACCAAATTTAGTCTTCCACCTGTTTCTTGGATAAGTAATGTAATTGTAAAACTAATAAATTATCAAAAAAAACAGTTTAATTCCTGGTAGGTAGGCCTTCATTAATTCTACACACAAACCAGATTGTCTTCCTCTCCATCTATGTATATTGGCAATGCAGCCATCAACACTTATAGTTAAATATCTAAAGAAATGGACAAAGGCAGTTTGGTTTCTGCCACCCCCCCCCCCTCCACTTGTAGTTGAATAAAAAAAAAGCAGCCTGGATAGACTGAACAATATAAAAAAATAAATGGACCAAGGTAGTTTAGTGGCTGTCTATGACCCCCCCCCCCCCGACCTCCACTTGTAGTTGAATAGAAAAAAAGCAGCCTGCATAGACTGTAGAATTAGAATATTAAAAGAAATGGACAAAGACAGTTTGGTATCTGTCTGCATCCTAATCATCCACATCATCATTAGTGCCCTCGTCACCTCAACAAATCTCCCTCTCATCCTCTTCTAATTCCAAAGTGGAATCCTCAATTTGTGTATCACCGGCTACACTCGGGCTGTTCAGGCACACGTCAGCAGAACTGCTGAAAGGGCCCTTCTTTATGGGTACATTATCAGAATGCTCACGATTAGACATGCCACTGTTGGATGGACTCTCCACAGGGTTGTCATTTGTGATTCAGAGCAAACATTATCCTCTAATGCCTTACTGTTATCTTGCAGCTCGGCTTTGACGCGTAACAGTAGTTGTGCACCACTTGTAGGCTCGGTAACATTTTTGGATCTGCCACTAATAGAGAAAGGCAAAGGCCTCATTCTCTCTTTGCCACTGCATGTGTAGAATGGCATGTTGGCAATTTATTTTTTATCGGCAGCTAACTTTTCCTCAGTTATACTCCTTTTTCGCTTCAACACGGTAACATTTTTTTGGGTGTGTGTTTTTTTGCATGATTTCAAAAGACGGTGTAGTTTGACATCGACTTTCCCAGATGACGTACTGGGAACACTACCATCAGGACTGGTGACAGAACCTGGTTGCTCATTTTGCTCATATGTGGACTGCTTTGAATCCATTCTGAGCCCAAAGCACTTGTAGTGCTACAAATTGTTTTTGACACTGCTGCAAAATAGGACTTTTTTGACAGCCAGATAAATTTCCGCAAAAGAATGGGGGACACCCCAAAAACAAATGGGAGTGCTAAATATATTATTTTGACACTGTTGCACAATATGTCTTTTTGGACAGCCAGATAAATTTCTGCAAAAGAATGGGGGACACCCCAAAAACACTTGGGAGTGCTAAATATATTATTTTGACACTGCTGCAAAATAGGACTTTTTGGACAGCAAGATAAATTTCTGCAAAAGAATGGGGGGCACCCCAAAAACAAATGGGAGTGCTAAATATATTATTTTGACACTGCTGCAAAATAGGACGTTTTGGACAGCCAGATAAATTTCTGCAAAACAATGGGGGACACCCCAAAAACACTTGGGAGTGCTAAAAATTATTTTTGGAGACTGCTGACAAACAGGACTTTTGACAGCCAGAAATATTAATGCAAAAGACTGGGGGACACCCCAAAGCACTTGTAGTGCCAAATATTGAAAAAAAAAAGACTCCTCTATCCTCTTCTCTTCTCTTCTCTATCAATTGTTATCAGAATTGTAATCAGAATTGTTATCAGAATTGTTATCAGAATTGGATGAAGAATAAGGTATATTCTCTGTCCCTGCTCTAATCAGCCTGTGACTACACCCTGCTCTGTCCCTCTGTCAAAAGGCGATGGATTGCTGTGGATGCGGGTACTTATAATTTTCAATTATCGCGAGAACCGAGCCCCGAGATCCGACGATGTCACAATGACGTTTTGCCTCGATTTGGAATCCGAGCGGGCGGGAGAGTACCGAGCCTAGCCTACTCGGCTCGGTACTCGGATAGGCAAAGTTTGGGTGGGTTTGGTTCTCGGGGAACCGAGCCCGCCCATCTCTAATTCAAACATGAATCAGGCCCTTAATGTCATCAGGAGAACAGTTGTTTTTTCTGTGGCAAAAAGACAATTAAATATTTACATTGGCAACGTGACGAAAAAAACTTGTTCACTGTAATCTATGTGTTATGCCACAATTTTGTGTGTTACATATACAGTATATAACAAAGCACACACAGCACTGTCAATGACACCACACTGAAGAAGATGGATGCTGACTGACAGGCTAACCCTAGACGTGTTGCTAATAGATGCACTCATACAACTTGTAATCCGTCCTGTATTGCACAGTAACATTTAGGTGTATATAGTATGGTATTCATTGTGATACTGTGCCTGATAAAAGTTATGATTGGTATCTATCTAATACAGTTTTTAGTGCTTATATTTATATTATCTATCTATCTATTATATCACATTACGTAACGTGTTCAACATCACTGTTATAACACAAGAAACAGTATTTTCACAAGTTGAGACTGACATTGATTCCCTAATGAGTGAAATGGCTTGCAGTAAGTACAGCAGAGGTCCTGAGGACATGTATAACAGTTGTAGCAGTTCCTGCTCACTGGAGAACTATACTGAAGGACTAAGCTGTCCCAATATATGAATGTATAATATAAACATATCAGAGTGTATATGGTGATTTGACCAACAGAGCACCGTTGTTCGTGCATGATTGTCTTTTCTCTACTGAAAGATATAGTCTGTTGGGACATCTTACCAACTGCCTAAAGAATGCAAAAAATAGGTTCCTCTTTCTCAGGAAAAATGATGTGAAACCATGAAAATTCAGGACATCATTTGTAACATTTGCACTTACAGTAAATAGTATTTTATAATGTTAAACTGAGTTTTAATTTGTTACAAAGAAATTAAATAACCTTTTTTGTAAATATTATAAATACATAACAGATAGCAAGAAAATCATTGCAATTTCCTTCTCTTAATAAATAATGAAAAATGTACAGAGATACAACAACTGTGTCTCCTGTTGACATAAAGCTATTTATTTTCTCTGACCTTACAGAAAGCAGCATGAAGCTGTAGATCACATACCGGTACCTTGTATAATAATGTATTCAAGTTTTGCTGAGAAGGAGTAGTTTTATTACAACATGTATTCCTATAAATGGACAGTTATAAAACAAACCTTGTTATCTTAAATTGACATGCTCCAGTCATCCATTTAACATGACAAGAATTCATTCATACTACATACATTAACTTTTTTGAAGAGAGATCGCACCTTTTCTTTATTCTTTCCTATGTAGTCCAAATGGGAATTAAAATCTTCTTTTCTTTTTTCTTGATTCGTTGTGGTCCAAATTGGAAAAAATAACCTTTGGAAACATCCCCATACAACACACCGGACGTTGAATAAGAGATGTGGAGTGGCAATAGTGTCTGACAGTAACTGGTACCCCCCTTCACCACCAGCCAATCACAAGTTGTTCCCACACTTGCCAGAGAATCCTAAATTTGATAAATTTGTGGTAATTATTCATAGGGAATATGTGGGCAATTTTGTAGGGGGATTTTGTACTTTTTGCTGCTCCCCCCCCCCCTAATTTGGAAAATTTTAGAAAGAAGAAAGGAAGAGTTAATTTTGTATTGATATTTAAAGCATGTTGTATTTTGTCACACACACTGTAGACAGAGCAACTCTGCACTTACCAGCCAGGAACTAGTTTTCACTGTTTGGCCTAATTTGTGGAGGAGCATAAGCTTGCACAATGTACCTCGTTTTGAAGAGCAGTGAAGACATAAGGGTTCTTTTTGCTGACAGAGAGTACTGTAATGAGATAGAGGGGTGGAGATGGTATTTTTTCAGGTACATTACTTGCATTGTGGATAGGCGTACGATCATTTTTACTCTGCAAAAATATTTGTTAATTTGTAAATTTGATGATTTTGTCACTAGCTCAGAACTGACAGAGATCGGAACTGGTCCTATGCTAATAGGACAACACCTTCCTGCACACAGTACACTGTGCACAAATGACACTGATCAACACTCATTTTATTGCCAATCATAATGGAGTGATTTGGGATAACTTTGTGGTGCTGATTCCGAATATGACATTAGATGGCTCTAATTTTTGAGATAATTGGCACCCCATTGAAAAACATAAAAATGCAAAAATATGTAATGGTCAGGGAGAGCCTGCTTACAAATCGCATTGGAATTGTCTCAAATTAGACAAAAGTAAACATATGAAATACATAATGGCATTTTACCTGGTATAATAACAGATAAACATTGTAATAATTACAATTAATGCATCGTAAAATGCTGCTTGTATGATATTATGTTATGTGGGTTATCAGAACAATCACGTTGGAGGCTCCAGCAATAGTCTACCACCATGTGTCTGTCCCATCGGTCTTGATACCTTTCGTCCATCTCCTTTATACCTTGATGAAACTTTTCCCTATGTTCCTTAAAATCACAAATATTATACAGAAATCTGTGTAAGTGGCTATAAAGAAACTGTACCTTTATACTCATGTCATCACTTTTTAAAGTTTGTGAGCATGTTTTTTACCAGTTCTCCATAATTGTCTGCTTTGTGGTTACCCAAGAAGTTCTTGACAACTGAAACATAACTGCACCAGGCAGATGCTTCAACATTCATACATTTTGTGAAATTAGAATCATTGATAAGTTTTCAAATTTGAGGGCCTTCAAAGATTCCAGCTTTTAATTTTTACATACTTAGTCCATAATACATAGATCTACCAATGTATTGAAGCCAATGCCATTTTTGTCTAAGGTCTTAAATTGTTTAATTAGTCCCAGCGTGTTATGGAGTTTTGGGAGAATAATTTTATCGCTGTCAACCAATGACTCACTGCAATGTTTTCACTTGAAAGCCATGTCACTTTTTCCCAATGATTTTGCTTCGCCCTACTATCCCACTAGCAGATGAAACAAGAGTACTTTGTATATCCACTTTGCTGTCCAAGTAAGAAGTTTACTATCTTTAGATCAACCCAGATAGACAACTGGTGCTCATGATGGCAGAGCTTCTGCAAGATCATTTTGATATTTTCATATTGTTCTTTACGTTTTGTTGAGTGAGCAATTGAAAAAGATGCATATTGGTTACTATTGTGCAATAAAACACATTTCCATCTTGTAATGGAGCTGTCTATAAAAAACCTCCAATCTCCTGGTCGATATTCCATTCCTATTTGAAGAAGAAGTCCAGGGATATTGTCACTACAACCAATCTGCATACAACTTGACCTATTTACACTAAATACATGTATTAGAAAATAGAACAGACAACGCGAACTGCTCAAGTGCCAATTGTCAACTGACTGCTGGTTGGGTCACCGATCACTTATAAATGGAAAAATTCTAGAATGATCGTGAACACCTAGAATATTCATGTGTCTCACCTTCTAGAATGTTCCCGTAGATTCCAATATGTATGCGTTATGGCTAAGTTCCCTATTAATAGAGGGGATCCATTATCTCAAGAATTAGAGCCAATTCGAAAAAAAAAATATTTAATTTTTGAATTCAGCAACCACAAAATTGTTGGGCTGTTTTTTAACAGGCTTACACTTTTTTTACTGGCTCCTCCAGTAAGTAGTGTCTGTGTACATATATAATCACATATTGAGTTAGTTCACCTGGCCAGAACCTAGTGCAAAATATTTTATGAGCTCAGATCAATATACAGCAACTGCAAAAATGCATTTTATGTACAGTAGACAGTCATAGCATTTTATTAAATGTATTTTATGGGAAAAACAACTTTTTTATAAAATTACTCTTTAATTACTATATTAACAGGTGACAATAATTGAATAGTTTTTTTCTGTGCTTTCTCTTGTGACTTTATGTTACACATATGTATTGGATGAATCCTACAGTGTATTGTTTGTTAGAGCACAGCGGATCTAGACCCGTATTCATCAACTGACGCATCTTTACATCTGATCCCTGTTGAACATGGACGTGCATATGCCTGATTTTAATGAGTTTTAAAAAAAAAAAAAGGCAAAATACGCTTGTTATGCGTACCTTAATGAATCAGGCCCATAGTTAGCATGACTTCCTTTCTTGGGGGTAGACGAACAAATGAAGAAGTAATCTCTTCATTGATGGTTTAATAAATCAATCATCAACTTTCTTAATCCTGTCATCTGAAAATAAATTTAGAGATCTATTTAAAGTACACCAAATAAAGCAATACAATTCAGTCATTTAATTTATTATTTAGATAATCCATTTGTTTCTAGAAAAAAAATCTGCATAAGAGAATCAAATGAAACACCAAGATATTTTACATTAGCCATGTTGAAAAATGTTCTACAGTGGAATACTTGGTATTCAGTATGAAGAAAAAATACATCTCAAGAACATATAATTTAGCCTACCTGATAATCCTCTGACTGTCTGTACTGAATGAGCTACACATAATGGACTTGCAGCCTGACAGCCCTTTGTCTTAAAAGATTCCATAATGTAACCTAATAGAAACAATGGAGGTAAAACTTAAATATACTGATCACCATATTATGTTCATAGTTATTTAGATTATATTTTATCATTGAAACTCTAATTTAAATTCCTATAAATATTTGGTTTAAATGTGCTAGCTTGCCTCATATTTTATTTTCTGTATTCACTGTAATTGCCAGTTATTTCAAAACTATAGGGTAGATAGATGTATGTAATTGAGATTTCACTTGTATGAGGAGCATTATGTCCAAGCCTCAAACAATTGACTGGAGTAATAATCCTCACCAATTGCTCATTCTCTTGAACTAATGATGTTACAAGTTGTGTGCAGGGAAGCTACTCCTCTGCTTTTATTGCTGCTTAGTCATCTGGAACTCTGCTGAGTGAAGTAAGATAAAGCATTAGGCTGGTCTTACATAATGAAGGTCACAAATTAAATTAAGAGCCAATGAGAAATTGAAAAGAGAGAAAATTACCTTGATCTAACTTATTTGATTACGGTTACACCATTTAGCTAAGGTGTGGATGTCACAGGATCTTTCATTTTCTGCATATGGTCTAATTATGCAGGAGTACATTTAAATAAAGTATGGATTATTCTCAGATTATTGTCATTAGCTAGGCTTACTGATGTAAATTTCACTTGTTTGAGGCTCTTTTGGCGTGATGATGACAGCACAAACCTTTCTGTTTCTGATCATTAAGCAGAGACTATGCATTTGGAAAATGTCAATGGAAGTTTAAAGTAATTAACATGAGTTACATCTCATTATAAAGTGTGCAAGTTACATCACTGGAGAAAGGAAAGGGACAAATATCTTCCAACTGTCATTCGTATTTGCTTTAAACAAATTACTTGTCTCATTTGCAAGGATGTTATTACAAAAAGCAAGGGTAGGTAAAGTATTATAGTTTGCGTGAATTATTGCTGTAGGAATTTTGGCTAAGCTGTTGCAGTGTTGTTTGGCTTTGTAATTCAACTTGTTAGAATAGGTTACAGTTCTTACAATCAGGATTTGTACGGAGAAAGAATACATTTATCCTTCGTGTGAACCCACTTGCTGTTCTCTTCCTTGTGCACTCCCTTTCTTTCTCTATAATATAACTGTAGTCCAGTCATGTATCGTCTCCATTTCCATCAAACAGTGAATACAAAAATAAATGCAAATAGACCAATTAGCACCTGCATTATCCTGCAATGATTATATGAGGAGCATGGTGAATGATAGGAAGATTGGAGATCAGCTGGCCGACCATGTTGCAATGCTGCAGCAAATATCAGGCAAATGGGCAGCAAAGGGGCACGGTGATTGCTGTGTCATAGCACTATGGTCATGGTCTTCGATTACACACAGGGCCCTATTTGTGTGGAGCTTGCATGTTCTCCCTGTGTTTTTATGGGGTTCCTCTCTCACTCCAAGGACATACTGGTAGGTTATTTGTCTGCTCATAAAATGAACCTGTGTCCATATGGTAGGTAATATAGATTGTAAGCTCCACTGGGGCAGAGACCAATGTGAACAATTAAATATTCTCTGTAAAGTGCTGCATAATATGTAAGCACTGTATATGTACCTGCTAATACATAACTGTTAATAATTGTCCAGACATATATATATATATATATATATATATATATATATATACATACATATATATAATATACAAGAAGGGTCACCCAACGTTGCACGGGTCTGATTTGTAATGTGTAGCAGTTTTTATGTATTAGTCAATTATTTGGCAAATAGACCAAAAATGCTGTTTAGAAAATTAGATTTCTTGCTTTGTCGCATTGTCGTTATGTTGTGTTGTGGCGAGGTTTACTTCCAGCAGTCCAACAACTGTTTGCAACCCAAAAATTATGTTTTCAATATTTTTCACTTTGTTGCATTGTCGCTATGTGGTCTAATAGGTTACTTTCTCGTTACTAAATAACTATGTAAGATTTGGCAACTTTACCTTGAGTGCTGCGGAAGATATTTGCCCACAAACAAACAAACTTCTTCTTTTATATATATAGAGAGAGACGAGGCCCTAAAACAACCATATTGACAATGATAATCCTGTTGAAAAATTAGGTCAGAAGATGACCGCTATTGGCCTGTGAGTGTGTTCATCTTCTAACCACACTAATAGTCTCCAGCCTGAAAGCTAAACAACTGCATTTCATCCAATTTGGCTATACATAAGTGTGACTAAACTGAACAATGGTCCTGATGCTCGGCTCTCTTGTTGATAGGCAGGATTGGCCTGTGTATTAAGTACATGAAAGGGCGGACACTGTTCCCACATTTTGCCATGTCATTGGGACATAGCTAAATGACTTTGAATATTAGTTTTGAACAATTACTCTTTTATTTTACAAACTATTTTTTTTTTTAAACATTTTTTTATTAACAGTCGAGTATAAAATAACAGAAATCAGAGGCATTCGCAAGTTATATAACATACGTAATTAAAGGATTGCTTCAATCAATGGAAGGAACGATACTCTCAATCCATGGAAAAAAGAGACTAGAGTGACCAGTAGGTTTTCGTGTTAAGAAAGTATCACAGAGAGAGAGAGAGGAGAAAGAAAGGAAAAAGAAAACGAGACGAGCGACAGTTGTGAAACAAGGGAGCAGAGAGAAAATAGAGGAGAGAAATGGAAAAGAGAAGAAATAAGTGAAGGAGGCGAAGAAGGAAGAAAGGGAACTTAGTGTCACGCTGTAGGGTTCACCAGGGACCCCCGCAAGGAGGTTTGGACTTCGCAGCAGAGAGCACGCAGGTCGCGGTCCTATTAGCCAGTTACCAGTGTAGCGTAGAGAGGTCAGACGGTTTCGGGTCACAGCAATCAGGGATATCAGGTACAAAAGGGAAATCCAGTAGAGTAGTCGCCAAGCCGAAGTCACGGTACAGAATGGGTCACACAGAGGAAGAGGATGGTCGCCAAGCCGGGGTCACAACAGTAAACAGGTAGCAGGATACTCAGGAACAACAAGGGAGTGTGGAAGCCAGGAACACTGGTGGTAAACCTGTTACTCTGGCACCCTAATGGCGCCAGAGACAGGTTTAAATAGAGGCTAGGGTAAGCTGATTGGCGGGCAGGAGGAGGCGGTATTCATAGGAGCGGAACTAGCAACGGAACGGGGAACAGGGCGCATGCGCCCGAAGAACCCGGAAGTGGAGTCCCGGACCGCCGACAGGAAGGTCAGACGTCCGTTCCCCGTCTGACAGGGGATCAGCGGGGACGGCATCTGACACTTAGAAGGTTGAAGGGTGGTGTGGCAGAAACCACCATGAGGGGAATGGGGGGTGAAGGGGGGATTGAGTGTCCAGAATAGGTAAAGGGGGAGTGGTATTGAAAATAGGACATCCAGGGTTCCCAAACATTGTTGAAGTATTTAGAGGAGTTGTATATAATACTGGTCATAAATTCCATGCTGGGACAATGCCACTAGAGGCAGCATTGTCCCAGATTTCAGACCAGTTCTCATCATCAAGAGTATCGACACATATCTCATTCCAACTGCACTTCATGAGGATTACGAGGAGGAGCAGTAGGAGAGGTCACTTTGGAGTAAATAGTGGAAATAAGACCAGGCACAATGACTCAATGGTGGTGAGTGGGTGAGAAGTGAGGCAGTCTTTAACAGTAGAGTGGAGATTGCGAATTTTTAGGTATTGATAGATGCATTGAGTGGGTAAACTAGTTTTTGCTTATATGTCAGCAAACTGGGGGAATAAGGCATTATGAGTGATGTCATTTATGAACCGATCCCTCGGGTCTGACAAAGGTAAAATGAGAAGAAGAGCAATCCAGTGGATAATTCTGGATTTATTCAGTTCAAAGCATTAAAAATATAGTTGGTTCGTGTCTTCTATTTCCACGTCCACTTAATGTAAGTCTTTCTCCTTGAGGAAGACTTATATTAAGTTGAAACACGTTGGTATCAGTGGACTTGGACTGATCTGTGGATTGTAAAGAGGACGTGGACGTGGAAATAGGAGACATGAGCCAACTATATGTTTCATGCTTGCTTCTCGCGACTCTCTGGTGTCAGCACATCCACTTTCATATTCCAATGTTCACTTTCATTGAAGTTTTGGGCTTGTGAGAAGTCCATTCCAATGTTCATTTTTATTGAAGTTTTGGGCTTTTGAGAAGCCCGTTGTTTTTATGATATTTTATTAAAGTGTAATACACTAGATCTGCCATATCTTTGCATTTTTTTGGGTACTCGGTTTGGACTAAATCACTATTTGGAGATCGATCGGTATAAGAGACAGCTTATATGAAGGCTTAAACATCTCATCCATCCTGTAAGCATATACCCATATGGGCCACAAGTGTGAAGATCACTGGTGTCACGTGGGAATAATATTATTATTGTGCAAGGTGGAAGAGGTGGAATAGATGGTGTGTCCTTTAATCCGACAGTAGTACACTATGTTATAAATGTATTTTCTGCAGATTTCATATTGGCACCATTGGGATCAGCACATTCAATCATTGGACATATTTGGGGATTGTTGAAGACATCGATAATACCATGTTGTATGAAGGGAGCGCCTGATGTATGTATGAGAGAGTGGGAGACTGTGAGATGGTTCAGGATCTTTTTAGAGCAGCGTGCCCTTGAGAGCCAGAGGAGGGAAGAAGGGGTGAGTTGGCCCAGGCTTTACCAGCTAATTTTTATCCCTTTTAAGACTCCAGTCTTGACACCTTGATATCAGTAGACTGAAAGACTGATATACTTTTTAAGGTTTTTTTTAATTAACAGAATGTCTTAATTTATGTTTTATTTTATTATTTGGTAATGAAAGAAAACTAGAACAGAGAGAAATAAGCACACAAACAGCTAGTAACATATCATAATAGTCTAATTTCCATAAATATCAATAGATTTTTTCTAATATTAAATTAATTTATTTGGACTGCATTAAGAAAACAAGTGATACTTATTAAATCATTTATAGAAGGAAGCAAGGACATATTCCAATGTTTAGGTATTTAGTGTTTGACTACATTAATCAGATTTGAGGTGACCACAGATGAAGAGCATTTTGTTTTGATTGGCAAGTACCATGGATTTGAATAGACAAATGGCACGATCCAGCACCCCTAAAACTGCAGAGGACTTACCAGATCACACAGCACTAACTGGCAGACTCAAGTGTACAGTAATGGAAGTACAGGGCACTTAGAGGTAACTGACGTGGCCAATATGCAAATGATAGGCTCCCTTTATGTAAATTAATTTTGCTCTTTACTTACATTCAGGGGATTGTGTTCTAAGTAAAATACAGATAATGATGTCAAAACAAAGTAATGGCTGCTGTTCTCAAATAGGCTTATAGTTAAACACTGAAATAAAAATAAAATACAAATACATACAGTATTGTTAATGTATATAGAAGGCTGCATACTGTAAATACATGAGTGCATCACTTGTTCCCTCCATATGTACTGTATGTGAACTAAAGAAAACAAACCTGAAGCAATCTATTATAAATCAATGAGTCACAGGTCAAGATATCACTATGGCAATTCATACATTAGAACCCAGTGAAGAAACCATATTTTAGTGCAGTAGATATAACCTTGGAAAAACATTTTCATCTTATTGAATTTTACTTCAAGGGTAATTTGCACCCATGACATAATGACTACTTATGTTAGTTGATGTGTTTGCTTATGCTGGAGTTTTAGAGCTTTGCTAATAATGTCTTTCGTGGATCATATCTGGCTTAAACAATATAGAGATTGAAATTATTATTTTTTAATGAACAATAACATGCTTAGGAAAGGTGCATATTGTGATTTGAAGATACCTTATGTTATATTTCTTTGTGATGTTTAAAGCTGTTTTTATTTTGCCCTACTGTACTGTAAACCATTATTTTAATTTCATGACATATCCATTGTGACTTAATATCCTGTTAATATTTCCTTAAAAAAAGAACGGGCCAAGAGTGTTACTATTCCAGGTGCAATTTCAGTTTTCACTGCTGATGTTTGACATTAACAGGCTCACAGGTAATTTTGGAGAAGAAATGCTATTGTTTGTGTTAATGTCATTATATCATGAGTACTATTCTTACTCAAAGGCTTTTTTTGCAGAACTACCTAGTTATCTCATTTTATTACACATTCGAACTTACTTCACTCTGTTCCGCTATGAAAGAACAAAACTAACATTGTAGGAAGACCCATCAATTTAGATACAGATTAGAAGAAACTCTGAGGATAAATGGCACATTAATAAGTTAAGTCATTTTGATTGGGACAGAAAAGTGACAGTGGTCCACTCCATAAAGTGCCTCAGTCGCCAAAATGGTTCTTGTGTGTCGAAGGAAATCCTACTTCATGGTCATATGCTTGCAAAACAATGCATTTCACTTGTTTTTTATTTTATGCTCCTACATACATTTATTTCACTAAAGCATACTTTTAAATAAAAATAAAGATTTATCTAGATCAGTGCTAAGCAAATATTTCCAAGAAGATAATATAAGACAAATTTTTGTTATGTGTGTGCTGGCCAAATGCTATTAAGAACAATGCTATTAAAAAGGCATGTACACAGCCCTCTGGAAGGCCACATCTGGTCTAAATGCTACTAGATTCATGCAATATGCTCTCTTTTATCCCTTTACAGAAAGTTACCATGTTCGTAAGGAGGTGCCACTCTATCTTACATCATTCTGAGTCAGCAGAACGGATGTGAACAGCTTGCAGACATGCTCTGCAGATATCCGCTATGGGGATTGTATTATTCATACATGGTAGCAGGGTAGTTATGTCACAGCATTGACATATTAACTTACTGACATGTAAGTTATATGCAGTGTAGCAGATCCTATTAGGAAACTTTAAATTCGGGATGTGATTTCAGCTGTCTCTAATGGAGAGAGGGAGTAATAGTCTCTAAAACTTTTTTTCTGTCAAAGCTGCCCTGGACAGCCATAGTAACATTCAACACACATTATACCAACATGTTTCATGTAAAATGCTTAATGTAAAATACACTCATATGTACTGCGTCTGCCCACAAAAAGCTTACACCTACATCTGTAAGCAGATATGACACCTGCGCCTTCTTGCGCTTGGAGAAGTGGAACTGGGCAAGGAAGGGTTTGTTTGTATTCTTGCAAACTGATGTAGATCAGCATGGAGATACATCTAAGCCTATCAGTAGCCGTATCAGGAACCCGAACGCTGGTGCAAATACACACTGATGATGGCGGTTGCCAGCACTAACTAGCTGCTTTTGATTGGCTTATTACAATTTACTTCTGAAGTTTTGGACTTTGCTCATGCCAATGTTATGTGATTTTGAGAGCATATTTTACAATTAACATTGGTACACAAGAAGGGAGATTATTCCTTTTATATTATTTATATATATTTTATTTAAATTTTATTTAAATCTAACCTAATAGGGAATGTATGTTTTGCTATCAAAACAAATGTTAAAAAATGTTTCTTGTGCTTATGACCTGGCTGAGTGTACGTGTAACTGGGTGCATATACACTTGGTGTAAACCTGGTGTATATGCTACTGGTGCAGAGCTGGATGCATCTTGAGAGGCCTTCGACTAAGCATATGGGTGGAAAGCCATTGTTTTTACCTGCAGCTTAGAGTTTTTTATTTACGCCTATGTAACTCAGCATCGGCCCCTATGTGTCATAAGATGAATCATATGTATTAACTTCATACACCTAATATGGCCTAATATGGTCCCGTTGTCATAATATACAATTTTCTTATATAAACCTAATATGTTGATTCTGAATAAGAACATGAATTGGTTGTGTATATCAAACATGTTTCTTCAAACTATAAAATGTAGATATAGCATACAGAAAGCAATTTAAATAACTGTAATATAAGCAATGTCTTCAAAGGTATGGGACATTACTTGTAATGCAAACAGAGAATCTTGCAAGCGGCAGATCATGTGACGCACAGTATGGAGTAAGACAGGCAGGTTCCTTAAAGGTAAATTATGGAACATCTAAGGGACATAAAATATAAAGTGAAATACATGCACAGAGGGGAGTTACTATCCGTGTGTGACATTGTAACCTACAGGGCATTTTCCATGTTCACAGACTGAATTTGTTTGAATACAGAATTCTGGAACTATTTTGCAGTCATATATTGTATTTAACATGCAATGTTTACAAATATAAGTGTAAATCACTGGGGGAGGGGGGCTATATTAAAGCTAGTTGTCTACCTTAACCACCAGGCAGTAATTTTCAAAATGTTTCAACAGTACGTCAGAAACTACTAAGTCACGCTATACATTTGTTCCAAACATATTTGTTTTTAATTTATTAGATTTACAATGATTCTGTCTTTTCCATTTTGGCGATTGCTTGTAAGCAAATGAGATGAAGTATATTCAAGTCTATTGTTTTCATTTAAAATAAATATGGCTTCTGCCACTTTACCTTTAGGGACAGAATTAGAAAATACATACAGAAGCACATGATTAAACATTTATTTAAATGAAACATTTGTGGGCTTATGAGAATAGAATTTCCTCTTTAAACCTTTCACTGCCAGTGGCCCATGACAAAATGACATCTAAGGCGGCCACACCATTTTGTGCTACATTGGTTTTGCTAAAAGAACTGTTTTCTTTTCTAATGTCAGCCAAGATATTGCATTTTTTCAGGACTATCAGAGCTTTCTCTTGATACCATAGTTAAGTAAATATGTTTCTAATTTACCGACATTAGAGAGGACAATGTTTAAAAAGTTTTCATGAAATTTTAAATGACTTTCATGAAATTAATAAAGCCCATAAAGTATAGCCATAATTTTATTATGTAGTTTATTTAATGTTTGGTTTATATTTTGGGTTATGATAAAAAGTATATGTAATATGTATTTGTGTTTTTTTTTTGTTTTTTTTTACTGTTTAATTTTGTTAACACGTAAACTTTTTTGGTGCATGACTTAACATTCAAACTCATAGAACTTGATGTCATAGGCATCCAACTCTATAATACAGCGTCTAAACCAGTGGATCCCAAGCTTTCTCAGCTCAAGGAACTTTTAGGGTCTCCACAATTTTTTCAAGGCACCCCTAATCCAAAATAATTACCAAATAGTGCCCTGTCTTGCTTACCACTGGCCCTGTCCGTGGCACGCCTGTAAGATCGCCACGGCACCTCAGGGAGACGCGGCGCACAGTTTGGGAACCACTGGTCTAAACACAAGCTCTGACACTTGGGGCATTGTGGCAGAGATGACCTCTTTGGCCTTTTTTGAGGCAGAAAACAACAGTGATCACTCAGTATTTCCTCTGGTAAAGCCATTGCATCTACCAATGAATTGCTGTAATAAGAGAGCTTGTCGCTGGCATTTATGAATGACTAAATTTTAAGATTCGAAACACACAAAAACCACCAGAATACCGCTGTGCCTAGCTAGTGTGTACCTAGCCTTAGCCAGTAAAAATGTCCAATAAGCTAATGATACCATAAACAATACAAAAATGTCAATTGCTCATTACTGTTAAGACAATACAACTTTAAAACAATAATCTAAAATCATTTGGTAAGTTAATTTAGGGTCATACTCTTTCAAGGTGTCTTACTTTGATATATTCCATTTTTGATGAATTACACATGAAATAGTCTAAAAATGCTACTTTCTTTTAGGATGTTACAGCCTTATTATTATTAATTATGAGCTATATTTTCACATATTACAAAAAGTATTTTTGGTCAGGTGAGTTCATCCCCTACCCTTTATTTGACAAATTTATTCTGAAGAAATCTAACCATCAGACATTTGTGTATCTATATTCAATGCTAATGTAAGTAAGTAATTACAAATAAGCGTTTTCTGCTTCCTCTGTTACTTGCAACCTAAATTGTTTCCTATAATACCTTTTAATAGGATATATTAGCTGCACTAATGCAATGCCACTTCCTATAAATGTAACAGTATAGCATCCTTCTTCTAATGCACCTTAATGAACATCTAATGTGCTTATAATTGGTCTACCAAGAAAGATTTTGCAATGCGACACGCCAAAGGTTCTCATTGTAACAGCTAAATATATATCAAAATTATGCATCTGTCATTATTTCTACATTATGGTAATAAACCACACTTGTTCAGTCTATAAATTGTGATAATGAGCTTGTATTTATATGCAAATGTATTATGGAGTTTTTTGGGTTTTATGTGAAAGTCTACAGCCATTTTATAACTATAACAGTGTTGCAAAATATCTTCAATTCTTTTTCAATTTTTCTACATTGACTGGACAATGGCAGTTTGTTTTCTTTGTCATTACTTTGTTTGCTGCTGGTTTGGTTCAAATCATGTAACCTATTATTTTTTTGTTGAATTTTGTGACATCAATTGTAACATTAATAATTTTCTATATGAATTTTGACAGTGTTACATATATTTTCAAAATTAGTCTTGGGATTGCATTTATCAGGAACATTTTTTGTTCTTTATTCTTAATAGCTGATTGCATGTAATGGTGACAAATATTTTGCCTGAGCCTTGTTTATAATTATTATTATTATTATTATTATTATTATTGACCTTTATTTATAGGGCACTACATGAGGTCCGCATCACCGTATAGAGAGCAAACAGCAAGACAATACATGGTATAACAATACAATACAGTAAACAAATAACACTACAACTCTCAACACAGCTACTGGGGTGCAAGAGGTATATTCAGCGCACCCTGAAACCTGTGCCCATTAGCGTGGGTGCAACTAACAGGTTTAGCACCACTAAAACAGTGGGTTTTTAATCGAAAAATGTATCAGGTCATTATCAGTTGCATTTACTTTCTACTTGAAGTATAACTGTTCTTTAGAATTTAACCGAAGTACTCTTATTTTTTCAGATAAGGACTAACACTTTTTTATTTTACAAATAATTTCTTGACAGTCCACTTTATCCTCGTACTGATACCAGACAATATTTATAATATTAAACTTGCACTTTTTAAACTTCTCGGGGGGGGGATTTTTAGCATAGTTTCTCATTTCTTCATTACATATTCTAAAGGCACATTCTGTTATGTGCTTAGTAAAAAATGTAATTTCATTTGTATCAAATAACTCATTGTGAAAGAGTGGCTGATCCTCAATTATAGGAACATACATTATATGGACAAAGATATTTGGCTACACCTGTTAATTATTGAATTGAGGTGTTTCAATCAGACCCGTTGCCAGAGTTGTATAAAATCAAGCACCTGACCATGCAGTCTCCATTTGCAAACATTTGTGATACAAAATGGGTCACTCTGAAGAGCTCAGTGACTTCAAGCGTGGTACTGTGATAGGATGCCGCCTTTGCAATAAGACGGTTCGTGAAATTTCATCCCTACTGAATATTCTACGGTCAACCGTAAGTGATATTATTGGAAAGTGGAAGCATTAGGGAACAACAGCAACTCAGCCAAGAAGCAGAAGACCACATAAAATCACAGAGTGGTGGTCAACGACTGCTAAGGCGCATTGTGCGTAAAAGTCACCAATGCTCTGCTGATTCCATAGCTAAAAAATTCAGAACTTCCACTGGCATTAATGTAAGCACAAAACTTGTGCGGCGGGATCTTATTGGAATGGGTTTCCATGGCTGAGCAGCTGCATGCAAGCCTCACATCACCAAGACCAATGGCAAGCTTCGGATGAAGTGTTTACAGCACACTGACTCTGGACTGTGGAGTAGTGGAAACATGTTCTGTGGAGTGCTGAATCACGCTTCTCTGTTTGTCAGTCAGATGGGCCAGTCTGGGTTTGGCAGATTCTGGAAGAATGCTACCTGCCTGAATGTATTATGCCCACTGTGTAGGTTGGTGGAGGAGGGATAAGGGTATGGGGCTGTTCAGGATTTGAGCCAGGCCCCTTATCTCCAGTGAAGGGCAATCTTAATGCTGCAGCATACAAAGTCATTTTGAACAATACTATGCTTCCAACTTTTTGGCAACAGTTTGGGGCAGGCACATTTCTATTTCAACAGGACTGTGTCCCAGTGCACAAAGCAAGGACTAGAAAGACTTAGTTTGAGTTCGGTGTGAAAGAACTTGACTGGACCTCAACCCCATTAAACACCTATGCGATGAACTTGACTGGAGATTGCCAGCCAGACCTTCTCGTCCAACATCGGTGCCTGACCTCATAAATGTTCTACAGAATGAATGACCACAAATTCTCACAGAAACACTCCTACATCTTGTGAAATGCCTTCCAAGAAGAGTAGAAGCTGTTATCGCTGCAAAAGGGGGACCAGCTCCATATTAAAGTATGTGTATCTGAATACAATATCATTACAGTAGACATTAGTGTAATTGTCAAGCGTCCAAATACTTTTGTCTATATAGTGTATATTGATATACCTAATCTAGTTATATATGCACAATCGGGCTACCTAGTAGCATAAGGATTATGTAAGTTTAAAAGTTATAGTGACTTCACAATTTGCCTCTGAAGAATGAAAAACCTAAATGATAAAATACATGGGATTAGTTTCCTTTTGTGATGACAATAACATATCTATAAGTAGCTCACTGGGACAAGTTAACCAGGTTTTGGTATATGTTTGCATCCTCAGTTTTGCAAATATGTTTTGTTTGCCTAAGGATGTTCAAACTGCATTATGGCTCACAGTTGTTGTTTTAAGTGCAATAAATGTAAAGTTGAGTGGTCAAAGGGAAATAATTCTACTACTGATACTGATAATGGTCATAAAAATGTGCCCAATTCTATTACTAGTTAAATCCTTTACAAATAAAAAAAAATTCTAGTAATGTTACATGAAACAGTTTCAGGTATAATTTATTTTAGAACAAGCAAAGTTTCCTGTACTATTTTATAACATCAGTGTGAATTTAGCTCTCCTCTAACAATATTGCACCTCACAGATATTCCTTGCTCTCCCTGTTGGCTAACCCCCTTTATTGTGATTATTATAAATAAGACTGACCTAGAAGAAACAGACAGACAGAAGAAGCACAACTGTGCTGGGGTTATTGCCAGTGACTCTGGGGGCGAGACATATCTATCACCCTAAGGTGAGAAAAATGCTATCTTTTGTTGCTACAACAATCCTGAATTTATATTTAAACATATAAATCCCATTTTAGACATTTGAAACCTTAGAGGACACATGGAACTTTTATATGCGTCTGGGAATTCTAAAAGTTGTCTTGTAACAATGAATGTAGATATTTGTTTGAGACTATAATGAATATATTCAGCTTTCTGATTTACTCAAAGTAATGGTTAATGGTCTAGCACATTAATAGCTTATCTGAAAATGATAAATTAACTTGGTAACATGGTATTTTCAATTTCTTTTTAATCAACACATTGAATCTGTTATGTTCCTACAGGAAGAATTCTATTAAATATTAATTACCAGGAATGACTGTGGTTTGTTGTTGTGTTTATAATCCCAGGCAGCTTGTAGCACTGCATCTCTAATAACAACAAGGCCTCCAAGGGATAGCCACTTCTTTATATTTACATGGATCTATTTCTCTTCTATACACATGTTTTATTTGCTGTGCCACTGAAGAAAATTAGACATTAATCAAACATTTACAGATGCGTTTTTTTCTGCTAAGTGTTGAAATGGGAGATGTCGATATCAATGTTTGGCAGCTGTTGGCAAATGTCATACTTGTGTAACAAAAACAACTCTAAATATTTCACTAGATGACTGCATTTTAACATGATACATTTGCATGTAAACAACTAGAACTGATCTGGAGACATGCACATACAATTTTTTACTATGCATTTGTAATGTGATAAAATGTATGCCTTAGCAACTGCTAAAACCCAATATAATCAGAACGATCACAAACTACAACTATATAAAGCCAGTTATGTCTGGCTATTTCTTCAGAAGCATATTTTTGTTTTTCTAGTTATTTGACTGTCAGTCATACAAGATGTGGGCGGAGGTTCGGCAGGAAGAAAGATGTACACTGGCACTGTAGTTTTGGAATGTGAAAAGAAAAGGCCACTAGTAAAGTTGTTTGCTTTTCTAAAATAGACTTTTATAGGCTCTTCTGCATATCATAGAGTTGTTTTCCTGACTTTCTTCTATGCATTCCTTCATGATATTAGCCAGACATATATGTTTGTTTTCTTAGCCTTTGGATATGACTACAATCTGCACTGTGGATACAATTCTATTTTATGCACAAACAATAGCCTTTCTTTGTCTTATCCAAGAGCAGAACAAGTAAGCATCTCTGATCCTAGAGTGAATGCGTAGTAACAAGTCACATGATAAAGCAACATATTTAGCAAAAGTTGCAGGAATGCATGTGTATCATACAGCTCCAAGATATGTATATCTAGACAAACTTTATAACATGCTGCCAACTGCCCAAAGTACTGTATTGGGGATGCCATGCCCACATTAATTGTTGCAGATAAAAAAAACGATGAGATACAAGCTTATATACGTTTTATCCAGGCTTACAAGATTGTAACCATGTCATTTTTCCAACCATATTGGTTATCTCCATAACCACAGTTATTAGTAATTGCAAATGAATTGGGTCAACTTAAAAGTCTCTTCTAAATACTTTTATCCAGTGGTCAAAGTGGAAATTTAGAAGTGGTCGGTATGAAAAATATAATGAGAATGTAAGAGAATGCAATTTAAAAGTTTTATTATAGAGGCATTAGGAGAAGTGATGGTATCACATACCACTGTATACACCCCCACTTAGACGACTGATTACCCAATACTAGCAGTTCAAATCCTGTGCGTAATTTATCCCATTTCCTTCCAGAGAATATGTTATTTACTTTCTTTGCATCAGTACAATTAATGTTATTTCTATTCATGGCATGCATATAATGTTATACAATGCAGTATGAAAACAGTAAATAATCATAGTGCCATTATATTTTTATGTTGTTTTGTATGTGCTCAACTGCTTTAATCCTTTAAGTGTCATAGATCTTGTAAAATTTTATTTTACACATAGCGGCTTAAAGCTGCACTACCAGCTAGGGAGGGATTGTAGCATTTTAGCTCTGCCTCCTACCTGGAGCCCAAGGGACTGCACCATTTTTCTCATGGCTCAGCGGTGGTAAGGCTCACAGCCCTGACTGAAAACCAGGACTATGATAAGTTTTGGAAGGGGTGTGAGAGGGAGGACCAATGAGAAAATGCAATCACGGACATTGTAACTTCTCATTAGTCCTCCTGCTCACAACATTGCTCTGCAAATATTCACCACTTTAGGGGGTAGTGCAGATTTAAGACTTATTCATGTGAATATATTACCCTTTACTCTTTATGTGCAAAGAAAATATCTTTCAGGACAAGTTCAGCTTTTATTTGTATCTTGACCTAAATTTTGCATTTAATTTTCAAATTATTATGTAATAAAGAAAGAACATAAGATATGTTTTGTTCAACGTTTGCAAAAATGAAGGAAAGCGATTAGAAATATCTTACATTATAACAATCTGGGCTCTCCCAAGTACACTTATACAACAACTGTTTAGCTGCCCGAATAGGTATACGTAGCAGAGCCAACATACCCAGTAGTGCTTATAATTAAGGAATGAGCCAAGATAATCCACCATGAGAAAAAACAAAAATCTAAACAGTATTGGTCACCCATCAGCGTGTGGTTTTCTTTCTAAACAGTAATGTGGAACTAGGTGAAAGATGGTATCAGATGTTGTAGTTGGGCACCATGGCAGATAGGGGGCAATAGAGAGCTGAGGCATCACATGATAGAGCAGCACAGTGGTTTTATGGGGTAGCTGCAACTGAGCCCCCAATCCTGTTAAAAATAAAAATTAAGATAAGAGGGGGCAACTGTACTTGTTTTTTTTAACTATTTGTAATTTATAAATATATTTTTATATTCATCACTTATGATTTATATGGTAGTTTTTTTTTAACAATCTGTAAATGGTCTCCTCACTCGGGTATAGTAAGAGGAGGGGCTGCTGGTGCTCTCGATCTGGAAATCCACCGCATTTGGGGAATTGCTTCTTTACCCTTCCCGTTTCTCAACAGTGAGAAAAAAAATGTTTAACTACTTTACCTAAGATACAGGAAAAATATATATTTTATGCAGGGGGTTTTGGTGAAACTGTTAAAGCTGCTAAATTAATCTGTAGTACTTTGCAGATGGATTTAGCAGCTTTAACACAATCCCTCGTCTCCCCTGTATGAAATATAAAGTATATAGCTGTGTCAGGTGTCAGTAATGTAACTATACTGTAACTTATGTTCTATACATGTCTGACCCTGCTTACTTAGAATGTGAATGTTACCTAATAAGCACTCTAAGAATTAAATCTGACATACAAATGAAGGTGAAAGTGTAACATTTCGTGCAGCATACGTAGCAAAGTTTTCTTGGTATTAAGCTTACACTGTTATCTTCAACTGAAAGGGTGATCTCATGTTCTATACAGAGCCGGGTTAACGTAATGGGCTTTCTGGGCTATAGCCCAGGGGCCTCAGGTAGATGGGGGGCCCTAACAAATATTTTTACTTAATAATACCCGGCGATCGGTTTAGGGGCGGCTCCACCCCCAACTGTCACTGCCATTGCCTCCCATTCATTCTCGTTAGGCAGGCGCAGCTAACAGCAAATCTCATGCTGTTAGCTGCCCTGCTGTCAGTGTGGGCATGGTGCGCAGTGCGCTGCTTAGTGAGGAGGTCTCATGACTCATAGTCACATGAGACCTCCTCACTAAGCAGCGCACAGTGCACTGTGAACACACTGACAACAGGGCAAGAAGCAAGAAGAGGTGATGGAGCCTGCAGCAAAGAGGAGAGACCAGGTAAGTGGTACGTGCTGTCTTTCTATATATCGGGGGGGGGGGGAGGAGGAGTGAAGGTGACACATCGGTGCTGGGGGGGGGGGGGATTGGCTGCAGGGGGGGGGCTTTACAAATTACTGGGGGCCCCACAGTACCCTTAGCCCAGGCGCCTGCATTGTCTTAATCCAACCCTGGTTCTCTGTGAAAATCTGATGCTGATATGATCAGAAAAGGTTCCAAATGGGCCTTTAATGTATTCATGCCATGGTCATATCCCCTTTAAGTTTCTATTCTGTAGAATAAATACATTTAGCTCTAATAATCTTATAATTGATTCTTTACCTCAATCACTCCAGTTTCAGGACTTCATGTTTGTGAACTTGTGTTCGCAATTTCCCAGTGACACAGCCCACGCAATGTGAAACATATTTCAGTTATGTTTTATGTCACTTGTTTCATTTGTGTTCCTTATAGCTGTAGCACTGGTCTTCTTTGATGGCTGTAATTTTCACTGTAGATGCCATTATTTCCATGTTCAGTTTAGTGTGAGCCTATTTGTCATAAATAGAATTATCACTGTCAGATGCATATCAGTCAGTTAAGTCTGCTAAGTTATTCTTTGTTTTTCTGATTAATGAACACATAACTGAGAAATATTCAGGCACCAAGAGTGTAAATTATTTTTATTCTGTTTTACACTGTATTTATTTCAGTGAATAAGACGTAGTAAGTTTCAAATTCACATAGTGAGTTTCTTGGTTTCTTTGTTTTCTGGGAAACAATTATAGTGTTCCTTTAATCCATTACATTGGAACTGAAAATTAAAGGCAATGGATGGAAATAATTGTTTTCTGTGTGTCCAAAAAATCAATATGAGTTTAATTACCTATCTTCTCTTAATAGGTTTAGAATTTAGTAAAATGACTTCAGACATTTAGTAGAAAAACAGTCAATCAAATATATTTTCACTCAAAGCTAAATAAGTTACCTGCAGAAAACTGACTAGAGGTCAGTCGCATTAGGCTTATGTTTTTTTGTTTTGTATGTTAATTTAAAGTGATTCTGTTTAGGATTAGGATTTATTTTTATTAAGCCTAATATGATGTGAATCTACTATAAAATATAACCACCACTTTTTGTTTTCAATTTCATTTTGCACTTATAGGGGTTGTGTACTTTGTCAATGCTTTCTTGGCAGACTGCTGTCAAAACCAGTGGTCGATATTCAATGCCAAGCATGTGTGTGTCCTCTAATATATATTTTGAATTAACTCTAATGGTTTATATAAACCCAGGCTCAGACTGGCCCACTGGAGTACTGGTGGTAGCACTGGTTGTCCCTACTGCCTGTGGGACACATCTTTGGTGTACCCTTGTATTGGTGCACCAGCTGCATGTGACATACAATGCCATTTTTTTGCAGCCCATGGGACTCAGGACAGGTACATGGTGACCAGGTACAGACATATTACTGTTGTATTGCTGTTTCTGCCTTCTGGGTCCCTGTGTATCTGTATTGCACTGGGTCTCTCTCAAGCCCCACCCCTGCAGTACAGTGAGACCAGTTCATTCACCAGTGTCTCAGTCAGACCATGCATCAGAGTAAATGTTAAATGGGGTAGAATTGCTGCACAGGTGGGAATGTGTTTCTACAAGGGAGGATGTGTTGGTCCAGGGGCGGATTGGGAATTTAAAGTGGCCCTGGAAAATATTCTGAAAGTGGCTCCTGTGGTAGGTGTGGCCAAATAGTCAGTAGATGACAACAAATCAACAGAAGGCGGGCCATGGATATAGGTGCCACCGTGTACTACAGCAATCAGAAATACCGCCCACATTAGAGAAATACCACCCACACACAAACTACAGCAATATCACTACCACTTCCACAGTAGAGCACCCAATCATATGTAAAGGGTGTACCTAATATACTCATACATATCAGCCATTCCTTAGTATAAATGTTCTATGTATAGTGGCTAATACAGTAGACAGCTTCTAATAAGATTGTATTTTGGACAACAATATAGCTATCAGTCAGTAGCAACTATATCACTTAGCACCTGAACTATCATCATCATACTATCATTCAACAACACACCCTACTTGTGGCAGGTTTTTAATCTTCCATAGGCAAATGCAAGGTGTATTACAGGCAGGGGCAGGCTGGGCTGGGCTGGGGGGCATCTGTTCCCTGGGCCGGTCCCATAGTGAACTACCTTTGGGCTGGGTCACTGGGCGACCTGCATTTTTTCCATTAAAATAGGCTGCTGAGTAATGTTGGCGGTGCTGGAGGAGGGATCCTCATGTTTACTATAGGGGCCATGCAAATAAAGGTGACAAACAGTATAAAGGGACAGTATTTCTGAAAGGTTAAACATTTTAAAAATAAGATCCGTTATTATAGAATTTTATTTGCCAAATTAAACAAGGGACGTTACTCCTACTACTTTGTCAAAAAGTGTGCAAGAAGGGTGCATCATTTTTGCAGTCTCTGATGGTAGCAGTTGTGCAGATTAGTGTGTAGTTAAAAATAGGATAAGTGCCCGCATGCACTTATATTGCATGCATGGACCAGATGTTGAAATGAGATCCAAAGGCTGGTGAGGATTCATTTTGCTTTAGTGGGTGTTGGTTTTCCCTGAAAAATTACTTTACTGTTGCTGGAGATGGAAAGTCATTACATGCTTACAAAGGTATACCCTTTTCACTATCCAGGCTTGGGACATGCATTTAACAGCGATATGTAGGCATAGAATCATTTTGCAGGGGCAGTTCCCAAGGACATAATGTGGGCATGTGGGCATGTATGTGCCAGGCTGACTAATAGGTGCATCTGCACATAAAAAAATGTGTTTCACTTCTGCTTATTTTGCAGTTATTAAATTACTGTACTGTTGGAATCCATGGCTAAGATTCTATATTTGTTAGCTAGGAAAAGTGTATTGTGTCTCCCCATTTTGCTAAATGCAACTATACATGCTCTGCCCGGTCAATGACCATTAAATTAATTAAAATACAGTAGTCACAAATCTGCAGGTTTTTGATCTGTGCTTTTTCTGCCCTCTAAACTAGTGCTCCTCAACTTTTCTCACCCTTGTCACATCTAAGCCCTTCCCAGAATTCCGCAGCACACCAAAAGCATCACACTGTGCCCATCATGCTGTTTTTCTCCCCTTTGTGTCTCACCTTTATTGTTGCTCCATTTATGATGCATTTCCTCCCCTTTGAGTCTCCCCTCTATTGCTCTGCCCCTTTATGATGCTTTATCTTCCCTTGATTTGTGTCTCCCCTTTATTGCTTGCTGCGCCCCTGTCAGGCGCCGTCCCCGCTGATCCCCTGTCAGTCGGGGACGGACGCCTTCCCTACTTCCCGCCGCAGCGCTTGTTGCTAAGCAACACTCGCGCTGCGGCTTCTGTTGGGCTGGCCTGTCGGGCGCATGCGCCCTGTCTTGTCCCGTTGCCTAGCAATGGGACGCTACGTTCTACGCTGGTTTCCCCACCTCTGGCTCCTCCAATCATCAGCGATCTGGCCCTATTTAAACCTGGCTCTGGCGCCATTAGGGTGCCAGAGTAACAGGTTATACCTGGTGTTCCTGGTTATCCTGATCCTGATTGTGCTCCAGTGTTCCTGCTATATTGTTGTGACCCGGCTTGGCGACTCCTCCTTCATCTTGTGACCCCTTTGTACTGCGACCCCGGCCTGTTGACTACCCTCTTGGATTCTCCCTGGTACTGTTTATTCCTGATTGGCTCGACCCGGACGTCTGACCCCTCTACACTACACCGGCAACTGGCTAGTAGGACCGCGACCTGCGTACCTTGTGCAGCAAAGTCCAAACCTCCTTGCGGGGGTCCCTGGCGAATACCAGGGGTACATTAGACTCCGCACCTATTAGTTCAGTAGCATTAATAGCGGTTAGTGTCTTGCTATTGTTATCCTCAAAAGGCTAACGGCCTGACAGTTTACTCTGGCCATGACAGACGGCTCTGGTGAACCCTCCGCTCGAGACCTCCTCCTCCATTTAGGACAGTGAGTGGAACAGCAAGAAGCTAAGTAGGCCCAACTCCTGCATTGTATACAAGGGATAATGTCCCGTCTGGAAGCCCTGAACCTTCCCCAGGCGGTGTCTCCGGCTCCGTCTACTCCTCCTAGCGTGAGTAGTGCTACCTCCAGGACTTTACGGATTCCCACTCCTGAGAAATTTGACGGTAACCCCAAGGGATGTCGAGGATTCCTCAATCAATGCTCCATCCAATTCGAACTTGCACCGGAGAATTTCGCCTCTGAGAGGGCCAAGGCAGCCTACATTATTTTTCTTCTTACCGGACAAGCCCTGGCCTGGGCCTCCCAGATGTGGGAACGTAATGATGTATCCCTTTCTAACTCTGCCGTATTCATCGAAAATTTCCGAAAAGTTTTCGATGAGCCCGGTCGGGTGTCTTCTGCCGCTTCCAGTCTTCTTGCCCTCCGTCAAGGATCTCTTTCGGCTGGTCAGTACGCAGTACAATTCCGTACTTTCGCTTCTGAATTGGGGTGGAATGATGAGGCCCTGACAGCTACCTACTGGCAAGGTTTGTCAGATCCCATTAAAGAAACTCTCGCCTCCCGGGACCTTCCAAGCAAACTGGATGAGCTGGTTTCACTAAGCATTAAGGTGGACATCCGTCAGCAGGAACGCTCTTTGGAGAAAATTCAAGACCGACGCTCTATTCGCTTGGCTCCTCGCTTTTAGTCTCCGGCCCCTCCGGTAGAAGAGCCTATGCAGATTGGGTGTTCTCGTCTGTCTCGGGATGAGAGGGAGCGTTGGATTAGGAACCACCTTTGCTTTTACTGTGGGGAGTCCGGTCACCTACTCTCAAGTTGTCCTAAGAGGCTGGGAAACTCCACCTCCTAGGCAATAAAGGGGAGGTTGTCCTAGGATCCAGTCTCCATACTCCCTACTCCCTAAAGGATACCAACTTTTTTATGCCAGTCACCCTCAAGTATATGGATACTTCTCTGGAATGTTCCGCCTTTGTGGATTCTGGATCCGCAGGGAACTTCATCTCCGCCACTCTGGTGTCCAAGCTTCAGAAACCCTCTCATCTATTGCCGCAGCCTTTGGTCCTCACCGGAGTTGATGGTAACCGCGTCAGTAACGGCTCCATCACCTGTATCATGTGTCCAGTTTGGTTGCAGGTAGGGATTCTTCACCACGAGTGGATCGAGTTCCTTGTCATTCCGCAGTCCGTTAATTCCATCATTCTGCGTTTACCCTTGCTCAGAATGCATTCTCCACAGTTTGACTGGCTTCCTGCCCAAGTATCCTCTTGTGGTGCTTCTTGTTTTGACAAGTGTCTTTCTAAAATCCATCCACCTAACCACTTGCCTTGTCTTTCTATTGCCTCTAAAATCAAACTCCCAGAACCGTGCTTAGAATTCCTGGATGTTTTCTGCAAGTCTGCCGCTGAGAGTCTTCCTCCACATCGTGCGTGGGATTGTCCCATCGAACTTGTACCTGGGAAAGCCATCCCTAAGGGTAGGGTATATCCTCTCTCTCTACCTGAAACTAAAGCAATGTCCCAGTATGTTACTGACAACCTTCAGTGGGGATTCATCAGGAAGTCTTCCTCCCCCGCAGGGGCTGGATTCTTTTTTGTTAAAAAGAAAGATGGCTCCTTAAGACCCTGTATAGACTACCGTCACCTGAATGCAATCAGCATCAAAAAACGTTACCCTCTTCCTCTGATTACAGAACTCTTTGACCGCATCCAGAGTGCCAAGATTTTCTCTAAATTGGATCTTAGAGGAGCTTATAATCTGATACACATTCGGAAGGGCGATGAATGGAAAACTGCATTTAACACCCGCGATGGGCATTACGAGTACCTAGTGATGCCGTTCTTAAAACACTGCTGGAGCAGCAGTGTTTTAAGATTTTGTCAACGAGATCTTCAAGGATATTCTCTACCAATCCGTAATTGTCTAGTTGGACGATATTCTAATATTCTCATCTGATCTATGTTCCCATCGTTTCCATGTCAAGACAGTTCTCTCTCGTCTCAGGAAACATTCCCTGTATTGCAAACTCGAGAAATGTCTCTTTGAATGTTCTCAGGTACCTTTCCTTGGTTATCTAGTATCTGGCACTGGTCTCCAAATGGACCCTGAGAAAGTAAAAGCCATCATCAACTGGCCGTTAACCACGAGCCTCAAGGCTACACAACGCTTCATCGGATTTGCCAACTATTACCGCCAATTTATTAAAGGTTTCTCTTCCATCATCGTTTCTATTACGGCCTTGACCCGCAAGGGGGCCTGCTGCAAATCATGGTCTGCTGAAGCGATAACAGCCTTCAGAACACTTAAAGAAGCATTTATCGCGGCTCCCATCCTTAAACAGCCAGACAAAGGGAGACCTTTTCTGCTCGAGGTTGGCGCTTCTTCAGTAGGAATTGGGGCTGTCTTGTCCCAAAGATCCTCATCCGGTTCTTTGGAGACATGCGGATTCCTTTCTAAAAAGTTTTCCAGCTGCAAATTAAATTATGGGATCGGAGACAAGGAGCTTCTAGCCATTAAAATAGCGTTGGAAGAATGGTGCTACCTTCTCGAGGGGGCATTACATCCAGTGACTGTAATGACTGATCACAAGAATCTTACTTACCTTCAGGAGGCCCAGTGCCTCAACCCCCGCTAGGCTCGCTGGTCTCTTTTGTTTTCCCGATTCCAGATCATCCTGACCTTTCGTCCTGGTTCTAAAAATTGTAAAGCTGATGCACTATCCAGATCATTCGATAATTCGGATTCCTTGGCCTCGGAAGAGAACAAGACCATCCTTAACCCCATTCAAGTGGTGGCAATTACCAACTCCTCCTCCATCTCTCCTCCTCCTGGACGCTCCTTTGTAGAACCGCATCTTCGAACCAAACTCTTGTGTTGGGCACACTAATCTAAATATGCAGATCATGCCGGTTACAAGAGGGCTAAGGAATTTCTTTACAGATATTATTGGTGGCCTTACCTAGGTTCTGATGTTTGCAAGTTTGTGTCAGCATGCTGTGTATGTGCACGTCACAAGACGCCTAGGCAAAGTCCTTCTGGTCTTCTACTTCCACTTCACATTCCTGACTCCCCATGGATCAGTATTACGATGGATTTCATCACCGACCTTCCTCGAAGTCACGATTTTAATACCATCTGGGTCGTGGTAGACCGTTTCTCCAAGATGTCTCACTTCATCCCAGGTAAAGGCCTTCCTTCAGCTTCTGAGCTTGCAAACCTGTTTTAAAAGAATGTGTCCTCAGGAGATCATCAGTTTGTGGCTAGATTCTGGAGAGCCTTTTGCACCAAGATTGGAATCAAACTCAAATTATCTTCTGTTTATCACCCTCAAACTAATGGACAAACGGAGAGAGTAAATCAGGATCTGGAATGTTTCCTGTGATGCTTTGCTTCGGAGAATCAAGCTTCTTGGAGTGACCTCCTTTATTGGGCCGAATTTGCCCATAATAATCTCTTACATTCTTCCTCGGGTTATTCTCCTTTTTTTGTGGTCTATGGCAGACATCCTACTCCTACTCTCCTTTCCGAGACTCCAGCTTCTCCTGTGCCTGCGGCGGACTCCCTCATTCACAATTTATCACAAATCTGGACCAAAGCCAAGGCGACACTTTCTACTTCGGTGCAACGATATAAGATTGCTGCCGACCGTCGTCGAAAGAATCTTCCGGTACTGAGAGTGGGAGATCATGTATGACTGGTGACTCACAACCTCCGGCTCTGAGTTCCGTCACTGAAGTTGGCTCCCCGGTTTATAGGTCCTTTTACCATCTCTCAAGTCATCAACCCCATTTCTTACAAACTCTCATTACCTCCTTCCCTCAAAATCCATGACACTTTCCATATCTCCCTGCTGAAACCTCTAGTCCTCAACAAATTCTTCAAGGAACCTGTCTCTCCTCCACCCGTCAAGACCTCTCTGGGGGACGAATTCGAAGTGGAAAGAATTCTGAAGATTTGTTTTGTTCGAGGTAATCCTCAGTGTCTTGTGCATTGGAAGGGCTATGATACTGAGGAGAGATCCTGGATTCCGGAGGCTGATCTTCATGCTCCTCGACTCTTGGCCAAATTTCTGAAGATCAACCCTTCTTTGTGGGAGAGGAAGAGGGGGGGTACTGTCAGTCGGGGATGGACGCCTTCCCTACTTCTGTTGGACTGGCCTGTCGGGTGCATGCGCCCTGTCTCGTCTTGTTGCCTGGCAACGGGATGCTACGTTCCACGTTGGATTCCCCACCTTTGGCTCTTCCAATCATCAGCGATCTGGCCCTATTTGAACCTGGCACTGGCACCATTAGGGTGCCAGAGTAACAGGTTATACCTGGTGTTCCTGGTTATCCTGATCCTGATTGTGCTCCAGTGTTCCTGCTATATTGTTGTGACCCGGCTTGGCGACTCCTCCTTTATCTTGTGACCCCTTTGTACTGCGACCCCAGCCTGTTGACTACCCTCTTGGATTCTCCCTGGTACTGTTTATTCCTGATTGGCTCGACCCGGACGTCTGACCCCTCTACACTACACCGGCAACTGGCTAGTAGGACCGCGACCTGCGTACCCTGTGCAGCAAAGTCCAAACCTCCTTGCGGGGGTCCCTGGCCAATACATGGAGTACGTTAGACTCCGCACCTATTAGTTCAGTAGCGTTAATACCAGTTAGTGTCCTGCTATTGTTATCCTCAAAAAACTAACGGCCTGACAGCCTCTTTATGATGCTTTTTCTCCCCTTGATTTTGGTCTCTGGGTACAAGTGATAGGTACACTTTGACTAATACATAGAAAGTAGGACAAATGAGCAACTAAATTTAGCAGTAGTAAGCCAGCAACAATATATACACATTCGTGTTTATTTAATAACATGGTGCAGAACCTGTGGCTGCTGCTAGTCTCTTGCTCAGTTACCGCTTGTCTGAATCCTTGAATGCTGGGAGCCCTATTTGGAGAAAAAAAAATGGGTACATGACATTTAGAAAACTCCAACTATTCCCGGCATTAAATAAATAGCACCCACATTTAATAATTAGCTCTCTCTCCAGCCCCAACATTAAAATGCTAGTGTTCACATTTAATAAATAAATCTATTTTCCTCCCTCCAAACAGCCCCAGCAACAAATTAATAGTATTTACGTTTAATAAATATAACTATTTCCCACACCCATCCAGGCATTAAATAATTCATATTTACATTTAATAAATAGCCCTCTTTCCCAAAATCAGCCCCACATTCAATTAAAAGCCCCTTTACCATCAAACACACACACTACATTGCCACCATCCCCCTTGCCATCACACACACACACACACACACACACACACACACACACAACACTGACACCAGCCCTCTTGTCAGCACACACACAAAACACTGACACCAGCCCCCTTGTCATCACACACACAACACTGACACCAGCCCCCTTGTCATCACACACATAACACTGACACCAGCCCCCTTGTCATCACACACATAACACTGACACCAGCCCCCTTGTCACCACACACATAACACTGACACCAGCCCCCTTGTCATCACACACACAACACTGACACCAGCCCCCTTGTCACCACACACACATAACACTGACACCAGCCCCCTTGTCACCACACACACATAACACTGACACCAGCCCCCTTGTCAGCACACACACATAACACTGACACCAGCCCCCTTGTCATCACACACATAACACTGACACCAGCCCCCTTGTCACCACACACACATAACACTGACACCAGCCCCCTTGTCATCACACACACAACACTGACACCAGCCCCTTTGTCATCACACACACAACACTGACACCAGCCCCCTTGTCATCACACACACAACACTGACACCAGCCCCCTTGTCATCACACACACAACACTGACACCATCCCCCTTGCCATCACACACACACACACACACACACACACACACACACACAACACTGACACCAGCCCTCTTGTCAGCACACACACAAAACACTGACACCAGCCCCCTTGTCATCACACACACAACACTGACACCAGCCCCCTTGTCATCACACACATAACACTGACACCAGCCCCCTTGTCATCACACACATAACACTGACACCAGCCCCCTTGTCATCACACACATAACACTGACACCAGCCCCCTTGTCATCACACACACAACACTGACACCAGCCCCCTTGTCACCACACACACATAACACTGACACCAGCCCCCTTGTCACCACACACACATAACACTGACACCAGCCCCCTTGTCAGCACACACACATAACACTGACACCAGCCCCCTTGTCATCACACACATAACACTGACACCAGCCCCCTTGTCACCACACACACATAACACTGACACCAGCCCCCTTGTCATCACACACACAACACTGACACCAGCCCCTTTGTCATCACACACACAACACTGACACCAGCCCCCTTGTCATCACACACACAACACTGACACCAGCCCCCTTGTCATCACACACACAACACTGACACCATCCCCCTTGCCATCACACACACACACACACACACACACACACACACACACACACAACACTGACACCAGCCCTCTTGTCAGCACACACACAAAACACTGACACCAGCCCCCTTGTCATCACACACACAACACTGACACCAGCCCCCTTGTCATCACACACATAACACTGACACCAGCCCCCTTGTCATCACACACATAACACTGACACCAGCCCCCTTGTCATCACACACACAACACTGACACCAGCCCCCTTGTCATCACACACACAACACTGACACCATCCCCCTTGCCATCACACACACACACACACACACACACACACACACACACACACACAACACTGACACCAGCCCTCTTGTCAGCACACACACAAAACACTGACACCAGCCCCCTTGTCATCACACACACAACACTGACACCAGCCCCCTTGTCATCACACACATAACACTGACACCAGCCCCCTTGTCATCACACACACAACACTGACACCAGCCCCCTTGTCACCACACACACAACACTGACACCAGCCCCCTTGTCATCACACACACAACACTGACACCAGCCCCCTTGTCACCACACACACAACACTGACACCAGCCCCCTTGTCATCACACACACAACACTGACACCAGCCCCCTTGTCACCACACACACAACACTGACATCGCACCCCCCCCTTACACTTACCTTGCAGCCATGCTGTCTTCTCTGCTCACATGAAACGGCGGCACCTGTCACATGGTGTGCGTCCCATGTGATATCTAGTTCTTATGGGATTGGCCACATATGGGGGAGGGAGGAACGGATTTGTGACCACTGGAAGGAAGGTGGCTGGTGCCGGGGAAGGGTACTAACCACCTTCCTTGTTTAAAAAAAAAAAAAAAATATGCACAGCACACACACCAACATCTAGTGGCACACCAGTTGCGGAGCACTGCTCTAAACACACAATTGTATCTTCCTATGTGTTCAAGGGCAGGTGCATTACATTTTGTACTCAGTATTTCAACTCTTCTGCTGAATTTTAAACCATAAATACCCCCCCCCCATCTGTTTTACTAGTGATTTTAGATTCAACATACAATATCTGGTACATCTCAGAAAACAAACATTAGTTCAAAATAGATATTCAGTGTAAATAATCCACATACTTACATACAGATGGGGTTAAATATAATATCCACCCCTTCTCCACTGAATATATTCTGTCTGCTCTATCAACACACTGCTGTCTGTGCATATACCCTGACAAGCCTGTAGAACTGTTCACAGACTTGGCAGTTCCCTGTGACCTGTCATCCACAGCAGTGTGCAGGGTAAGAAGGATGAAAGAGGAGGAAAAAGGATGTCTGGTAACTCCCACCTTGCAAATCCTGCTAATCCCTGGCGGTGCAGACAAAGATTATGTGTAACAGTGGTTTTTTTTCCCTTCTCTATTCCGTTTTGTTTTTATGACGTCCCTGCCCAGACACTGATAAGAGTGTCTGCAGCACTTTGGAAAGTGAAAAAACAACATGCTACTACAGACACTGACAGCCCATGCTGAATAGTAGCAATAGAGTGGTGAGAAGCAAGAAGAAGAGGGACGGAAGAAAGAAGCAGACTAATGCTGGGCTGGCCACTAGTTAATCAGGGCGGCCCTGATTATCTCGGGCTGCCTAGATGATGTTTCTTTTCCTAAAAAAAATATAAAACAGATTTAAAAAAAAGAACAGGTGGCCTCTTAACCAGTCGGCCTACCGGGAAAACTCCCGGTGAGCCCTATGGCCAATCCGCCCCTGTTTTGGTCCATAGTACAGCTAGCCCAGGGGAGGGGGTGTTACTACGGAGAAGATAGGGAATGTGTTGCTATAGGTTGTGGGTATAGCTATAGGTGCGGCTGCCCAGTGTCAGTGGACCCCCTGGTGCCTTGTTATATATTGAATTACTAGGGACTATGGATGTATGGTGGAAATAGAAGTCCCGCACAGTTCACAGTAATTCTATATCAATTCTATATTGCAGCAATATGTCATATCATGTATTTAATACAAAATATATCAGCAGTGCAAAGGTATTTTGGATAATTTTAGTTACAATCTTACAAAAGCCTGCATTCTGTTTTTCATGCTAGATTTGATATTTGGACTATGGTTAACCTTTAAAAAGATTTTAACTTATTGATTTATCACAATTATTGACCAATGCATATGGCAATATTTTTTTTTTTTACTCTAGATCCCATCTTTCCACATTGCCATAATTCACCAGTTCAGCTTCTTTCACAAGAATTATAATCTGATAAGAAGCAGCTTGGAATTTACTGTCTTTGAAACAAAACTAAGAACTCTGTGTAAATAGTTGTCAATATTTCACCCACCTGGTTTGTAGTCAGAAATAGATTATGTGTAAATGTGTTCAATCATGATAATATTGTGCTAGGAAGGACTGACTGAGGTTTAAGTCTGATAAAGAAAATAATGCAAGCAATTTAATGTGGTCTTATTAAAAACACTCAGTATAAACAACTTTAATTTCAAGTATATGGCAAATGACAATAGGCTAATTCGGCAATTCTTATATACCGCAGATGACAGTACTGATTAATTAGGTAAGTAAACTCAGCAGCACAGTGCACCCTAATGAAATCACAGTCATGCCATACATAAGGAAAATACGGAGGTAAATGCACTGTTAGTACATGGCTGATTTGTAAACCAATGTTTTGATGATTGTTTTGTACATTAAATGTCTTTGACACATTTAGCATAACTGCTTAGAGTTGACAATACATATTGTTATATTTTATTTGGTTGCAATCTAGCTCGGACAGTGCATAGTGAAAGCCTTCAGTCCCAAAAACGTAGTCATGGCCTTGGTTTTTCACACATTTCTTTTCTGTGGAGGAAAAAGAAACTATAAAGAAAGGAAGCCCAACAGACACATGATTAGCGTAGGAATATGTGCCTGCCCCACATACTGCATCTGAGAAGAAAAATGATTGTACTGGGAGAGAAACTGTAATTCATCGCACAGAAAGCAAAACCAATAATGCAAGGGAGTTATTCATTACCTAGAACCATACAAACAAGCACTAAGAAAGCTTTCAATCTGGGAAATGTAAGCTGTATATCCAGGGCTGCCAAGAGGAATTCAGGGCCCCGGTACAACAAATTCATGGGGCCCCTCTCATAGTTGAGTATGGTAAAAAAAATTGCGCCGCCTCACGGGTGGTCGTGCATTTGGGGGCGTGGCACATGCGCCACTGGGGCGTGGCTAACACATCAAAATCACTAGGCTCTCAATTTGCCCGAGCGTCACATATGTCCAAGCACTCCTGACTTTCAGGACATCTAGCACCAAAGTGTAGTATAGAAAAAATGCAGTGTGTACACAAAGAGTTCAGTCTTGGTCTCCACCTTACATTGGGCACAACACTCACCAAAAATTTACATAGTCCCTACTAGAATCACAACATTTCACATACTGTCCTGCTCTCTCCTACCTATTCTTCTCACTTTCACCACCTGTTGCTGCATGTTTCTTTAGTTGCGGCTTGTCTGGATCCTGGAATGCTGGGGGCCCTATTTGGAAAAAAATAGCTACATTTAGATAATCCAAACAACCCTGGCGTTAAATCAATACCATCCACAATTAATAATTAGGCCTTCCTCCAGCTTCAATATTACAATAATGTGCCCCTTCATAATCGCCATGCCTTATGATCACACTGCGCCCTCCATGCTGCTTTTGCACCCTTCATCTGGCTCCCCTTCATCACACTATACTATGCTGCTCCCCCCCTTTTTCAATCCCACTGTGCCATGCCTCCCCCCCTTTTAAACTAGGGATGTGCAACGGCCACTTTTGGTGTCTCGTGTTTTGTGTTTTGTGTTCAGATTTGCTTGATGTTTTGGGTTCGGATTTGTTTCGCAAAACACCTGTCGAAAGGTTTTGGTTCGGATTTAAGGTTTTGGATTCGGATTTATTTTGAAAAAAGCATAAAAAGTTCCAAAATCAAGTTTTTGGGCTTATTTTCACTCCTGCGCTATTATTAACCTCAATAACATTCAATAACAATCATTTCCACTAATTTCCAGTCTATTCTGAACGCCCTCACACCTCACAATATTGTTTTTAGTCCAAAACGTTTCACCGAGGTAGCTTTCTGGACTGCCTAGTGGAGTGGTCCCGATACTCAATTTGGTACCGTGGCCACAATATATCACCCTCAACTGGTCTGAATTCCACCAAAAAAGTATCTGGACTGCGTAGTGGAGTGGTCCCCACAATATAATAAAAAAAAACAATTGTTCTGAATTCCACCAAACAAGTATCTGGACTGCGTAGTGAAGTGGTCCCCACAATACAATAAAAAATCCCTCAACTGGTCTGAATTCCACCAAAAAAGTATCTGGACTGCGTAGTGGAGTGGTCCCCACAATATAATAAAAAAACCCTCAACTGGTCTGAATTCCACCAAAAAAGTATCTGGACTGCGTAGTGGAGTGGTCCCCACAATATAATAAAAAAAAACCAATTGTTCTGAATTCCACCAAACAAGTATCTGGACTGCGTAGTGAAGTGGTCCCCACAATATAATAAAAAAAACCTCAACTGGTCTAAATTCCACCAAAAAAGTATCTGGACTGCGTAGTGGAGTGGTCCCCACAATATAATAAAAAAACCCTCAACTGGTCTGAATTCCACCAAAAAAGTATCTGGACTGCGTAGTGGAGTGGTCCCCACAATATAATAAAAAAAAAACAATTGTTCTGAATTCCACCAAACAAGTATCTGGACTGCGTAGTGAAGTAGTCCCCACAATATAATAAAAAATCCCTCAACTGGTCTGAATTCCACTAAAAAAGTATCTGGACTGCGTAGTGGAGTGGTCCCCACAATATAATAAAAAAACCCTCAACTGGTCTGAATTCCACCAAAAAAGTATCTGGACTGCGTAGTGGAGTGATCCCTACAATATAATAAAAAAAAAACAATTGTTCTGAATTCCACAAAAAAAGTATCTGGACTGCGTAGTGGAGTGGTACCCACAATATAATAAAAAAAAAACTCAACTGGTCTGAATTACCACCAAAAAAGTATCTGGACTGCGTAGTGAAGTGGTCCCCACAATATAATAAAAAATCCCTCAACTGGTCTGAATTCCACCAAACAAGTATCTGGACTGCGTAGTGAAGTGGTCCCCACAATATAATAAAAAAAACCTCAACTGGTCTAAATTCCACCAAAAAAGTATCTGGACTGCGTAGTGGAGTGGTCCCCACAATATAATAAAAAAAACCTCAACTGGTCCGAATTCCACCAAAAAAGTATCTGGACTGCGTAGTGGAGTGGTCCCCACAATATAATAAAAAAACCCTCAACTGGTCTGAATTCCACCAAAAAAGTATCTGGACTGCGTAGTGGAGTGGTCCCCACAATATAATAAAAAAAAAACAATTGTTCTGAATTCCACCAAACAAGTATCTGGACTGTGTAGTGAAGTGGTCCCCACAATATAATAAAAAATCCCTCAACTGGTCTGAATTCCACCAAAAAAGTATCTGGACTGAGTAGTGGAGTGCTCCCCACAATATAATAAAAAAAAACAATTGTTCTGAATTCCACAAAAAAAGTATCTGGACTGCGTAGTGGAGTGGTACCCACAATATAATAAAAAAACCCTCAACTGGTCTGAATTCCACCAAAAAAGTATCTGGACTGCGTAGTGGAGTGATCCCTACAATATAATAAAAAAAAACCAATTGTTCTGAATTCCACAAAAAAAGTATCTGGACTGCGTAGTGGAGTGGTACCCACAATATAATAAAAAAAAAACTCAACTGGTCTGAATTACCACCAAAAAAGTATCTGGACTGCGTAGTGAAGTGGTCCCCACAATATAATAAAAAATCCCTCAACTGGTCTGAATTCCACCAAACAAGTATCTGGACTGCGTAGTGAAGTGGTCCCCACAATATAATAAAAAAAACCTCAACTGGTCTAAATTCCACCAAAAAAGTATCTGGACTGCGTAGTGGAGTGGTCCCCACAATATAATAAAAAAAACCTCAACTGGTCCGAATTCCACCAAAAAAGTATCTGGACTGCGTAGTGGAGTGGTCCCCACAATATAATAAAAAAAACCCTCAACTGGTCTGAATTCCACCAAAAAAGTATCTGGACTGCGTAGTGGAGTGGTCCCCACAATATAATAAAAAAAAAACAATTGTTCTGAATTCCACCAAACAAGTATCTGGACTGTGTAGTGAAGTGGTCCCCACAATATAATAAAAAATCCCTCAACTGGTCTGAATTCCACCAAAAAAGTATCTGGACTGAGTAGTGGAGTGCTCCCCACAATATAATAAAAAAAAAACAATTGTTCTGAATTCCACAAAAAAAGTATCTGGACTGCGTAGTGGAGTGGTACCCACAATATAATAAAAAAAACCCTCAACTGGTCTGAATTCCACCAAAAAAGTATCTGGACTGCGTAGTGGAGTGGTCCCCACAATATAATAAAAAAAAACTCAATTGTTCTGAATTCCACCAAACAAGTATCTGGACTGCGTAGTGGAGTGGTCCCCACAATATAATAAAAAATCCCTCAACTGGTCTGAATTCCACCAAAAAAGTATCTGGACTGCGTAGTGGAGTGGTCCCCACAATATAATAAAAAAAACCTCAACTGGTCTGAATTCCACCAAAAAAGTATCTGGACTGCGTAGTGGAGTGGTCCCCACAATATAATAAAAAAAAACAATTGTTCTGAATTCCACCAAACAAGTATCTGGACTGTGTAGTGGAGTGGCCCCGGTACCCAATTTGGTACCGGGGCCACAATATAATAAAAAAAACCTCAATTGTTCTGAATTCCACCAAACAAGTATCTGGACTGTGTAGTAGAGTGGCCCCGGTACCCAATTTGGTACCGGGGCCACAATATAATAATAAAACCCTCAACTAGTCTGAATTCCAGTGCACAGATGGCGGACACCGGATGGACGTCTAAAACCAACATAGCAGTTAAGGGCGCAGTTCCTCTTTTTTGTGACTGCACAAACAATTAACGTAGTAATAGAAATGACAGTTTTTTTAATTTTTTAAATATAGAAAGAAAGAAGGTAGTACTAGAAATGGCAGTAATTTTTTTTTTTTTTTTAAATAGAGAAAGAAAGAAGGTAGTAATAGAAATGGCAGTTATTCGAATCCCCAGGAGAGTCTAAGTGGGGTGAGCCACAGAGAGATTATTTCCCTCAGTTTCTCTAACAGGTTGTCAGTGTTGTGCCTCTTCTTAAAACCTGTGATACATAACTACACACACTCGGCAAAGCTTTTACAAATTATCTGCGGCAAAGGAGAGTACCACTGGACTGTACTTTAATAGCAGTACCTATTATTTTTGGGTACAGCAACAGTGAATGATCGTAGTTAGACTTTTAAATAGCAGTACAAGCTAGATTTTTTTAAATTTTGTAATATTTTTTTCAAATTATTTTTGGGAAATTTTTTATTATTTTTTTTTTAAATAAATTTTTTATAATTTTTTTTATAAATTTAAATTTGTTTTTTTTAGAACTTTTGGATAAATTGGAAATAACAATGCTCTTAGCAGAACAGACCACAGGACACAGGAAATACAGAAATAAAGAAGGTAGCAATAGAAATGGCAGTTCCTCTTTTTTGGAACTGCACAAACAGTGATGAAAATGAAGGTGGAGCTGGTGGCATGTCACGGTCCTCTTCAGAGGACAATCTCCTGACCAGCAGGTCTTTGCACCGCTGTAGACTTGTGTCCACCGGAAACAGAGACACAACATACGCTTTAAACCGAGGATCGAGAACGGTGGCCAGAATGTATTCCTCTGACTTTAAAAGACTGACCACCCTCGGATCCTGGCAAAGCGTACGAAGGGCTCCATCCACAAGAGCTACATGCTTGGTGGAATCGCAATGGAGTACCAGCTCCTCCCTCACTTTCTCCAGCTGCTTCTGCAAAAGCCTGATCAGGGGAATCACCTGACTCAAGCTGGCAGTGTCGGAACTGACTTCTCGCGTGGCAAGTTCAAATGGCTGCAGAACCTTGCACAACACGGAAATCATTCTCCAGTGCGCTTGACTCAGGCGCATCCCCACTCCTTTTCCTATGTCGTAGGTGGCTGTGTAGGCTTGAATGGCCTTTTGATGCTCCTCCATCCTCTGCAGCATATAGAGGGTGAAGTTCTAGCACGTCACTACCTCTTGTTAATTTAGATTGCAAGGCTTGTAAATACTTTGAAGATAAAAAAAGCAGGCTGCACAGACTGTAGAACTAGAAATTCAAATATACAAAGAAATGGACAAAGGCAGTGTGGTATCTGTCTGCATCAGATCCCCTCTCCACTAGGAGTAAAATAGAAAACTATTCAGCCGTTATATAATCTAGAATATAAATAGAAATTGAGAAAGGCAATTTGGTATCTGTCTGCATCATAATCATCAACATCCTCCTCAGCGCCAGCTACATCAATATCCTCCTCCCGGTGTACAACATTCACACCTTCATTAGCCAAATCTGTAACTGGACTGTGGGTGATCCTTCCAGCATATGCAGAGGGCGTGGTGCAAATGGTGGAAGGAGCCACCTCTTCCCGTACAGTGATGGGAAGGTCAGGCTTCGCAACCACCAACACCCTTGGACTCGCCTTGGGGATTTGTTATAATTTCTCTTTAGAAGGCAGAGTTGTTTGCTGTGTTGTTGCTGACAGCATAACTCTCTTAAATTTTTTGTAGGGGGGGGAGGAGGGCTTAGTTCCGTGGGTGAAGCTGAACCACTAGTCATGAACACGGGCCAGGGCCTAATCCGTTCCTTGCCACTGCGTGTCGTAAATGGCATATTGGCAACTTTACGTTTCTCCTCAGATGATTTTAAGTTTCTCTTTTTGCTACTTTTACTGAGCTTGGGCTTTTTGGATTTTACATGCCCTGTACTAGGAGATTGGGCATCGGGCTTGCCAGACGACGTTGAATGCATTTCAGCGTCTATGTCATGACTAGTGGCAGCAGCTTCAGCATTAGGAGGAAGTGGGTCTTGATCTTTCCCTACTTTATCCTCCAAATTTTTGTTCTGCATTGTATGTAGCACAAGAGAGTGTACCCCGAAGCCACATACACTCGGCAAAGCCTTTAAAAATTATATGCGGCACAGGAGAGTACCACTGGACTGGAGTTATACAGCAGTACCACTGGACTTATACTGCAGAATCAGTGAAATTTGTAATATGGCAGTAACAACAATGGACTTATACTGCAGAATGAGTGAACTTTGTAATATTGCAGTACCACTGGACTTATACTGCATAATGAGTGAACTTTGTAATATTGCAGTACCAATGGACTTATACTGCAAAATCAGTGAACTTTGTAATATAGCAGTACCACTAGACTTATACTGCTGAATCAGTGAACTTTGTAATATAGCAGTACCAATGGACATATACTGCAGGATTGTTTTGGGATATTTTTTTTTATTTTTTTTATAATTACTTTTTTGTAATTTTTTTTATAACTTTTTTTGAAATTTTTTATAATTTGGGAATAATGGGGAAATAACAATGCCCTTAGAAGGACAGAGCACAGGACACAGCACCACTGGACTGAACAGGACACAGCACAGGACCCAGCAGCACCACTGAACTCAGAAGGACAGAGCACAGGACACAGCACCACTGGACTGAACAGGACACAGCACAGGACCCAGCAGCACCACTGAACTCAGAAGGACAGAGCACAGGACACAGCACCACTGGACTGAACAGGACACAGCACAGGACCCAGCAGCACCACTGAACTCAGAAGGACAGAGCACAAGACACAGCACCACTGGACTGAGCAGAACACAGAGCACAGCACAGCACAGAACTGAACAGCACGAGATATAGCAGGACAGAGGACCACCTAACACACCCTCCCTCTACCCTGATCAATGCCCGAGTGAAGATGGCGGCGACTAGCGGGGAATTTATAGGATCCGAGTATCGCGAGATCCGACAGCGGGATTATGACTCAGAGCCTCGGTTTCAGTTTTGCAATTGGCGGGAATACCCGGATCTGTCTCGGATCGGCAACGTTCGGGTGGGCTCGGATTTCAGAATTCTCATCTCTATTTTTAACCCCACTGTGCCATGCTGCCCACCATTTTTTAACCCTACTGGCCCATGCTGACCCCTGTTTTTTAACCCCACTGTGCAATGCTGCCCCGTTTTTTAACCCCTCTATGCCCCCTCTCATTTTTTAACCCCCCTGTCATGCTGCCCCCCTGTTTTTAACCCCTCTGTGCCCCCCTCATTTTTTAACCCCCACTGTCATGTTGCCTTCCCCCCCGTTTTTAACCCCTCTGTGCCCCCCTCATTTTTTAACCCCTCTGTCATGCTGCCCCCCCCCCCCGTTTTTAACCCCTCCGTGCCCCCCCCTCGTTTTTTAACCCCTCTGTCATGCTGCCCCCCCCCCCGGTTTTCAACCCCTCTGTGCCCCCCCTCATTTTTTAACCCCTCTGTCATGCTGCCCCCCCCCCGTTTTTAACCCCTCTGTGCCCCCCTCATTTTTTAACCCCTCTGTCATGCTGCCCCCCGTTTTTAAACCCTCTATGCCCCCCCTCGTTTTTTAACCCCTCTGTCATGCTGCCTCCCTGTTTTTTAACCCCTCTGTGCCCCCCCTCATTTTATTAACCCCTCTGTCATGCTGCCCCCCCCCCCCCCCGTTTTTAACCCCCTCTGTGCCCCCCTCATTTTCCTCCCTTCACTTACCTTTTCTCCTTTCTTGGTCTTCTCTGCTGCTCTGTGCTCCATTGCTCCAGACTGACTGAATGCTGGGCATGACATGATGACATCAAACCGGGCATTCAGACAGTCTGAATGGAGCACAGAGCAGCAGAGAGGAGGGATGCCGGCTCCGCGACCAGGTGAGTATGTTTTGGTTTTTTTTAAACTAGCCTGCTCCCCCCACAAACGACCGGGACGGGCCCCTGACATGCCCGGGTCCAGGTAATTATTACCCGCCCCCCTCTCGGCGGCCCTGTGTATATCATCTAAAAGGGCAGCCATCATTGCAAGCCAACAATCCTCAGTTTGGATTTTTTTTTTAAGAGTGACATAGACAACGTGTCAATGGCCGTGTGTGTAGTGTATGCGCAGGGTAGGAAGGGAAAAAAGCTAGGAACGTTGGTCCTGATCAAACATATGGAAAGACATCATAGTCTCGTTTGACAGATAACAGTTCAAACAATAATGTTTAGATGTCCATTGTACATGTAGCGTTGTTGTTTTTATTAATGGTGATAAGTGCGATGACGGGAATGTACTCTATTGGTCATTATAGAAATTAATTTTCATCGAATTCTGGAGGAAAAACTCTAAGCTCTTAATCATTGTCATTAGGTGTAATAATCATACAAACAAATTCCAAACTAACTACAATTATCAACGCCAACATTAACTGATGGAATCATTAGATAAAAGGAAAAGTATAGTGATAATAATTATGGAATTGTTGCCTTTCAAGGTTGTTGAATCTGAGTAGTTTCACAAATAAACGCTATGCAGAACCAAAACGACAAGCACCTAGTTAAGTATTATTTTTCACAAACACCATCATTGATTTTGCCATTCTCGTCACCATTAGTTCCCACACGTTTAAATAAGGAGATAATGAAGTGTTGCCAAGCCACTAGAGATGGGTGAGTCAATTCTAATGAAATTCAAATTAAATTCTAATCTGTTAATTTACAAATAGGTCCTGAGAATTCAGCAAATAATTAAATAAAAACACCAATTGTTTACAGTATAGTAAAGAAATATAAATAATCATAAATAATCCCCCCCCCCAGTGCACTGTGTAAAAAATGAATAACATCTCCCCCACAAAAAACCTTAACCAGTTCCAGTGCAAGACAGCCTGAACTGGCTTTATCTGTAACAGAGAAACCTCATGAGTAGGGTCCCCTTGCCATCATTAAAACCTGCTGGTCAGCACATGTAATTAATATTTAATATTGGTAATAAATTAGTTTTATTAAAGGTGGCAAGTGCACAAACAAATTTACTTTTCTGCAAATGGATCACATGTAATTATTTATTTTTTCACAATGATTTGTTGAGGTCAGCGACATCAATTTGCTTTTTTTATTTTCAAATCCAAGTGAAGTTCGTTGCTTGTGAGCCAAGATGTTGCCTAATGGCGGCAAACATAATTTCTGAGGCTTCATACTGCACTACACACCACCTTATGTTTACAACATTTGTACAATAAATGACATACAGCACACTAAATCTTGGATTGCAGAAACCTCACTGGTTGTCCTCCAGACAACTAAAGATTGGAATTATGACATCCGACAATGGCTCAAACATCTTTGCTGTCTTGCCATCGGAGCAAACACCACACATTCCCTGCTTTGCTCATGTGCTTACATAATAGTACAAAGAATCTTTGCACATACCAAGATATTTAATACAATTAGCTAAAAGATATCTGCATTCAAAATTAGAAGGGTAGTAAACATATCAAGGAAACAAAACAGACAAATATTTAATTACAATCCTGCTGGATTTGTGCCTAACATTTTTGAACGTGAGTCATGCTTGTGCATTACTAAGAAATGTTTACACCATCAGTTATTCATACAGAAAGAAATGTGTCAGAGAAAAAAATAAGTGGTAATTAAATTCACCAAACTCAGCAAAATTCCCTCCAAGCAAAAGAGAAAATCCAATAAAATCTAGTTTTTAGCAGGTCTTGTGGGGTGCTCCCAGTATGCAGTGGTTAGATCCTACCTAAATGGTCCAATCATGGGCTTCCAAGGCTCATTGATGCACATGGGGAGTGAAGGCTGGCCCATTTAGTCCAATCCCACGGAAGAGCTACTGTAACACAAATTGCTGAAAAAGTTAATCCTGATTATGATAGAAAGGTTGCTGCGTATGTAGCTATGTAGCTGCAGACCAATCAGAGTGCCCATGCTGACCCCTGTCCACCACTGAAAACGCCTTCAATGTGCATGTGAGTGGCAAAACTACACCATGGAACAATGGAAGAAGGTGGCCTGGTCTGATGAATCACATTTTCTTTTATATCATGTGGATGGCCAGGTGCATGTCCATCATTTACCTTGTAAAGATATTGCACCAGGATACACTATGGGAATAAGACAAGCCAGGGGAGGCAGTGTGATGCCCTGGTCAATGTTCTACTGGGAAACCTTAGCTCCTGGCATTCATGTGGATATTACTTTGACACGTACTACCTACCTCAACACTGTTACAGACAAAGTATATCCCTTCCTGGCTACAGTATTCCCAGATGTGTGCAGATAATGCACCCTGACACACTGCAAAAATTGTTCAGAAATGGTTTGAGGAACATGACAAAGAGATCAAGGTGTTGACTTGGCCTCCAAATTCCCGAGATCTCAGTATGATCAAGCACCTGTGAGATGTGATGAAAAAAACAAGTCAGAGCCATGGAGGCCCCACCTTGTAACTTACAGGACTTAAAGGATCTGCTGCTACATCCTGGTGCCAAATACCACAGGACACCTTCAGAGGTTTTGTGGAGTCCATGCTTTTACGGGTCAGAGCTTGGTGGCACGAAGGGGACCTACACAATATTAGGCAGGTGGTTTTAATGCTGTGGCTGATCAGTGTATATAGATGCAACAATACAGAAAATTTGGAACAAATACATTTTCCATAACGTGTAAACTAGATTCAAAAGGTTTAATAAAATGCAAATACATCGTAATCATATACATTTTAAGCACAACCCTCTTCAGATAAGATTACTTGGACACTTTTTATTTATTGTTTTGTAAGGGAAGTGTGTGTACACTGTACATTTTGCACTTAAGTAGCCAATACAAATTGTTAAAATAAGAGTAACTTGTCATAAGTCATAAGATGTTTAACCCAATTAGTGAATCAGTGTTGAGAACTGGAAAAATAGAGATTCTTTTTTATATTACAGTTGAATGTTATATGTGCACAAATGAACGGTCACTCATGCAAAAAAAGGTGTGAGACATAACCAAATAAGAGTTTGTATGTTTTATATGTTGTAAATTACTTCTGGGGGTAAATGTATCAAGCTGAGAGTTTGAAAAAGTGGAGATATTGCCTATAGCAACCAATCAGATTCTAGCAGTCTTTATAAATTTACCCCCTGTTGTTTTTTTTTTAAATGGACCATTTGATGGATGTCTATGGATCATCATCATCATCATTAATTTATCTAGCGCCACTAATTCTGCAGAGCTGTACAGAGAACACACTTACATCTGTCCCTGCCCCATTGGAGCTTACAGTCTAAATTCCCTAACACACACAAACCGACAGAAAGAGAGACTAGGGTCAATTTGATAGCAGCCAATTAACCTACCAGTATGTTTTTGGAGTGTTTGAGGAAACCGGAGTGCTCGGAGGAGACCCATTCAAACACGGGGAGAACATACAAACTCCACACAGACCATGGTTGGCAATTGAACTCATGACCCCAGTGCAGTGAGGCAGATGTGCTAACCACTTAGCCACCGTGCTTTTGAAAAGGTAGTAAAGAGTCACCACTTACTGTCACAATGGGTGCAGCGAACAAGTACCCCTATCAATAACATTGTACATATTGGACAAATATAATTCTCTGTTCTCAACATAAATATGACAAAACCAACAATATCATAAATTATATTATTAACAATTCATAATAGTTTTATTAAGGATAAAACTGTGAAGCTAAAAACAATTTGTAAAATGGAAAACAATTACCTACAAATCTATTGAACTCCTACAGAGCATGGTGTGAAGTGAAACTACTAGTATACAGTATATTGGATGTTTGTTTTCAAAATGTATTATATATTGTGACAATAAGGTTAAGTTGTTAGGGTGGAAATGTGTAGAAAATACAAAAAAAGACAGCTGTAAAAACATAAATAAGGCAATGCTGCAGTATTGGTTACACAGCGAGCAATTGCAGTGTGCACAGGAGTCCCAGCCGTCTGGTTTGCTAGTACTATTAGTTAAACATGTTCAGTGTCGGACTGGGGCATGAAGGGCCCACCAGGGGACTGCAACACTAGGGGCCCAGCAGAGGGGTTGTGGCCAGCCATCATAGAGGCGAGATCAGACACTGGAGGGGGAGTGATCAGCCCATGAAGGACAGCTAGCACGATAGTGTAGTATATAAAGAAAGCAGTGTGTATATAAAGAGTACACAGTCTTGACCTGCCCCTTAGATTGGGCAGAACAGTCACCAAAAATTGAGATTGTCCCACTAGAATCAGAACATTTGACAGGCTGTCCTACCTGTGCTTGTCACTTTCACAACCTGTGGCTGCTGGTTTCTTTAGTTGCGGCTTGTCTGGATCCTGGAATGTTGGGGGTCCTATTTGGAAAAAAGATGGGTACATTTAGAAAATTTCAACCAGCCCCGGCGTTAAATCAATAGGACCCACAATTAATACTTAGGCCTTCCTCCAGCCCCAACATTAAAGTAATAGTATACCCATTTAATAAATAAACCCATTCCCTCCCTCCAGACAGCCCCAGCAATAAATTAAAAGCATTTACGTATAATAAATATACCTATTTCCTGCAACCGTTACTGCCATTAAATAATTCATATTCACATTTAATAAATAGACCTCATGCTCTTCAACCCAGCCCCTCATTCAATTAATAGCCCCCAAACCACCCCTCTTAAATTAATAGTCCCCACTATAAAATTAAATTGCTGCACCATCATCCCACAAACAAAATAGCACCCATTAGTTAGCCACCACCTACCACACACACATTGCATTTCCACAAGCCCAATGTGCCATCACACACACATTACTTTGCTCCTTCATCACCATGCTGTGCCTCCTTATGATCACACTGCGCCATCCATGCTGCTTTGGCCCCCCTTCACACTCTGCCATGCTGCTTTGGCCCCCCTTCAAACTCTGCCATGCAGCTTTAGCCCCCCTCACACTCTGCCATGCTGCTTTGGCCCCCCTTCACACTCTGCCATGCTGCTTTGGCCCCCCTTCAAACTCTGCCATGCAGCTTTAGCCCCCCTCACACTCTGCCATGCTGCTTTGGCCCCCCCTTCACACTCTGCCATGCTGCTTTGGCCCCCCTTCACACTCTGCCATGCTGCCTTTGCCCCTTTTCTCTCTCTGCCATGCTGTCTGTGCTCCCCCTTTACTCTCTGCTATGCTGTCTGTGCTCCCCCTTCACTCTCTGCCATGCTGTCTGTGCTCCACCGTCACTCTCTGCCATGCCTTTCCTTTTCTATTGGCTTCTTTCTTCTCTTCTGTCTAAATGCCGACTCCTCTCAGTACCGCTCCTCACTGAACGTCGGGCGTGATGATCTTCAGTGCAAACGGAGCAGAGAGAAGGGGCACCGGCGCCGCGGTCACATGAGTGTTTTTTTTCAGTTTTTTTTTTTTTAGGTTACCCGCTCCTTCCACCAACAAAGAGGGGAGCGATCAGGGTCGGGGCCTACCGGGGGATAGCCCGGACCCTGGTGGCCTAGTCTGACCCTGGACATGCTCACAAAGAGCATACATAGGTATTTCCATCTAGTAAAACACAGGAAGAATAAGTTTCATATGGGATGCAATTTCCTTTTATAAGGCTAAAGACATGTGGCATTTATGGATGCTTGTTGATTGGCTAATTTACATACCATTCAATGTGATTGGTCTGATTCTGATTGGTGTGTGTTAGGGAATTTAGACTGTCAGCTCCAATGGGGCAGGGACTGATGTGAGTGAGTTCTCTGTACAGCGCTGCGGAATTAGTGGCACTATTTAAATAAATAGATGATGATGATCAACAACGATTGCAAATTAATTCCCTGAATGTGATTCTATGAAATTCAGATAAATTTCATTTCATAATCAAACTGATTTGCTCAGCCCATCTCTTGTCCTAAGCTCAAATGTAAACTCCTAAAATGTATATTTAAGAATAATTAAGTAATTTTAGGTCACAAAGTTTATATTTGTTTTTAAATGAAAGACTTTACTTCTATTTTATAATCTGACTCCTTTTTTCCTGCTGTGATACACATAATGGCAGTGTCTTCTGTATGCAAATGAAACAAGAAGAAAATATTGTAGATTTTACCAGTTCATTCGGTTTATACTAAATAGTCATAGAGTGAAATATCCATATTTAATGACACCTGTATAGATTAATATGGGCATAATAGATCCTCATGAAAAGCATAACTGTATATAAAACTTTTAATAACGCAGAGTATTCAAAGACACCCGCTGTGTTCAAATCCAATTTCAGTGATATCATGCTTAGGGCTGTTATGTTTGCGCCCCACGCCCCTCATTTGTTCCTAAAACAGTCACAGTTTTTCATAGTGAATGTGAATGATTGCTTTCCAAAATTAAGGGGTATATTTACTAAATGGCGGGTTTGAAGAAGTGGAGATGTTGCCTATAGCAACCAATCAGATACTAGCTTTCATTTATTTAGTGCATCCTACAAAATGACAGCTATAATCTGATTGGTTGCTATAGGCAACATCTCCACTTTTTCAAACCCGCCGTTTAGTAAATCTAGCCCTAAGACTCTTGATGCGTGTGGATTAACTGGAGTAGTAATAGAAAGCTAGAGCTTGATTAATGGAGTGATGTGATCTTATAACTGCTTTTCTGCACCTGACCACCATAGGGAGTTGGATGATTCTACTCTTATTATTTTGAGTTGCTTTGGTGGACTAAAAAAATCCCATGACAAATATGTGTCCTGGTGTTCAGTTTCAAATATATGGGTGCCCTAATGCCTTTGCAGACCATTGGTTGCTCACAGGAAAACAGGAACAGTAAAATATATGATAATATCACACAGCTTCAGAATTATATAATTGGCAACAGTGAGTGTTGTAAAGATAGTCTCCATTTTATCTAGTCGTACATATTTCTATAGTGTAAATCTCTGTTGTTCTTAATACAAATGACTGTCAGAAATATTGTTTTTAGTTATAAATAAAGAAGAATAGCATCAATAAATACACAATACCTGTCCCACATGGAGACTTTAAATAAAAATATATGGCAACTTAATTTTTCAAAGTTATATAAATATCAAAGTTTTTAAAGTTTGTCTAAAATGTTTATAAATGTTATGTATGTATCTGATTGATCCAATAGATCAACTGATCAATCGAAAGAACTGTTGGTTTGTTTTACCTTCCTATAGATAAACACAATTAACATGTGTGAAATGTTAAACTTAATGAAGCTGTCTCTTTTTTCAGCATTAACTATATAACTACTAACTGTGGTTTAAGAATCAGTGCTGTGTGACTATGCTGGTGTGAGTGCAAGGATCAATCAAAAACCTCAATCACAGAGATTAAAAAAGCAAAATTAAATATTCTGTCACTTAGATGACAATGCAGCTTTAAATTCCAATCTACGGATCTGGTCCTTCTATATCCAAAAGCTGACACTTCATGGAACACACTCTTTACCATAGAATGCCTTCATGAGTGAGTGCCTTTACCACAGAGTTGCGCCCCATAATCATTCAAATGCCCTCTACCATGACCTCTCACGGTACTGGTGCACCCATGCTACAGGCAGAATGCATCCTGTGGAAGGCAGACATTGTAGCGGATGTTGAATGTACAGTAAGAAGATCATATTTTTTAATCTCTGAAGGAACAACCATACTGCTCAGCAGAAATTTGTATTCCTCCTGAAGATGGAGACTTTTACTGCAATTCACAACTGTAACTCAGTTTTGCTACATACAGATAGGCTTCTGATTTATAATGAAATACATTTTCTTTTACTCAAAGCAACATCTTCACAACTTGCAAGTTATCTCGGACTATTGAAAGCACAGCTCACGCTGTTGAGATATAAAATAAAAGTAATGTGAGTAGAATTTCAAATAATTTATACCAAAAGCAATATATCATATTTTCGCAACTTCACATTTTGAAATGAAAGATAGAATGTCCATATCTGTACCCAATATGAGCAATATCATTCTCCCTAATACATAACTTACATCAGATTTGTATTTAAAATATATTTTGGGAGCTATTCATTTCCCATCCCTATCCTTATCATTTGTAATAATTTACATCTCACTTGTTCAACAAGCCTAGCCAAGTCACAAAATCAGTGCATATAGAGGAAATTACTTTTTGTGAAATTACAGGAATACTCGTGTACATACTGTATTTAATCTAGATAGATGTTCTGTATAAGAGAATATGACTGGTTCTGTTATTAACTTTATAGTAAATAAATGAAGTATCTCAGCTTACAAAATATTTGATAGACCAAATGTAAATAAAAGCCAAGTAATGTTATATTGGTTTTATGGTTATTTTTAATAAATCTGTTATACCCATCTCATATAGCATCGGGAAAATTGGAAGATTTCATAAACATATTTAACTATTATTATTACTATTTTCATTACAGATAACTCAGAACATTATTCATATGTGTTGATTCTTTTACATTGTATAAACAACTTTTAATCTACGAAGCACATACATTACAGTAGTTGTCACAATAAACAAACAAATAAATATTATTCTAACTCTCCAATCGGACGATTACTTGTCATGTGAATCAGTAAGCATATAAATAATCATTCTTGTAACAAATAATAATTATTCAGTTTACAATCAGTACAATAGTTGTTTGGAGATGATAGCCACATTTTTTCCAGAAGGCATCAGGGCCTATAAACCTATCTGTATTTAAAGTTTAATTGGATACAGTATTCAATATTTCCATTTCTATGTTCCTGCTAATAGCATTTGCATATAGCAGTATGTAAATATCTGTCCACCCCTGGTCAAATGAAATGTTTCACTGAAAACCTCTGCAGGGCACAAACCTAAACCTGGCATATTTTTGCATATTTTAAGGCACAAATACCATTTGCTGAATTTAACAGATTGGAACAACATGTAAATGTGGCAATCCATTCATCAATACTGTTTTAAGGCCTAAGAACATGATTGACTTAAGCTTAAATAAAGCTGAGTGAACACAATTCCAGTGTTGATTAAATATCCTGACCATTCTGAAGACTCAAATATAAAATACTAAAGCCACTTGACTCTTACAAAGTATGGATATGCTAGGCAGAACCCACATATCACTCACTGTAAAGGATCTGCAGAAAAGTTGTGCTGACACTGGAGAAGTGGTTCAAAGCCTTCCATAACACAACAATGATCTGCATGGGAGAGTTGTCAGAATTAACTTTTCCTATGACTTCATCACAAATCTCAACACCTGAGACATCATCATCATCACCATTTATTTATATAGCGCCACTGATTCCGCAGCGCTCTACAGAGAACTCACTCACATCAGTCCCTGCCCCATTGGAGCTTACAGTCTAAATTCCCTAAGACACATACACACACACAGAGAGACTAAGGTCAATTTTTGATAGCAGCTAATTAACCTACTAGTATGTTTTTGGAGTGTGGGAGAAAACCGGAGCACCCGGAGGAAACCCACGCAAACACGGTGAGAACATACAAACTCGACACAGATAAGGCCATGATCAGGAATTGAACTCATGACCCCAGCGCTCTGAGGCAAAAGTGCTAACCACTTAGCCACCGTGCTGCCCAAACAATACTTGGATAAGCCAGAAACTCTTTGGGAAAAAGTAACGTGGACTGGTGAAACAAAAAAATAACTTTTAGGCCTCAAACGTGAATCACATGAAGAAAATAACACCTTGCCAATTGGTAAGCATGGGGTGAATCTGTTCTGCTTTGGCTTTTAGTGGCAGTCAGTGAGTGACACAGATAAAATTGCCCAGGTGGGAGGAAGAATTAATTCTTAGAAGCCAAAGCCTTCAGTCAGCGAACATGTCTTAAATCAGCTATGAAGTACTAATATAAATGTAAAATTAAGATTATAGAATGGACTTTATATTATTTCTGTGTAAGATCCCAAACATGAAATGCATACAATAACAGCAGAGAAAATTTCTTAACTAACAGACTGGTTATAAAGAACATCTCAAAGCTGTGTGATATTAATACTTTTGCATATGAAACATTTACTGTTATTTTGCAATCTATTAAATTCAGAAAATAAAAGGCAATTGTGCACTAAAATGTGTAAATATGACGATTGTTAACTTCATCACCATCATAACCAACATCACCAACATCATCGTTGTTTATTTGTATGGCACCACAGATTCTGTAGTGCTTGATATAGTTGACATAAATGACATACATGAAACAGATATGAAAACAGTAATCATAATAACAGGTACAAATGTGCATAATAAAAATGCATGGATGCAATTAACAGAACAAATGGCATGACATGCCGAAAAATCAGCACCAGACATGACATACGAGGTAGACCAACGATGAACAGATGAGAGTGTAAAATTAGTTTAGTTTGTGAAAGAAGTTTAGGTTGGGTTATGGACCAGATTTTGGCAGCCACTAAGATCTGGGGGTAAATGTATCAATATGCGGGTTCTTCAACACCCGCGTGTTCAGCCTCTTCCGCGATTAAATTTCAAGCGGCGCTGCATTGTAAAGGGAAGTTAACCCTTTACAATGCAGCGCCGCTTGAAATTTAATCGCGGAAGAGGCTGAACACGCGGGTGTTGAAGAACCCGCATATTGATACATTTACCCCCTGGTGTTTCAGTTTTGTTATCCTCACCAGTTCCCTCAAAGTAGTACAATCACCCTTGTAGGCCACAGGTATGGCTGTACAGCAGGACATGTGAGAGTCTATCCGATAACCTCAACGTCAGTTAAGAATCCACGGCAGATCTGGCACAGGACAAACCTCCTACAACAGGTCTCATTCACTGGCAGAGCCTCCTACTTCAGGCTGGGGGAGGGCACGAGCACCATTGATGAAAACAGGTGAAGCCCTGGACTAAGAGTGCGGACAGGCCAAAAGCAGCACATCTGCCAGAATACAGAAGAAGCCCCAATACGACGGGGGTCATTCCTTGGTCATTATTTATTTTTGACACTATCAACCTGAGACATTCCAAGCTAGGACCAGCATGGGGACTCTGAAATAGAGATGGGGGAACTCTGATGCTAGTAGTTGTAGTAGATATTCACTCTGCCTGTGCACAATAGCAGGAGAGGAGGGAATCCCCCCACCTAGATTTTGCCCAGTGATATAGTGTTCCACCCCTGAAAATACCCTTTCAGGAGCAAAATAGTTAAACTATAGATAATATATAACATCTTGTGATTTTTTTTTAACCCAATTAAGCTTTTTTAAATGAATAAAGTGTATTTTCTTTTGTTACTTGTATTAAATTATATGAATGCTGCACCACTTCTTCTAATTGAACTGCTGTTTTCAAATCTTCCGCTGCTTGGCTGATGTGATAACTTATTCACTGACCTGAGCAGCAGGGGATTTGCAAAAATGTTTTAAGTGAAAGAAGCGGTGATGGTGAGCTACAGTGGAACCCATATAATACAAAGTACATTTACTTTTTATAAAGAAAAATATATATAAAAAAAAAGTAATTGAAATGGTACTGCAATAAAAAATAGTGCTTTATTCTGTGTATTATACCACCAGATGCTGATTGGAGAAGTCTTGTAGGCTGAAGTTTTTTCAGGTTCCTTTTTCTTCCTACTTCAGAGTTCTCCACATCTATAATTATCCAGACCTGCTCAGTAAGACTGCTGGCAGACGCTGCATAACAGCAGCCATAGCAGGTACAATAATTCCTTCTGGCTAGTTCCACCAGCTCCTCTAGGAACCCTTTGGGATTCTAGCAATAGTCATCAACTATTGTATTCTTGTCTCTTTGGTATTGTATGCCAGATGGTAACTGAAAATTAAAGGAAATTACAAATGGGATAAACTGTTAAACTATACTTATTACTTCACTTAGATTTTATTTTCAGTGGCACGGCTCGCCAGACATTGAAATCATACTGTGCAATGTGAGTGGGTGGTTGCAAAATTAGCATTGGCAGAGAGTCAATAAAAAAAATACAGTGATAAATATAGCAATAATTATTACATTTTATTTCCATGTCTGTTTTTTTTATGTTAATGTTAGAATGTGAAAAGTTTCAAGCAACTTCACAACAGATGACATATTGGATCTTAATTGTACATCAGCACTTACCTGAATTTTATGGTCTACAGATTAGTTTGTGAAGTCTGAAAAAAGTATCAGAATTTGGAACAAAATTGTCTTTTAAAAATGATCCAATCACTGTAGTCTAATTTGGTCCCACATGTTTTTGTACAATGTTACTGTTTATAGCTGAGATGAAGCTAACAGATCTTCCCATGTACAGAGACATCTAAACGAGCACTGGGCCATCCATTTTTAATCCATTCCATTTAAAATATTCCACTGAAACTGGTCTCACAGAAGTGATCAGTGATCAACTTATTGCAAAGTCAAGGGGTCATTTCTTCATACTCATTCTCCGGGGCCACTCTGCTGTTTTTGACACTGTTGATCACCCTTTTCTTCTACACTCCCCGACTCTACCTTAAAAACATTGCCAGAACATGCCCTTTTCTTACTCTACATGCTACCAAAGCTCTTATCCATTCCCTCATAATTTCCTGTCTTGACTATTGCAATTTCCTGCTATCTGACATTCCTGACACCCATATATCCACACTTCAATCCATCCTAAATGCTGCTGCAAGACTGATCTTCCTCTTTCACTGATCCACATCTGCTGCACCACTTTGTACATCCCTACGCTGGCTCGCTGTGTCCTCCAGAATCAAATTCAAATTACTCACCCTTAGCTAGAAACCTCTCAACTACACTACCCCTGCATACATGTTAAAACTCATAGCAAAATACACTCCCTCCCGCCCTCTTAGATCTTCCTCTGACCTATGCCTTGTCTCATCTCTGGTAACCACCTCTCACTCGCACCTAAAGGACCTCTCCCTGCCACTCTCAATCAGACTTTCCCACAGCCTTCAAATCTTTAGAAGCTCTCTGAAAATCTATCTATTTTTTTATAGGTGACTTTATCCCTGATAACACCATTCACACAGGCCCGGCGCTCCCATTAGGCAAAGTTAGGCAGTTGCCTAGGGCGCCGGGCTCTGGAGGGCGCCACAGAATAAAAATTACTTTAAAACTGTGTGGCGACCGCTGACCATACCTTCCACGGCTGCCGCACAGCTTCCGATAAATCCACGGGGAGGGGGAAGGGGCTATGGATCACCACCGCCGCCTCTCTGCTCCGATTCCTCCCCTCCACTCACTGACTGTTGGGCGTGACATCACGGCCCAACAGTGTCAGTGAGTGGAGGGGAGGAGAAGGAGCAGAGAGGAGCAGCTTTATGGCGGCAAGTAAAGGTAAGGAAAGACGTGGGGAGGGGGGGGGGGGCGCGAATTGTGAAAGTGTGCCTAGGGTGCCAAGGACCCTAGCACCAGCCCTGTATTCACACTAATACACCCTCACAAAACCACACAAGACGATACCTGGAAGTTAAAGGGGACACTATGTCTACCATTATCTGTATTATATTTTTAACCTATATTGGTATGTAATATATTTGCTAATAAATTGGATTACAGAATCCACTACTTATTTTTTTTAGACTCATTGCTATACATTCCTACCCCCACACACACAAAAGGACATAAAGAACAGACGTGGAGCATCAGTCGTTTCAAACATGAATTCTAGTGAAACAGTACCCCCTTTCCTCAATTTACAAGTCATCGCTATATTGGGTAAGACAGTATCCTGATTTTTTTATTTGAGCTAATATATTCATAGGATAAGGAAACAAGCTGAACTGTTTTCATGTACCTGAGTGTGAACAAGCAACATGAGTTTCTGGTTTTCCATATACCCTGAATTTTTGTCATTCTACCACAAATCTTGTTGGAAGGACTTACGAGAGATTGAACTGTCATGTTACAGCAGTAAGACCCATGAACTAATTTACCGCTTACCAAGGATAACTTTAATTTAATTGGAAATTAATTTTATTTCTTGTATTTTTAACATTTGGGACATTACTATTTGTATGTTGTAAGTTATTATTTTAATTCAAAAAAGCATACAACAATAAAATATACAGGGCAAATGCATGGTGTCGCATTTATGCCTGTGAATTATCGCATTTTTGTGGAGGTGAACTCAGACTTATCCTTCGGGCCACAGTTAACAAAATGAATTAGAAACAAGAGATTAGCGGTTTGGACTGGTTGATATTCAACAAGATCCGACTTTAGGGACCAGAGTGAAAGCGAGTCGCAGCTTGGGTTTGCACGCTAAATTCTTATCTCAAAAGGAGGCAAAACGTAATTTACAGGATATTTGTTTTGCAAAACTCACTGGCTATTAACAGCAGAATCCAATATACAAATTGATTTATTTCTTTAAAAATTAAACTTTTTTAGTGAAAGTAATCTTGTATGGGCCATTGAGATCTGAAATAATTTTGAAAAGGAAAAAAACACTATATATTGTAATGCAAATATTGTGTTATGTGTAATATTGTAATACTTTCTATTTTTCAATACTTGTCAGTTGTGAAAGGCTCCTTCAGTGACATCCATATTAAAGAAAAAAGGGTGTTTGCGGGTGACATTCAGCAGCAGCTACGGCCCCCCCCCCAAAAAAAAAGTTATATATTTTAATCTTTTCTATCTTTCAATATTTGTCCATTTTGAAAGGGTCATTCAGTGAAATCTATATTTAAAAATGGGTGTTTAAATGTAAGGGTTTTTTCTGGACATTTTGGACATTCAGCAACCGCATGTATAACATTGCAACAATTGCAAAAAATATGTCATCTTCCATGCCACCAACTGATGCAAGCCCATTAGATTAATTAAACAACAACAAAACTTAATGTAAGGTGCAAGAGGTATAAATGGTGAAATGCTACACACAAACTAAATTTGGAACATTACATAGCATGTATCATGGAAAGTGAAAAGATAGTAACAATCAGATGTCAGTAGATGGACAGAGGCATAAATAGATACATAGACAGGTAGATACCCAATTCTACTAAGCTACCTAACTTGCTGTTGCTATATAAATACATGAACATGCTGAGACACTAAGGTGGCCTACACCCATACTAAACAACCTCAAAGACTACGCACACAACACATTGCCAGAGCATTCATCGATAGCCAAGAGCAGGGCTTTCCTTACCTTGCCGCTATATAAATAAATTAATGCTAAAAAACGAATGTGGCCTGGACCGATACTAAAAAACTTCAAAGACTGCTTACTCTATACATTTTTTGATGGACTGAGCACTAATGAATAGCTAAGAGCTGGGCTTTCCTAACTTTTTTTACTTATATCTTCTGTGCCGTAATGCTCCACTTCTGAATCAAACTAGGGGGCTCATATATATTTATTGGTAGGGAGGGCTGAAAATCGTTTTCCTAAGGAAAGCTTCATCCAAACCCGGGGTAAAGGGCACTGTCTGAAACTTGCAGCAAAGTTGGTCCACAAGAAGCGGTGTAGTCACTCTGATGCTAGGACAACCGGGATACCTCTCACACAGCCGCTGCATCCCAGCTAGTAACAGGCAGACGAGGCACGTGGCTTTAATTAAATTAACAGGCAGAGGTCAATGGATGGACAGTGGTATGAATGAATAGAGTTAGGCATTTATGAAAATATATAGATGAAGGTGGCCTGCGCCCGTACTAAAAAACTTCAAAATCTATGCAGACAATACATTGCCAGAGCATTCATCGGTAATCAAGAGTAGGTCTTTCCTAACATTTTTTGTGCCATAATGCCACCCTTCTGAATCAAACCAGGGGCCTCGTATATATACTATAAAAGGAAACATAGTTCATAGACACTTAATCATTAAAAATGATGATTCAATGGACATACGTATGTCAACTATTGCATATGAACATCAGTAAAAGGGGTGTCATCCAATATAGAAGAGTAATGGGTGTTTGAACACAATTTAAAAATATTTGGAATAAGCTTTGGTCTATCCTATGAGCCAAAAATAAAAGAGTTTATTTAGACAGGATAATTTTATTTTTGGACATTTACCTGAAATGCGTGACATTAAGTGGTAGGGGATAGAAACAACTTTTATGCTGTGTCTAAACATTTAAATACATAAACTCCACTAAATATAAAGTTACTAAAAGTACAAAATTGTTGTAGTTTTAGTAACGTTTGTTGAAAACAAAGTAACTTTTTGTACTTTTGTTGAAAACAAAGAATAGTGAAAAAAAAATCACAGTACAAATGAATCTCAGCTTTTTTCAATTTATTTTTTACATATGTTATTTTACATAATTTATTGAATGTGACCTTCCTTATTAGGCATGTTCTAATAGGATGTCAGTGCTTGTCATTATTTTCAGGTAATAGATATCCATGCATCTCTACTTACTAACTACACACGTGCATTTTGTCATCAAAAGGAACAGTACTCCATTGAAATCACTGATTGCAGTATCTCCAGAAGGAAATAAAATATAGATTGTGCAAAGAAGAAATTGGCGCATGCTCTAAATCACAAAACTTACCAGAAAGGAATAAAGAATCTAAGCATCCATAGTTGTGGAGCAGAAAGGGGCAATTGTGATATGATAGAAGCATTCAAATGTACCCACATTTTTCACAAAGTACTGGAGGGAAGCATTCTTCAGAGGAAAACAAGTATTAGAACAAGAGAAGATACACTGAAACTGGGCAGTAGTAGGTTTAACAGAAATGTGAAAACAAATTGCTTTGTTGAAAGATAGTTGATAAATGGAATAGCACAGGTGGTAGATGGTAATACAGTAGGGGAATTAAAACATATGTGGGATAAGCATAAGGCTATCCAAAATCTGAAAAAAATCCCTAATGTTAAATAGGATCTGAGGTTAACAGGGATAAAAAATGAGTAGACTAGATGCGCTGAATGGTTCTTATCTGTTCATCCAATTATGTGTTTCAATGTTACACAGTCACACTGTATTTTTTTATTTACAGCCTAATTACAATGCCAAAATCAATAATAATAATAGTTTTTTGTATCAAGTGATATATATGGGCTATACAATGGATGCGAAATGTAAAGGAGAACTTCAATCAACATGTTTGTCCCCAATTGTAAAGCACTACAGAGTAAACTTGCGCTATTTAAATAAAGGTTAATAATAAATGATAAATGTGCTTAGAATCTAATGACAATAAAGTTTGGGACTTGAAAAAAGGCAGCCCTTAAGGATTCCTTTATTACATGAGCCAGAAAATAACCAAATGAAATGAATGAATGAATGAAATAAGAACCAGAACCAGTAAAATACAAGGAAAGTTAAAATGAATTAGTGGAAGGTCCCAATGTAACAGTAGGTTTTGTTTTTACACTTTGAGTTTTTTGTTTCTTTTGGGTATAAACCTATTTATACACGATGCATTAAAATATGTGCAAATGTGTATAAAAAGTGCCATGTGTTTCTTTATACATTAACCCCACTGTATGGCAATATATGTGAATGATATTTCTGGTAAAATAACCTTTATCTATCCACAAATTAATATGTTTATACATATCACATATAAAGCAGATGCAGATTATGAGACTTCATTGAACTTATACTCTGTGATCTTGTTCATTAAGGCATTTCTCAAAGTGATGACATTAAAAGAAGATTTACAAAGTGTAATATATAACTAATATTTTATGATTTCATTTGAAGGTAAACTGATCCCCACAAAAAATATTTGCTTTCAAATCCTTTAAAAATCTAATTGTAAAATATTTTTTTGTATGATTGGAAATTTCAGTTTTAGCTTATTGCCTTCCACTCTACGTACAAAAGCAGCATATAAATATATCACAAGAACCAGGTACAGGTATTCTCAGAGCACTGAATACTGACATTATATATCACCCCCATAACACCAAGGAGGCAGGACAGACTATTCATATGTGTAGTGAGAGGGATTGTGAGGCAGGAAATTACTAGGAACGCATTAAATGGTTAAAATGTGTTTTTTCCTGAGACAACATTTTCAGGTACAATAGATATATATCTATTTGGGGGTGCCTTACTTTCCTAATGTTTATGTATGTGGCTTATGATAAAGTATAGTGAACATCTTACTTGCTGTTGTTTGTATTTTATTTGAAAGCTCCTAAATTAATGTGCAGATATAGAGCAAATGTTGGGCAATGTATTTCCCCAAGTTGGTGTATTGTATGTAAGATTTTTACTGTAATATGATTTTTATTGATTAATAGGAGGGAAAATGTAATAATTCATGACTCTGCTGTGTTAAACGTCACCACCCTGATACATGATACAACAGCAACATCTACTACAAATATAGTATTTTAATACATTTACATAATATTGTTTTTTATTTAATATTTTACTTTTATCATTACTCAAATTCTTGTTGCACAGTTTACATGGTACTTCAGACCACCTACATACTACAGTGAGTGGCAGAGTGAATGGTACATTTTATGCAAACCAACAAACTTCATTTTGCCATTTGTGTCCCATAAATATTCTCTGTCTGTAGAATAACTCATATAAAGAAAAACATATGACCAAATTACCCCCCTATTGCACTTTAAAGCTACATTATAGGTTATCAAGAAATAACAACATGGATGAGTGTTAAATTAATGATACCTTGATAATGAGCCACAGTACAGTACAGTAAGTGGTAGTAGATGTGTGACAAAAACACCAAGGGGTATATTTACTAAACTGCGGGTTTGAAAAAGTGGAGATGTTGCCTATAGCAACCAATCAGATTCTAGCTCTCATCTATTTAGTACATTCTACAAAATGACAGCTAGAATCTGATTGGTTGCTATAGGCAACATCTCCACTCTTTCAAACCCGCAGTTTAGTAAATCTAGCCCCAATTGTACTATAAAAGGGATAGCTGTGTAGCCAAAAAAAAAATGATGTGCTAGCTAATGGGACACTGAAAGCCCTTCTCCAGACAAGTCAGACAAAGACATTATATATAAAATTTTACATAATTTGGTGATTTTCCACTGGCTAATACGGCAGAACATTCTCTAAGCTACAATAAGAAAGCCTTAGGTTGGTAGAGCATGCATTGAAGGCATTAACAAAACCATAATTTATTTGTGTTTTATGTATTCAGCATCTGGGATCCAGAATATATTAGTAGAATAGTTATTATAAAGGGATCATAGTTTCTATATTATGTCATTAATCTTATTTGCTGATCTGAACATATATGGTATGAGCTAACTACTGGGTTCCCCTGCAAAGGTAGGGACCGTGTTGCCCAGCCATTTTACTTACATTATTGTTGATTTGCTGAAACCATTCAGTCACAATGAATATAGTTTCTATATTTATTATTGATTGTTGTTATTTGCTTATAATGCACTGAGGGAAAAATGTCCTATTTTAGAGCTGCCATTATATCTTTGTTATGCTTCCTTTTAGGTTCCAGATAGGGTAAAATAGTTTCAGAGACCTGTTCCCTTTCATACCGTTAATTTGGGTTTACTTAGAGCCTTAATTAAGAGATAATAGGTCTTATGAGCAGGGCCTGATTAAGGGTTCTGGCCGCCCTAGGCTAATACAGCCGCAGCGCCCCCCCCCCCCCCCCACCTCCGAATATATAGGTGTATAGGAACACTACTGAATATGAATGTTCAGGTGTATTCTCCAGCATTCAAATTTAGACAGATTGTGCCATTGTCTCTTACCTGTTCTTGCTCTTCTCTCTTGCAACTTTGTTATCCTCTCGCTGGCTTCTGGAAAGTTGGCGTCCTTTTTTGAAGATGCAAAAATGTATTATAATGCAAACCCTAAATGATTAGGCCCTTTAGTTAAAACAAAACACTCCATTATGGCCAGCTAAAAGTACCCCATTGGACAGGCATATATAAGCAATATCTGAATATTTGTTGTCAATCAAATACAAACCTCTACCAGCCCCATCTCACTAATATTTAGTATTCTAGTGATTGCTGAGACCACCCATGTGACCACCACACAATCATGAGATTCTGCCCCCCAAAGCTGCTCTATTTTTTAAATACCCCCTGCAGCCATTTTCCTTAACCACAACCCCCCCCCCGCACAGCCATTTTCCTTAACCCCTGCTGCAGCCATTTTCTTTACCTCCCACCCTGCATCCATCCCCCTTGCAGCTATTTTCCTTACCTCCACTCTGCTAGCTAGCTATCCCCCCCATCACATCAAAACTCCCCCAGTCACATATATCAGCCCCCCTCCTCTGCCCTCCTTCATACATATCAACCTCTCTACCTCCCTATAGATTTTCATGGCAGCCCCCCCCTCCCACCCTATAGATTTGTATGACAGTCCCCCTCTCCCTCCCTATACATATGCATGACAGTCCCCCCTCTCCCTCCCTATAGATATGCAGGGTAGTCCCCCCCCCTCCCTATAGATATGCAGGGTAGTTCCCCCCCTCCCTATAGATATGCAGGGTAGTTCCCCCCCCTTCCTATAGATATGCAGGGCAGTTCCCCCTCCCTATAGATATGCAGGGCAGTTCTCCCCCTCCCTATAGATATACAGGGCAGTTCCCCCCCTCCTTATAGATATGCAGGGCATTTCCCCCCCTCCCTATAGATATGCAGGGCAGTTCCCCCCCTCCCTATAGATGTGCAGGGCAGTTCCCCCCCTCCCTATAGATATGCAGGGCAATCCCCCCCCTCCCTATAGATATGCAGGGCAGTTCCCCCCCCTCCCTATAGATATGCAGGGCAGTTCCCCCCCCCTCCCTATAGATATGCAGGGCAGTTCCCCCCCCTCCCTATAGATATGCAGGGCAATTCCCCCCCCCTCCCTATAGATATGCAGGGCAGTTCCCCCCCTCCCTATAGATATGCAGGGCAGTTCCCCCCCTCCCTATAGATATGCAGGGCAGTTCCCCCCCCCTCCCTATAGATATGCAGGGCAGTCCCCCCCCTCCCTATAGATATGCAGGGCAGTTCCCCCCCCTCCCTATAGATATGCAGGGCATTTCCCCCCCTCCCTATAGATATGCAGGGCAGTTCCCCCCCTCCCTATAGATATGCAGGGCAATTCCCCCCCCCTCCCTATAGATATGCAGGGCAGTTCCCCCCCCTCCCTATAGATATGCAGGGCAGTTCCCCCCCCCCTCCCTATAGATATGCAGGGCAGTTCCCCCCTCCCTATAGATATGCAGGGCAGTTCCCCCCCCTCCCTATAGATATGCAGGGCAGTTCCCCCCCCTCCCAATAGATATGCAGGGCAGTTCCGCCCCCTCCCTATAGATATGCAGGGCAGTTCCCCCCCCCTCCCTATAGATATGCAGGGCAGTTCCCCCCCCTCCCTATAGATATGCAGGGCAGTTCCCCCCTTCACTTACCTGTATTTGTGCCAGCGTCGCTCCTCTCCTCAGATCAGCAGATAGGAAGTGAAGACGTCCTGCTTCCTGTCTGCTGCACAGCAACAGGCAGCCTGGCGATTGGCTGTGTGTTGCTAACCACTGACCACCAATGCTTTTGATCGTTGAGCCCTCCACCCCCCCGCGGCGATCCCCAGCGGCGACCCCCCCCCACCCCACCCCGAAAAAAAAAAGGATGAAGAAAAAAAAAAATTTTTTAAAAAAAAAATACCCACAGTGCAGCGCCCCCCGGGACCTAGCGCCCCAGGCTGCAGCCTGGTCAGCCTAGTGGTTGATCAGGCCCTGCTTATGAGTTAACAATTTTGGGTGGACTATCCAGGGAAAACCAGGACACTTGGTTATATTTACAATGAACTTTTAGAATTATTTTTTTTGTTATGCAATTGCTGCCAATACAACAGCAGGTGCTTTGTTACAGTGAAGCAATACTCTATTTATACCAAATGAGGTGCATATGTTGTAGGAACCATGAGGTGTAACCAGCTTTACTTGCAGCTGAACTCCCACAGATATTCTCAGTGGAGCTGTCTCATTATTCAAATCATGGAAGATTTTGTCCTTTGGTGTAAAATAACTGCCGCACATTGTTATTATTATTATTATTATTATTATTATTATTATTATTATTATTATTACTATTATTCACATAATTCTTTAGCATTTTAAGAATATGAGGTGCAATTGACTAGGGTCTGAGAACCTTATTGTTTGACCTTCAACTGTTGCCCATCCAGAAAGTCCACAGTTTTGAAAGGGGTGGGGATAGAGCAACCTGTAGCCAATCATATCGTTGGACTGATCACAGCAGCAGTAGATGTGGCTGATCAATTTGGTGATGTTGTGGGAGGTAGTGACGTGTCCACTAGTACATTCTATGGGCCTGATTCATCAAGGGACATAAACGCCAATTTTGAGCATACATCACTCTGCGTATGGCCAGAACCGGCTCATACGCCATAGAACGCAGACATGTTCAATTCAGCTTCGGGCTCAAAGGACACTTAATTCAGCCGATGATATCAGGGAGGGAACAGGGCTGGGAAGGGGCATTTTCCCATAGTCAAACCACAAAAATGGCGTGCCAATCTCGAGCGCACGCAGCAGAATCTGATCCAAGCTGTGAGTACTTGTTTTCTAGCCGTATCTCTTGCTCCAGCTACAGGTCTAGTCTATGTGCCGATTACCAGTGATGACAGCATGTGTTTGCAATCAGGAGCAACTGTAAAGAAAAACAATTTAATGTACAGTAGACATTTAGAACATACTAATAAATGTATTTCATGGAAAAAATTTAATAAAAAACACTTTTATTTTTTAATGTTTTAACATTAATGCCTATATTATTATCAGGTGACATTAGTTAAATACACATTAAGCATAGTATGCATGCCTTGATGAATCATTGCCTTTGAGTACAGATGCTTAAAACAGCCACGTTTTGATTTTTTGAAATATGCCAAAATTGAGAAAATACTCTGGAATTGCACCAATTTTTGAACAATTAAAAAAGTCCAGCTAAATTCCAGAAAGTCGTACAGGTTAGACACATTTGAGCTTAAATTAATCAATTTTACATGTTACTGTTTTTTAATTGTGAAGGGGATCCTCAAACACGAATGGTGAATCTTAAACTTCAAACACAGAATTAGAGCAACAGTTACAAATACTAATGTTATAAAGTGTTTCATAAAAATACAGACATAATCGCTATGTACTTAAGTCCCTCATCTCACTTTTGCGAAGTCATTCACTTAGTATTCCAAGTCTGTGCGACTTGGAGTACTGTATAAATTACGAGATGCGATTTACACTTACAATTTCAGTGTAAATTGCATCCAACTCTCCATCAGGCCCCTGGTGTCCTATAGAAAGCGTTTAGTGAGCAACAGACAGAACTGAGCTACCTTGCAATGTTACATTGGAGCAACTGAAATATCAGAGGAACAGTCTGCTCTCTTGACTTGCTACTATTTATTCCTGGTTTCATATAACTGAAATTCCTCTTTGTAGATGAACGTACAAATCAATAATCTTGGTATTCTTAAATACATAATTTCATTGAAAATAGACTAAATTAAATTTGCCTCTTAATTCTGCCTATATGAAATATTAATATAATTTGGATTGATTTTTAACATACACTGTTGACATTTATTGTATGTTTGATATACACCACTGGACATACGGCAATAGTGGAAAGTAATGTAGTAGAATATTGTTTTACTGTATTTTATGGCATATTGTATATTGATCGAAAACAAATGGCTGCAAATTCTTACAGGAAAGTCATTTTTCAAGCAATGCATTTTTCTTCAAGTAAATTTCATTGTTATCATTTATTATATTAAAGGGTCCAGACAACGAATAGGTACACACACAACGCGTACCATAGAAAACATAGACAAAATTGAACTAAATAAAATAAGTGAACACACAGGAAATGATTATTGTCTACATGTACACTATGCAGATCAAAACATTCTTCAAACAATAAATAGATCTTAAAGGAGAATTTCAGTATCTTTGTAGTTTTGGGGAGCTCCATCTCTGCACCGGGCTAGTAAAACTGTTTCAAACGGGATAAGCAATGTTGCAATGACATCCCTTAGTTTTTCTAACAGGTTGTCGGCGGTATGCCTCTTAGTGAAGCCGGTGATACACAGAGAAGCATGCTTCTAAAAAATCTGGCATTGTTGTATACATGCTGCTGAAGGCGATTCACTAACCCAGTGGGGTGTCACACTCATATAATCTTTAGATTGACCAGTTCCGCTTGTCCACATATCTGTGGTTAAGTGTACAGTGGGTAGAATGGCATGTTGCAGCCCAATAATTTAATTTTTTTGAATCTTCTTGTAGAGGTGAGGAATTGCTTTTCTAGTAAAATGTTGTTGTGATGGAATTTGGAACAGAGACATAGGGCCTCAATTAACTGCCTAAAAGCAGCCGCATTAATTGTGGATATTGGATGCAGATTTAATACTAGCATAGTCGCCATGGTGTCTGTGATCCACTTTGCAACTGGGTCTCAGCTTTCATACTTGCTTCCATTTGCAAAGAATTGTTTAACAGTCAATTGCTGTAAACTACTAGTAGTCTTCTTCTTCTTGGTCTGCTTCTGGGAAGGAGATCCACCACCAGCAGCAGCAGCGGGTCTAATGGTCAAGAATTCTTCAGCGGAATCGTATATAGGAGAGGAGTCATCTAGCCCTCGCAACTTGGATGCAGAACTAACTCCAATCACTAGTGAGGATATTGATCAGGAAGGTGTTGTCAGTGTACATTGCAGGTGCCTGGATCTAGCTGAGAGAAGGGAGCTAGTTGATGCTGGAATGCTGGTTATTGTTTTTTTAGCATAAGTTTCAGATTTTCCCAACAGCTTGTCATGAACTCGCTTCAAATGGCGTAACATGCATGACGCTCCTAGATAGTTAAGGTCCTACCTCTACTGACTGTGGCTTTACAATCGCTACAAATGGCTAGACAACTATTGTCTGGGTTTGGGTAAAACTAATTGCACACATAAGAGGTGGATTTTTTAGTCTTTTGCCCAGGCATGACAATGGCCTTCTTCTTATCACTGGCACCAACTTCTTCCACTGCTGCAGGACTTACACAAACAATATCATCGTCATCAACATCCTCATTAGCACTCCCATAAGCTACACAAATATCCCCCCCATCCTGTTGCAAATCCAATGTGGCACCCTCAATTTGTGTATCACCGGCTATACTTGGGCTGCTTATCCACACATTTGCAGAAAAGGTGAAATGAGGCTTCTTTATGAGTACAGTATCAGAAATAGATAGACTCTCCTCAGACTCTTCTCAGGGATTTGTGTCACTACTGAACATATTTTAGTGCCTTACTGATGTTTTCCAGCTTGGTTTTTACACATAAAAGTTTTTGGGCACCTCTTTAGACTCGGAATGACAAGATCTTTCATCATCATGACAGACCCTAGAAGATGCCTCACTGACAATTGCAGAGCTAGCACTCATACAGAAAGGTGAAGGCCTGATTCTTTCCTTGACACTGCCTGTGCAGAATAGTATGTTGGCAATTTTAGATTTTTGTAAAGGTAACTTTGCTTTGATTCCAGGTTTTTTTTTCTTTACAAAGGTAAAAGCGTTTTTCTGACATTTCTGTTTCCCTGACTTAAAAACGCTATGCACTTGCACATAGGCTTTAGCAAATGACGTAGAGGGACTAGTATCATCATGACTAGTGCCAGGAGCTGCTTGGTGCTCCTGCACTTCTGTGGATTGATTGGAGTCCATATAGATGGCACTCAACAATGTGACTGGAGATTGAAGAGTGACAAGAACACTGTCTTCTACCCCTGTTTCTTTGTGAGCAGTGGCAGTCAGCAATGTAACTGGAGACTGGAAAATGACATGAACACTGTCTGCTACCATTGTGTCTGTATAAGCAATGGCACTCAGCAATGTGACAGGAGAGTGACAAGGACACTGCCACCCCTCCTGTTTTCTGTGTGAGCAATGGCGCTCAGCAATGTGACAGGAGAGTGACAAGGACACTGCCACCCCTCCTGTTTTCTGTGTGAGCAATGGCGCTCAGCAATGTGGCTGGAGACTGGAGAGTGACAAGGACACTGCCACCCCTCATGGTTCTGTATAAAACTATGGCTAGTTGGAGTGAAATAGTTTTCACGCTTAATAATTAGACCTATTTCCCTTTTAATAAGCCCTAATGTTAATTTAATAACATACACATTTAATAAATAGCCCTATTCCCCCTCAACTAAATTCAAAATATATATTTAAACATATTCTAATACCCTGAAAGAGTTTGAGATTTCTAGCATTGTATTTATATTTGATAAGTAGCTGAGAGCAAATTATTGTTCACTTCATTCATTTTCTGTAAAAAGATTTGCTACAGTGTTCCTCAATGGGGTTAGTGACATGAAATCTGCTCTGCATTGTGAAAATGTTCACCTTACAACAACAACTTTATTTTAAATAGCTTTTATTCTAATAAGCCAGGGTTAGTGGATATTTAAGAAAGGTTGCAAGTATTTTATGTAAGCAAAATGTTGTTTTGTCAGGTAAATTGATGCTTGTGGTTGAGGTATCTATTACTATACACTGTCAAAAATTCTTCCAGTTCATTACCAACATCCGCTGCATTTTATCTACAGCATATGACCCAATCATTAATTTACATTTTTGCCAGTGTATTAATTGTTCAGTTTAGAAATAGCACATGTATTTAGTGTTTTAAATGATGAGATTAGTTATTACTATTTCTATCAAGCAGAACTAGAACAATATTATATTACCGATGGCATTGGGTGGCTCTTATGCCATTGCAATGCATTAAGGTGCCCAGGATAGGCCCGCTTAAAGTGGGGAGATTCCCGGCCTCAGCAATTGCTTTGATCTGTACCACAATCCCCCAATGCCCACAATACTTGCTGCAATCTAGGGGAACTGATATCAAATATTCTAAATCAAAGGACACTTGAGGCTGCACATACAGACCTACAAAATAATAGCATTAACAACATTCTGTAAAACTCAGTTATGCTGAGTGCATTATTCACAATGTTAGTGTGCTCCTGTTATTTGACATGTTAAATATTTGTCATGCTTGGCATCTCTTTTGGGTGAAATGAAATCCAGTGTTGTTCAATAACCTTAGTGTGAATTATTACATTATTATTAAATTGTGTGGCTATTCATTCCTTATATTGTCATACCGGTCTTTCGTAGAGAGGGCACCACTCAGATAGTGATGAGAGGGGCCACCAGCACAGGCTACTTTAAAATGACCTGAAAAGCAAAATGATAAACATTTATTTTTTATATGATGGAGTATATCGTAAAACATATGAGAAAGGTATTTCATAACACGGTCCTTTTAAGCTGGACAGATTTTCATGGTGATCTGAAAGTGATTCAGTATGAGGCAATGTAGACATTATTTTATGCAATAACAATACATGAATTAAAGTCTCTTGCACTATTTTTCCATAACAGATATAGTTAGTTCACTCTACCATTTATATAAAGCTGTACTCACTGATAATTGAATTTGCATACAAGGCCATTCAATATACAATAAGCAATATGATTTTTTTAAAAATATTTGTGTTTCACAAACATTGTAATTTTAATCTTCCAGAATAGGATCATTAGATTTTCATTTAATTATTACAAGACCAACTTAGTTCAGCTTTGATCCCAAATCTTTTGGATGAAAGTAATCCACAAAGACAAATGGATTGTTGATCGAATTTTTCATCATATTAGATAAATTATTTCTAACACACATGCAGAATTTTTTAACATTTCGTTAACAAATGACTTGATTGAATTGTCATATTTTAAAATGTGAGGCCACCTTAACAGGTCCACTTCAGATCTAATTTATTTTCATAAGAAAAGTCCCCCTGAGCTATCAGTAATTTGAAATGAAGTGTCTGTTTATTCATTCAGACAAGTCTACTGGATATTCAAGAAAATAAAGAGACAAATCCCAAAAATACAACAATACAGAAATTAAAGTTGCTCAATCAATTTCTAGGGTCACAGTGGGTGCTTGAAACGGTGCGGTGTCCAGGAAGTAAAAAAAGAGAGAAAAATCCTCCAGCACACTGCTATGAACTAGTAATAGAGCTGCTTTTCTACTTGTACATATAAATGCAGACGTCTCAGTTACAAACATTTGCAAGAGAACCTTTAAATTGATTGAGCAACTTTAATTTCTGTAATGGAATCAGAAATGTTCATCGCTATAAAAATAGGCCAAGTGATAATGAACTACCTAAAACCAACTAAAAGGTTTTCACCAGTTGCTTAGATCATTCTCGCCTGATGAAATAATATTTCCTAATTGGACTTTGAAACAAACATATTTAAGACTCCTAAATTCACCAGCATATGCTCTTCTAAATGGTAGATCATGATTAAACTCAACAACTAGTAATTGCACTGACACTCATCAGGGTTACTAAAGCAACAGCAGAACAATCAAAAAAATGTATTTACTTAGACTTACTCTTGGTGAATTTTACATGGATAATTATGTAGGACTAAATTACTGCTATTATAGCTCTTCTATTAATATAATCAATAAGCATTTCTTTTATTGTGCAATTTCAGGCACAGCACTGTTTTTGCCGTAAATGATTCATTTTGACAAACACAATATTTTAATGTTAAAATGTTTTACAGGTGTAATTTCTTATTGATGGCATGCAGAGTTTTAGAAAATTGATTTATATGAATTTTACGCTTTAATCAATCACAACAAATAAAAAAAGATCAAAAGGCAATACCATATCCTTAAAAAAAGAGGCTGTAAAAGAAAACACCTCTCTATGCTTTCTGAGTCTCTAATCAGTCCTCTTGACTGTTGTTCACTGCTAGCAGATCTGCTGCTTGAGGTGGCAGGAAAATGCTTCCATTATCTTCTCTTATTCAAACTTCCATAAATATTTGTATATAAGTTATGTGCACATTATTTCATATTATAATAAGGTAAATAGCACAAATCTAGACTGCATTTTAAATTCATTTCAAGAATGTTGGTATCCTTTAACGCTTGCTGCAATTATTGGTCTGTGTTTTTACATCTTTAGTTGCAAATTATCTTCAATGGTTAGACCTTTTGTAAATACATTAGACCTCCTAAAAATATGCATCATGTAATGTCAGTATATAGTGTCGGAAAATTTCACATTGTGCTATTTGGGAGTATAATTTCTCTGTTGTTATTTGTGTATTTTTTTTATACATATTGTGACAGAGATTTTTCAGACTCTTTCCACAGGGTAACAGATTATAAAAGCCTTTAATAAATAATACCTTAAAAGGTGGTTCACTTTTTGTGATATATATTCTACAAAATGTGCAAGTTTGTATCCATTCACAGAGGTTTGTCTTTTGAGTTAACCCAGCTTATTTAGTTTTTTTTTCAGTTGAATAAATTTTGTAGTAGGCGGTTCTACTTCTGTATTAAACATTCTACAAGCTGCAAATGTTTTTTTTATACTTGTTGCGACAGTTTGCACTGCAATTTAGAAGTCCTACATTTTATTCATAGCAAAACAAAATTGTGACAAACATGTTTTGAAATATTGGCTTTTTCTATCTCTGTAGAGACCCAAATAGACATCTGGGCAACAGGGAACAAGTCTGGGATTAAGGCAAACAAATAAGCAAAGTCCCTTTCATATCTGAGGTCTATTTAGAAGGCAGTGATAAATTATGTTCACAATCTGACAACTCACCACCAAAAGAAACAACAAGGACTTTTGGTGTAGTCTTGTGTATATTCATAGAGTATTTTTTTTCCCCTAAACCATCTCGTGGTGCAGCCACCAGTACCTACACCACATGCCCAAGGTGTTCTCTATGTAGAGTTAGGAGAAAAGAGAAAATGTTTGTGGAAAACAAATTCTGTGGTTTCCCAAATTTTGGAGGCTATAAAAAGAAGTATGGAGAGAGGTGTGGAGGAGTTTCATGGTGCCTTGAGCCAAAAAATTGGGTGCATCAACAGGTGGGAGGGGGGGCAGAGTAAGATAAGGAGAGTCTTTCAATGATAATATGCCTGCTCATCATCAGTGTTAATGCAGAATCATGAAGGGAGGAAGGCATAGCAGGGTCAGTAGAAGTTGCACAATTGCATTTTTTCTTGGTACTTGCTGAACTAATCAATTGCCACACAATGCAGTAGGTATGCTCAAAGGTTGGAAAAAGAGATCAAATGGAAGCATGGATTATAAGGGTCAGCTTGTTCTATGTGCTGTTCTACTGGTAGAATAGACATAAAAAACACCCACAGAAGATTTTCTGATTTATTTTTTCTGCTGTATTTATGGCTTTTCAATATTTATACTACTACATTTCAAGGACTATTTTTTCCATAGGGGTATCTGTGTCTATAGATTGTAATGTACAAAATAGTTCGCTGGGTATTTGTTTCATCACTACGATGGGCAGCTCATTGTCTGTTTATATCCATGTCTCCTTTATTGGGTTATTTAGCTGGAGGAACTGATAAAGGTAGAGGAGCAATTGAGTAAGAGGTAGATGCGTTAATTTTGAATAATGCTCATGGATATGCTTTGCTAGAACCCGTAACTCAAAAGAGGGGAAAAAATTCAAATGTAGATGAATTTCTAAAACATTTAGCACATAGATACATTCTTGTTATGTCTATGTAATCATTTTAGATAAGCAATTAATTTAACTTCTTCTTTATTTTGTTATATATATGAAATCTGGGTATATGTAGAGAGTATCTGAGATATTCCTAATGGAAATATGATTAGCATGTCCATTAGTATGGGGACACATCCATCAATGAGACACTGAAATAAATGTATGACTCAGTGTTATGAATTCCTTTGGCAAGTTGGTACTTGCCTATTTGTCAGACAGTCTTAAAAGAGGGTACAGTTGGCAGTATCATAAAGAGACATCCTATTTCATCACAGCTTAATAATTTAAAAATGAATGTTTTAGTTGTGGGAGGGGACACTAATTTTCCAGATGTCTTAAGAAAAAGTTAAAAGTTGTTCTAAAAGCCAAGACACTGATAAAGTAAAATACAAGGAGCCTTGGTTAAAACACAGCTGACTCCTCTGTTCCACAATCCAGCATTTCAGCCTGGTTCCCCACCAGCGGCCTTAAAACTCTGGGTGCAGGCGGGGATTTATCGTGTCGGCCAGCTGGTGGGTTCAGCTGGTGTACTTTCCATTGCAGATATTCAGTCTAAATGGGAGTTACCAGATGCTGAGATCTGGCGGTACCTTCAAATTAAACATTTCCTGACGTCTGGTCTCCCTAGGGAGCATGTCACTAGGACACTTGCAGACTATGAGACATTATGCTGCATGCATCACTGCCCCCCCCCCTATTTGCTCTCTATTATTTACAAGCTTTTGGTAGAACACCTGTTGAGCTCCTTGCCTAGGTTCATTAGCGATTGGGAAACTGACCTAGGATCTGAGATTCGAGACTCTGGTTGGATTACAATCTTTCAAATGACCCATGCTTTATCATCTAGTATCTCGATTTTAAAAACCCACTATAAAGTCCTTACAAGATGGTACAGATGTCCCGCACACTTGGCTAGAATCTATTGCGAGGTCTCCAGCTCTTGTTGGCGTTGCACTCAAGGTCCCAGCATCCCACATATCTGGTGGGAATGCGCTTTATTGTGGCCCTTCTGGTCTCAAGTGATAATCCTCTCACAGAAACGTCTAGATAGACCAATCACTGAATCCCATTCCTTCTGGCTCCTTAAGAAAATAAATATGCCTCTGTCACGCTTTAAGAAATCCCTCCTGAAATTCCTCATATCAGCAAGGCTGTTATTCTTGTTAGATGGAGATCCACCTCCCCACCTACTATTCAAGACTGGTTTAAGAGATTGGAATTCTATAGGTCTATGGAAGAAATGCTTCTCTCAGCGGCAGACTCATTTGAAGTGTACTACGCCATTTGGGGTCCCTGGCTCAAATTCACAGACTCTTCTTGGCCCTATCCTCTGCAACATTATTCTTAGTTTGGATTATACACTTTATATAAAATTGTAGAGGAATTTCTGCAACTCCATTAGTCCTCTGAGAGTTTTCCCCACGAGCTTAGAAATATACTTAAATAGTCAGTTATCCCCCCTCGCCCATCTTGTCCTTACCTCTCCCCTTTCCCTTCTGTCTTTATGTTGTCTGCTGTTCGATTGTAATACTTAAATATACTTGGCTGCTGTTACTCTTTCATGTCTCCACACTGGCCTGGTGCCATTATGCTGTTCATATGTACAAAGACACCGAGAAATGTAACTTTCACTGTGCCTCTAATACGACCTGTTTGTTTGTTTTTCAAAACCCATTAAAATTTATTTCAGAAAAAAACATTAAGTAGGATGATGCTACATTGTTGAGGGATTGTTAATAGTGTTAGTTGTTTCATCACTTTTAAACAAGTGTTTTATTTGTATAATTTCCTGAATTAGCCTGTTTTTTATTACTACCTTTGGAAAATGTAAGAGTTGACCCTTTGTAAATTGTTCCATTATTACATTACCTTCCTGATTCCCTTATTTGTCTGGTCAATTAAGAAAATATTTAGTGATGCACACATCTTTTTATAGAGTGTTGCATCGGGAATGATAGGTAGACTCAGCTGCTTTAATGGTGATATCTGATGTGGAATTAGGTTATTCATATTGTTTTGATGATTTCCTTCATGTTGGCCATGGTTTGTATATTTTGCAAATCTCAAATGAGTACCAAATTTTTTTTATTTACCACTGTCAGAAGAAAAAGAGAATATCTTGAGATTGACTTATTTATTGTGAAGAATAGGTAACTATATGAGGTTTTGTATTTGAAGTAAACAATTGTTTTTTTCGATCCTCTTCAACATCACATTGCATCAACTTTAATCTTTAATCTGTGTAACTGCTTCTGAAGAGGACAGACGTGTCCTGCCTGCTCTCCGTTGGAGCCCAGCTTGGAACGTCTTCTGGGCCCCGCATTTCACCCCTGGAGATGCTTTTTTGATGCCTGCCACTGCATGCTGCTTTTGGCTACTACTGCTCACGAAGTCAGCCACCCCTCACTTGGGTGCTTCCTCCTGCCGACCCAGTCCCCGGGCCATGGCTTGGGCCCTACCCTCCGGCCTCATCAGCTTCCCTACTAGCCCTCTGGTGAGCCTGACCCGACATCCATTTGGGCCCACTCCAACCTGGAGACGACGTCATTGCTTGTGGCCTAATCCTCCATTTGGTCGCCTTATCCTACACCCACCCACTAACGGTCTCACTCAACTCTTCCTGGACCGGCCGCAATACTACAGCCCCCGGTCTGGGGGCCCTCTTTCTGGTCAGACCTCTCTCCACTGTCATCTCTTACATGAAGACGGATCGCCTGCTACTGTCCCTGACACCCGCAGCCTCCGTTCCCACTCCTCTGATCCTGATGTCGCCTACTGCTCCATTCTCCGCCCTCCATGTCCTCTGGTCCCGATGACGATTGCCACTCCGGTCTCCAGCCTCCAAGTCGCTGACACTTACTGCCTGGAGTCCTGCTGATCCTCCACCACCTGCTGCTTCGATCCCACTGCTCTGGTCCTGACGCTGTCTTCAGCTGTTCAAGGCCCTGATGGAAGCTGCTCTCCACACTGTTGACTGGGCCTTCTCTCCGCTGGTTTGTGGCCCCTCTGCTCCTGCTGTGTGTCTGCCTCTGGCCATGGCTTCGTCCTGCATTTCTCTCCAGATCTCTTCCCGCCTGTTGCCCACCACCTCTCTTTGTCTGTGACCCTGCCAGTCTCCCTGGATGCCTCTGTCCCCTTCTCCCAGGAGGCCACTTGGACTCCTCTGCACACTCTACTCCGCACTGCTCACTCCACCCTGGCCTCCTTACTAGGGTGCCTCTGGTTCCCTCATCCCCCTCTCTACCCTCTCAGAGTGTTCACATAACCCCTATCCCCTACCTGTCCCTTCCCCCCAGCCTTGGTTTCATCTCCGTCTGTCCGCATTCAGGCATACGGACCACTCCTGTGACTACCTGTGATCTGTCTGGACTCACCTGTTCCTATATTCACCTTCCTCCATGCCTGGTACCGGCTCTCTGTAGCCCTTCATTACTGCTGTTTTACTCTGTTCTGTTAGTCCTAAATTTTCTCTGGTCCACTACGGTCTGCCTTTTGCTGCCCTCACCTCTGTGCTTCTCCCCGTCCCCTTCCTCCTGCCTCCTCTGCCCCTTTCTCTTGCTCCCCATCCCCCTGTCTCTCACCATGTCGCCCCGCTACTTTCCTATACCCATCCTCTCCCCTAGCCCCCTTCACTGGCCTAACTCTCACTGTCCCAACTCTCACCCTCCCCCACGCTCCATCAACCCTGACAATCTCATCCACATCTCCCCACTTCCCTCCCTCCCGTTCTCATGTGACCTCTGGAACTCCAGGTCCATCCGTAACAAACTGTCCTCCATCCATGACCTCTTCATCTCCGACTCTCTTAACCTTCTTGCCATCACTGAAACCTGGCTTACTTCTTCTGACACCGCCTCCACCGCCGCTGAGTGTCCAGGAGGTGGAGTGGGCCTCCTCCTATCCCCTAGCTGCACTTTTCGGGTCATTCCCACTGTACCTTCCCTCTCTTTCTCCTCCTTTGAAGTTCACTCCATCCGTCTCTTCTCCCCCATCTATCTCCATGTCTCTGTCATCTACCGTCCCCCGGCCCCACCTCCCTTTTCCTTGACAACTTTGCTGCCTGGTTTCCCCACTACCTTTCCTCTGTCCTTCCCTCCATCATACTTGGAGACTTTAACATCCCTATTGACAACTGCTCTGACTCTGCCACCATCAAACTTCTCCCCCTTTCCACCTCCCTAGGCCTCACTCAGTGTACCTCATCCCCCACCCACTGTCTTATCTCATCTCTGCGATCTCTCTGACTTCTTCAACTCTCCTTTCCCACTCTCTGACCACCATCTCCTCTCTCCTCTCCAGTTCCCACCTCACCTAAAGCCACCCTCACTAGGCGCAAACTTGATGCTATTGACCCTACCTCTTTCTCCTCCTCTCTCGAAACTTTCCTATCACCTCTTCCCTCACCGGCCTGCCCTGACTAGGCAACTTCTCTCTACAACCACTACTGCCCTGGATGCTGTCGCCCAGCATTCTTCTATCCGCTGGTGCCGCCTTATTCCCCAACCCTAACACTCCAAACTCACCCGCTTCCTCCAAAAGTGGTCTCGCACTGCTGACCGCCTCTGGAGGAAATTTCGTTCCCTGGCTGACTTCCTTCACTTTAAATTTATCCTCTCCTCATTCTGCTCTGTCCTCTCCCTCGCAGAACAATCCCTCTTTAAGTCCCTAATTTCTTCTCAGTCCTCCAATCCCCGCCACCTCTTTGCCACTTTCAACTGCCTCCTCTCCCCCCTCCCTCCTGTCCCGCTTTCCCTCTCTGCCTCTCACTTTTTCTCAAAAAAATTGCCATCAGACTGAACACCACCTCCTCCCTTCCTTCTCCCGCCACCCTCATCGCTTCACCTCCCTTCAACATCCAACTCTGGTGCTCCTTCTGCCCTATATCGGGTGAAGGAGTTTGCTCACTTATTCTTTCCTCTCCACCCTCTACCTGTCTTCTAGATCCCATACCCTTTCACCTCCTTCGCTCTCTCTCTCCCACTGCCTACTCTTACCTTGCACACTTTTTCAACCTATCACTCTCCTCTGGCGTAGTCCCCTCCTCATTTAAACATGTTCTTATTTCCCCTATCCTCAAAAAACCCAATCTTGACCCCACCTCTCTTGCTAGTAATTGCCCTATCTCACTTCTCCCCTATGCCTCCAAATTACTTGAGCGGATTTTCTGCAGCCGACTCGCCAGACACCTCTCAGACAATTCCCTCCTCAACCCTCTCCAATCTAGTTTTTGCCCCCTCCACTCCACCGAAATTGCCCTGGCCAAAGTTACTAATGATCTCCTATCAGCGAAATCCAGGGGTCACTCCTCCCTACTCATCCTCCTTGACCTCTCTGTGGCTTTCGACACCGTGGACCACCCCCTCCTGCAGCAAACTCTTCTCTCTCTCTGCCTCTCTGGATCTGTCCATGCCTGGTTCACCTCATACCTTGTTAACCGCTCCTTCTCTGTATCCATGTCTGGTTCTTCTTCCATCCCCTCCCCTCCCTGTAGGAGTTCCTCAGGGCTCTGTTCTCGGCCCTCTACCCTTTTCACTCTATACTTCCTACCTTGGTGCTCTCATCTCCTCCTTCGGTCTTCAGTATCACCTTTATGCTGATGACATTCAACTCTACATCTGTTCTCCTGATCTTTCCTCAACCCTCCTCTCTCATGTATCTGACTGCCTCTCTGCCATCTCCTTCTGGACGTCCTCACGCTTTCTCAAAATTAACATCTCTAAAACTGAACTTATTGTCTTTCCTCCCCCTAGACTCCCCTCCCACCATGACCTCTCTATCATTGTTAACAGCACCACCATCTCCTCTGTCACCCAATTCCGCTGCCTAGGCGTCACCCTCGACTTCTCTCTCTCTTTTGCCCCCCACATTCAATCCCTTGCCCAAACCTGACGTTTCCAACTGCGCAACTTTGCCCGCATCCGACCCTTCCTCTCTCAGGACGCCACCAAAACTATCATCCACGCATTCATCATCTACCGCTTCGATTATTGCAACCTCCTCCTTACTGGCCTCCCCCACTTCCATCTCGCCCCCCTCCGCTTTATACTCAATGCGGCTGCAAGACTCATCTTCCTTTCACGCCGCTCCTCCTCTGCCTCCCCTCTCTGCCTTGCCTTACACTGGCTCCCATTCCCCTAAAGAATCCTTTTTAAACTCCTTACCATCACTTACAAGGCTCTCTTCCAGTCTACTGCCCCCTATATCTCTAACCTCCTCTCTATTCACACTCCTGCCCACTCCCTGCTCTCAGCTAATGACCGTCGCCTCTCCTCTACTCCAGAATCCAAGACGTCTCCCGCACAGCCCCCTATTCACTGGAATGACCTCCCTTGCTCCATCTGTCTCTCTCCTAATCTGTGTTCCTTCAAACGGGCAGTTAAAACTCACCTGTTTCTCACAGCCTACCAACCATGCACTTAATCCCCTCATCTCCTCCGCTCGATCTCACCTCTCTCCTCCCGGCCCCCCTTTTCTCTCCCCCATGCTTCAACTGGCTCTCCTTTGTGCCTGATTTTTGTTTACCCTCCTTTAGGATGTAAGCTCGTATGAGCAGAGCCCTCTTCCCTCCTGTGTGTACGGCACTGCGAAAACCTTATGGCGCTAACAAATAAAGGATAATAATAATAATAATAATCTCATCCTTGCTTGCAGAGTGATGTCAGTTGGTAGAATTTTATGTAGGAAGATGGCTTCTGCATCTTCAGAACATGTCATCCTAATCATTTGGTGGGAATCACACAATTTGGGAGAATTTAGCCGTTTTCAATTATTTTTTAGAGAATGTAATGGTAGAATTGTATTTAACAAAATTAAGTGTTAAGGATGCAAATGGTATTTGGACTATTTGAGTCTGTTGGGCTGGCAAGTGGTTCACACTGCAGTGACTATTGCTGGTATGTAGATAGGATCTGGTCTTATTATGGAGTTATATCTAATAGTGGTGGCTATTACCATTTGTGGCAATCTATTAAGCAACAAGAAAAGTCAGATTCTTTTTAGACAATTTGGGCATAGTTAAAGCAACTAATCTTATCACGCTTCTACTCCTCCTGTGGTGAGACTATTTATAGAAACTGTATTTTCTTGTATATTCAGTATAACATTTTTGAAGTTATTATTATGCTACATGCTTAAATGTTATAGCAAATGCATCTTCTCAATTCCAGTTCCAATGGGTCAGGTAAGCAGCATTGCAAGTAGAGCAAGAAGGTTACCTGTATTCAGAGTTTCTTTAAAAGTTGGGAGGAGAATAGCTAATGAACTCATTGGGGCAGATTCAATTCCCGACGTTGTTACTATGGTAGCATTGTTACTGCTGATTTTTGCTCGCAGCTCTGTGAGCCGTGAGCAAAAATCTGCAATGAAATTACTGTAGTAATGGTAATAATGCACAGCCCGCTTTGTTCTAAAGAGTAACATAGGGGATTGAATCTGCCCCATTGAGCATCAACTTGGGTGAGTCATTGTAAGTTATAGTAGGAAGGGGAGAATTTTGTTGCTTAAGTTGGTGAGTTAGAGCTGATGAGCATAGAATAGAGGCACAACATTTTTGGTGTATTTGCTGCTATTGTTCTGGCTCACATTTGAAATGTTGGTTGATTTGCAGCATGAGCTTATTCATCTGCGGAGCTCATTATTTTATTAAACATATCTATTGTTACACGTGCAACTAAGTTGTTTGTTTTTTTTGCCACATTTTGCTCAGGAATGCCTATGAATGATTTACTGATTCTTGTGTCTATTGCTAGTGTTCATAGTAAGAGGTTTGTTCAAAGCACAGCAATGTTAGTTAAAGATCATTGTTGTGTGGATGATATAGAGAACATAACCTTTGACATTTTAACACCTTGAACATTTTTCTGTCCCATAAATAAACCCATGTCTTGCCACCATCCTCCACAGACAAGGGAAAGTCTCATAAAGACTGTTATGTAACTTTTGACACAAAATGGATAATAATTGTTTAAAATTTATATATCTAATAGCATATTAGTGAAACAAACAAGAGAGTGCTAAGCTTAACACCGAATACATATTTATTACAATAATTTAATAAAAGACATTTAAAAAAAACAACAATCAAATAAAGTGGTATCTGGGTGTTCAAACCATAAACATACTGTGATTAAATCAAATAGCTATGTACACTATTATAAGCTCTTAATCTGATGGAGTAATCACACTTAACGCAAAGTTCCAATCATTCCTATTATTGCTAGATGACGGATCCTGTATATTCCTAGGCTGGCATAATAAATTCCCACAGTTGCGTGTGGAGATATATAAGATGGCAAGCAATTGCAGAAATTGATAAAAGATAAGCTCCAGAAGCAAATAGAATTTAGCCCGTACTGCAGCCTGTGAAGGCTAATGAGACAAATTCCCACAGCTACGTGTGGAGATATAGTTGAGAGTCAGAGCTAAACACTACTTAGCCCGTATTTCAGCCTGTGGAGGGGAAGATAGTATGCGTCTGTCTTTAAATTCAGCCCATCGCAATGTACTAGGAATCGCTGCAGAATGAATACCCCGGGGTTGAAGAAATAACACCACTGTTCACCTGATGAATAAAGAAACGATGCTGACGCGTTTCTCAGCCAAAGTTTAGCCATTTTATCAAAGGCTTATTAAGAAATATCCATGTCTCGATATATATATAAGACGTCATGCCGATGTCACGTGCCATGAATCCTCCAATAGTCTGTCTATCAGTCACGTGACTCGGCTGTCCAATCAAAACAGGTCTCCATTCATAAAGTACACCATAACAGCCTACAGAGAGATATGTGCTTGTTGTTGTAGTTGCCTGATACTAAACATGTAGTACTGAATATTAGGTCAATCCAATAAACTGCATTATATAAATGGCATGATTACCTTCAAAAACAGGATAGCATAATATTCCTAAGAATGAGCAATTACATATAGCCCAAACCACAAACAGATAACATACAATAAAATAAAATAAACATGAAAATTAAACAGTTATACATGATAATCAATATATAGTAAATAAACAATACTGTTAAAAAAAAAGTAATACAATTGATAAAAATGAAAGAAATTGACTCAGAACCCTCACTGAAAAAAATCATTGATGCCAATCTATGTTGGAAAATAACCAGAAAAACTCAATTAAATAGATGAAGTGGCCAAAAAGGCTCACTAAGTGGTGTAAAAAAATTATGGTCTCAGTACCTAACAAGAGATACTAACAGATAGCGCTAAAATAAAAAAAATGAATAGTTTAAATAATATAATAAACCAGAAAGAAAACAATAAGCAATAAATATATAATAAAAATGTTAAAATTTACATTATTTTTTGGGGGGGGAAAATGAATTAAATTAACTCATAAACCCACACTAATCAAAAAGGAAGACTTCAAATATTGTTCAATTCTATAGTGTCATTAAGACCATATGATGATCGTGTCTTTAGTCTAAAAATCCAGTAGGCTTCACCTTTGCATAATAAATTGAACCGATCACCTCCTCTGTTTGTAGTACTAACTTGCTCAATGGCCCTCATCTTCAGGCCTTTTAGTTTGTTTCATTGACAGGCATTAATATGTGCAGATAAGGTGTGAGTTTTAACATTTTTCAGTATGTTACGCCGATGTTCCTGGAATTGCACACCAACAGATTATGTTGTGCGTCCCACATACTGTATTCAAACTTACAATTGATCAAATAGATTACAAAAGTTGATTTGCAATCCAATACCTTCTCTATTGAGAATTTTTCACCCGATATAAATAGATAGAAATTCAGTTGTTCTATGGTCTGAAAACCTACAAGAAATACATTTTAATCCCCCACATCTATAGAAGCCATTCGATTTACCCAACCATCTTTCTCCACTTTATTCCTTGATCGGAATAGTGGCCGTAACAGTATTTTTGAAGAAACTTGGTGCTAGGTTTTCTTTCAAGTTCCGCAATCTTCTAAACACTGTCATATGACCTCTTTTCAACAACAGGCCAATATATTTGTCTAATTCTAACAAAGCTGCATTTTTCTTCATGATATGTTTGATCTCCCCAGCATAACTATTATACTGGGTAGTGAAGACCATTTATTTGTCTTTCTCCCTTTGCTTATGAGGATAGTTAAGTAAATTGGATCTATCCAACCCTTCCACTTCATTATAAGCTCTATTCAAAATATGCTGGGTATAACCTTGTTCCTGAAACGCATTATAAAATCTAGCAGAATGTTTCTTAAAATCCTCATATTGTGAACAATTTCTCCTAATGTGTAGGAATTGGCCTTTAGGGATATTATTTCTCCAAGATCTATAGTGACTACTCTTATAGTGTAAGAAACTAAGCGTCGAAACATCCTTGAAATAATTTTCCGTTACTATAGTCCCTTGATGAATCTTAAGGGTGATGTCCAGATAATTAATTGTTGATGGATGAAAGCTACTAGTGAACCTTAATCCAAATTCATTAGAATTCAAGTGTAACAGAAACTGCAACATAGAATGAATATCATCATCCCAAACAAAGAAAAGGTCATCAATATATGTACCATAGAGGACCTAGTTTGCCCTGAAGCCAGAATCCCATATGCATTGCTCCTCGAAGAGCCCCATATAGAGATTCGCATAGCTCAGGGCGAACCTGGTCCCCATGGCCGTGCCCAATACCTGTAAATAAAATAGTGAGTTGAATAAAAAATAATTGTGATGGAGGATGAAATGTATAGATGACAGTAGGAACTCACACAGCAATGGATCATCATCATTTTGTTTATCCAGAAATGTTTATTTGCTTCTAAACCCAATTGGTGTGGAATGTTGGAATACAATGCCTCCACAACACAGGTAAGAAAATAATACGTAGGCTTCCAGACAATACCTTGTATCAAGTTAAGAAAACTTGTGTTATCCTTGATGTGTGACTTCAGTGTGAAAATAGGCTGAAGATGAGAATCAACAAAAAAGGAATGATTACTTTTTAAGGACCCCACATCCGAAATGATAGGTCTACCAGGAGGTGTGGAAAGGGTTTTATGAATCTTCGGCAAGTGGTAATAGGTAGGCACAACAGGGAATTGATTTAACAAAAACTGCAACTTGTCTTTCGAAATTATTCCATCTAAGAGAGCAACCTCTAGTAAGCATTTGAGTTCCTGCTGATAGATATATGTGGGATCTCTATCCAATTTCTTATAGAAACGTTAGTTTTATCATTAAGTTGCCTCATAGCTTCCTTGAGATAATCCGACCTATCCTGTACCATATATCCTATATATTTATATATGTAATAGCATATTATATTTTCATAACATATTCTTAACATTATTAATGACAATCTACCATCATTGACATTTATGTGGAAAAATAAAATGTAATATTCTCTCTCTCTCTCTCACTCTCTCTCTCTCTCTCTCTCTCTCTCTATATATATATATATATATATATATATATATATATATCACAGGGGCAATTGGAGGATTTCTAGAAAGGGGTTTCCACACCATGCCACCAATTTGTGTGACCAGTATGCATGACGGCGTGTCTATAATTTTAGACAGTGCCGGGCTGCTCTTGTGTCTTATTTGAGAGCTACCAATAACATTCTATAACATATATATGTACCTATTGTCAGGCAGAACTTGGATATTTGACATTGTATAGAAATCTGCTATACATTTGAGTGCAAACTATTGTCCTCTGTTATCAGCCTTTTTCTGTAAAAGTTAGCTTAAAGGTGCTCAATAGAATTGGTGATGGGAAACCTGGGTTGTAGAGCAAAACATGCCATGATCACAACATTATCTTTCTGATAAGCTCCTTAAAGTTTTACACACATGCACATACGTATGCATGCATGGACATATGCGCGCGCGCGCCCACACACACACACACACACACACACACACACACACTTACACACACACACACACACACACACACTTGTGTCAGGCTTATTGATCCTTCAATTTACACTGTATTATATGGAACCATCAAACTCAGCTTGAGAACCAGAGTGCATTCTTTAAGTAGCTATAAAGCATCTAAAATGTTCTATTGTCTCAAGAATGTTTTATAAATATGCTGCCAAAGGTTAGTAAAATATATATATTCTAAACCGGTACATCATTAACTGTTTTGCTACTATAATGTAAATACTATGTTTTAAGAAAAACATTTTTTTTTGCTGCTTCGCTACTTTAAATTATTACATATAGAAACATTTATGATACTTGCAGATAAAAATCTTGCTTACTGAGTTAAAATTCTTAATCATAGTTCATGGTTTTTATACAAAGGACTATTTCTGCAGTTTTTTAACTTTCATAGATTAAGGGGTATCCCGGTCTATTAATGCTTGTTGTATTTTTCTCTACCTTGATCACTTATGCCTCACAAAGAATGTTGAAAATGATACATGCACAATAAGTCATTTTTGCAGTCTAAAATCCTTTGATAACCACTCCAATTGCTCCATCAGAATCACACACTGCAAAAGTGCTTAAACCGGCACAGTCAGGGAAATAACTGTTTTCATTCACTAAATATAAAAAACAGTGAAAACGGCTGTAGTTTCTTCCAAACCACATATGATGGGATTTGATTTACTTGCATCTACCATATTTTATTGTGACAATTTCCATGCTGCAAAAGAAACTGAGCCAAATATACATTCCTTAACAAAAATACTAACATTTATTTGTAAAAATTAGTTTAAAAGAAAAAACATTTTTTACGATGGTAGACATTTATTTCTATATTACTGGATACCAGAATGTAATAAAGTGAACTTGGTTTAATATTCAACAATGTTGTGGCTTTTTGATAGAATTTAAAGTGAAGCACAGAAATGTTGCTAGGTGCCCAGTAATTTCTGCATAAGCCTCACCTTGGCATTGATATTAGTAATAGTTCGCAAAATCTTCTCTTATTTACAAATGATTACATAATAACTGCAATGTTTACCACCTGTCTGTATCATAAGAGCACTGTTAAATTATTCCACAAGTAAAGTCTTGCAATATAATAACAAACCATACCTGTCACCTGCACAGATCAGATGCATCCATTTTATGGACTGTAATAATAGTCATGATATCTTCCCCAGGAGTCAGTGCCTAATTCTTGTAAGTCTAATTATGTGATTATTACTCACACTGTCATTCTGGACTCCATATTGGATTATAAGGATGCCTCCACTGTGTGAGGAGAAATGGTTCAGCTTTTCTCCATCACTAGATTGACACGTGTACACATAGCCAATTCTTGACTCTGCTATTGATTATGTTGTCAAGTAAATTAAAGATATACTAACTGCTAAACATGAAAGATATACTAACTGCTAAACATGAAACATATACTAACTGCTAAACATAAAAGATATACTAACTGCTAAACATGAAAATACTTTTTCAGTACTGAACTGCTCCTACTGTTCATCGCCCACAATATTCCATATCCATTTCTTCCTCCCACCAGTTCTCACCTAATGTTCTTCATAGGGGGGAGGGGGTTTCAGTTGCCCAGAAACTCCCCATACACTGGAATTATGACAGTTCTATGATCCAGAAAAAGGAAACAGATTGTAGGAAACTTCTCCTGTCTGCAGTAGAAAAGCTGTCTGCAGTTTAAGACCCTTTTTGGTGGGGAATTGCCTATCTTTTAATTGACTTTGGCTTCAACAAAATAGCCATCATTATGGTTCTTGCTTTTGTCTCTAGTGTATGGTTCTTACTTATGTTTTGGCTCTAGTGTTTCTGTGACTTAAGGAAAACAGGTATGTAGTAAAAGTATTGTGCCTGTGCTCCTCTGCAGTCTTCTGGCTGTTGAGAGTGATATGAAGCACTGAGTGTGTAACTATAACACCAATTGCGATTTTTTTTATTTTTTATTTAATTGGATGTGAGCGGAGACTAGTATTTATTTTGTACAGTTCTATTCCTTTTCAAGGTATTATATTATATGAATTTGGTAAGATGGTTAGGTTTGATTTATTTAATGGAGAGCGATAATAATTTAGGCTTTTAAAGTACACTTTATATCATTCTTCTTTTAACTTATCATTTGCTATTACATTTAAATACACTGAACTTTTCTAACTGTATTATTATTGTAGCAAGTGGTTTTTCTTTTTTTCCAAAACCAAGCATTTGGAAACCCCTGCTAGAAATCCTGCATTTGTCCCTGTTCACTTACCACATCCATTAAGTTTAGCCCTGCCCATTGACTGAGAATGAAACTGCTGAACTTCAGAGAGCAGGGGTGAAATACGACCATTAGGGGCTTTACTGTGCATGCGCCAGCATTGCGCATCTTCTGAAGAGAACCGCGCTCTGCTTTTCTAAGCAAGCGAGGGCGCTAGCATTGCCGGTGGTGTGACCACTACAGGGAGCTACAATGTCAGCTCCCTCCCCTGCTGAGGCACATGATTTGATCTTCTGAGAACGCGCAGAGAAGCCCAAAATGAAGAGCCGAGTGGGGGCCTGTAAAGTGAACTTAATAAGCTTTTATTTACAGATGAGCTATGAAATACTGTAGGGTTAGTTATCCTTTAAATTTAATATATTGCAGTAGAAACAGTTTAGTAACTGAAAATAACTGTTCAGGATGCAGTGAGCAAATCCTTGAGCAGCATAATTGACAGTCAGATCACACTCAGCTAAGCTGAATCTCTGGCAGTTCCTGTTTTGTGCATCACTGAAGGGACTTTTTTTGTGTCTGTGTTCATAATTTGGGATATTTTACAAGTGAGAGCACAACAATCAAAAGTATTGTCTAAAAACTGCACAAAGGTGATAATGTAGCATCACTTAATATAAAATATAAATTCTAGCATGTAGAATGGTGTAGTGAACAACTGAATGTGCTGCAGGACTGAATCCATATTACTGTATATTAAACATATTTATTGAACAGCAACAAAGCTACAGCAATACTACTTGTGGTCATATGTGAATGGCTGTTTTACACATCTAACTATAAAGGTAGCTAAAATAAATTATGTTTTTAAACTCAGCAAAAGGCTTTATTTGTTTTGTTGAAACATGCTGGGAATAGAAATGAAATGTAACTAAATCTGGGTAAAGCACTGAGGTCATGCAAAGCTCAAAACCATAGTTTTGTGTATGTGCATAAAATACATAAAATTACATAAAATTCCAATACATACATTTATGTTTATAATATGTTGCTTTATTAGTTATGTTCTGAATTTAAAACAACAACTATTTAAATAGCAACAACATTGTGCGAGAACACACAACAAAACTGCAGTTGCTTGTTAAAGCAAATATTCAAATGACTGCCCAGTGTTGCAAGTCAATGGATACTTTATTTAAAGAGACAAGAAACGTTATGTAAGGAATTATTGCCATTGTAAAGTTAGTTCTTACTATGGATTATTTTAGCTGAAAGTGAAAGTCAGGCTTTCAACAGCTTATATTAAAGATCATTTGTGCAAAATGTGTGGATTTGCAATATATTTTGCTATGCGCAAATTTGCCTATTTATCCACATTGAGCATTCGTACTGTAAGTGGATGACCATGGAGGTCATTGTATTAAGCTGCAAGTTTCCAGCGGCTTTGAAAAGTGGAGAAGTAAGTGTTATTATATAGATTCCTGCTCTTTACATGTATTGTCAATTCAGAATGCTTGAGACTTAAGATTCACTGGATAAATATTTTTTCTGTAATTGAGAGTACTAAAAGCAACTAAACTATATTATATAAACTAGTTTTGTCTTTCCCCATATTGTGTCATCCCACGGTAGCGGTGAAGGGCAGTATTGAACCCTATCCCCCCCTATGTTCATCCCTGGTCACATTCAAAGATGAGAATCAAGGAACAACGAGAAACAGCCTCTTACTAGCATGAAATGTTACGCTGTCCAGCTTCTGAAATTGTACAGCAATGGTAAAAGTTATTCAAAATAAACCAGCAGAGGTATTGTATGGATGTGCAACAGTTCTAGTGCTCCCATTGCAGGGGAGTTTTTGGTTCTCCAGAAACCCCTCCCCTCTGAAGAACGGGGGCTAAACAGTGTCCCTACATAGCAGCACTGTACTGTACAGCAGCCGCGGCTCTGTCAAAGAAGCGTCAGCAGCAGTGCTGTATTGTAGTACAATACAGCATCGCCGCGGACGCTTCTTAGACAGCGCTGCGGCTGCTGTACAATACAGTGTCGTCGAAATGGAGCTCTCTCTCTATTTTTTATTTCCGGGGGGGGGGACTTAAAAACCCTGTGTTCGCCTCTGCATTGAGAAGCGAGTTCAAGTTTTGATGTGATGAGTATATTACTTGTCACCACAGATCAGTGTGAGTTTAGTGACATACTGAGCAATAAATCCTTCAATAAAAGTGATACCAGTACTAATACTGCATTTTTGTAAATGGACATTTTGGTTTCTGCAGCAATATCATGGAGATCTACTGTTATACCTTTAATCTTGATTTTATATGTATTTTTTGTCACTTTTACACAGTAGTTTTGCAAAAGTGTAATACTGTACATCACAAAATTTATCCTCGATAGACAGTTTCTATGATGTTTGTACATGCTATATAATCTAATTGAGGAAGTCTTTATTCACAGGAATATTCAAAATCTTCCAGAATCTAAGCTTCTGCAAGGAGATAAACGCAAGAATTCTATTTGCAGCCCTATACATTAGTTTACATATTGAAGTGGTTTGTTGGTATTATACTATTGGTTTTAATTTATTTAGTCACTTCTAAGACATAATAGCAAAGGAATAAAATACACAAGACTTAATAACCAATAATATATCATTTCATTGTATATACTGTATATTTAATCTATTTCCAACTGTTGACCATAATAATTCAGAAGTTTTTTATGTAGTCATCCACAGATTGTCTCCTAGATAAAGACAAACCATTATTCTGTTTGAGTAAAGTTGTGTACAGTACAAAACTCATTTATTTCCCAATATATCTTACTTATTATTCATGTCTTATCTATTGATTAAAGGAGAACTGTAGACTACAATAAAAATGTAGACAATACATTTCTCCACACTAGTATTTAATGGAATCAGGTAAACAGCGAGGTCATGGGGTAGTGACCACTGCGATTGGCCCAATACTCACCCTCAGTGAGTGACCCCTACACTCTTTGTTGTTTCTTGCTTATGAGTTTGGAGAGAGTTCAAAGTGAATTGGGCTGGCTCTGTGCTTCAGATCTTGTGCAGTCACGTGAGACCCTATACATATGAGCTTGTTCAATAACATAGTGCTATGTGCACAAATGTGTTGTAACTCATAGCAACAAATCAGACACTTTTAAAACTGCTTGAGAGAAATGACAGTTGTAATAGTTGCACATTTGTGCGCAATGCAGTATTTTATAATATTGCCAGTATTTATCTTGTCTACATTAATTGGACCAGTGGTGGTCAGCTGAAATCTGACACACAGAGGAGTCCTGGTTTACTTTGATTATTCTCCAGGCTTGTTGGCCTTGATAGCACAGAGCAGATGAGGCACCTGAGGGGAATATTGGCTGAGAAATGGGAGAAAATTCAAGTGACATCCTGTCAAAAAAATGGAGACTGTGAGCCTGATTCATTAAGGAAAGTAAGGCAAAAAAAGGAGTAAATGTTCTTCAGGACAAACCATGTTACAATGCAAGGGGTGCAAATTAGTTTATTATTTTGCACATAAGTTAAATACTGGCTGTCTTTATATCTAGCACACAATTCTTGATAGTTATATTTTTACATTTAAATGTAAAGTTGATCTAGGTCATGCCATACCCCAACTATAAATCTGTTAATTTAACAGTTTTTATAGGTAAATTTTAAATTTACCTCCCCTCCAATGCAACATGGTTTTGCCCAGGCACAAACTCCTTTTTTATGCTTTGCCTTAATGACTCAGGCCCTGTATGTGTAACTTAAAGTACTAGATTCCTACTGTCATAACTATATGTGTATTTCTATGTGAAACATTAATTTTGTTGATTATATGTAATATCAACATTGAGAATATTCCAAATATGAATTCAATAGTTTATTTAATATTCCTAATAACACAGAGATACTGTTATCCAATTTAACAAAATGTCAATTTACATTTTCAACTTGAGACAGCATTTTGCTGGCTAGAAAAGCACTTTGTGCTATTCCTTAAGCATAGTGTATTAAGTGCTTTACAGTGTGAGTCAGTATGCTCCTCTTCATCAGTTGTTCCACTCCTTGAAAAGTGAAGAAGAAAAGAATAGACTTTTTCGGAATGTGGTGAAAGCAAATAATTACCAACCACAGCTGCTAAAATGGAACTTGAGTGGCCCATACTTCCCTGACATTTTGTTAACCTATAAAATTGTTAGTCAGTGCTCCTTATTGTAATTGTACAATGATAGACTTAGTGATTATGTCAGTGTGTATGGCAAAATCACTGAACAGCAGCAATATCTTACTTATTTCACCTTTCTGGCTTTGTGAACTTTATGGATAATGGATTTCTGGATCATGTATCTCATACTTGTATATTGCACTATATTATATATTTTACAATAATATAATTACATTTCTATATTTATATAATGCTAGTGTGTTAATATGAATGTCATCCAATACGATCCACCCTGTTACATTTTGGCATAGTGGGCAGTGTAGGGTTAAACCTTTTGTCTTATGCAATATTTAAGGGCAGCTGTTATTATTACCCAGGTTTCATAAAGCTAAATGCTTGTTCAATAAGGGAAGTCCTATTAGAAAGAAAAATAAGAAAACACATACAGCGATACAAGAGGTACAGTATGTATTTGTTTATATAAGTATAGAACTTATGGGAATAAGAAAAGAATATAAAACATAAGGGGGTAAATGTATCATAGTGCGGGTTGTACAAGTCGCTGGAAATCAGCAAGATGACAGCTTAAATTTAAAGCGGCGCTGCCTTGTAAAGGGAAACTTCCCTTTACAAGGCAGCGCCGCTTTAAATTTGAGCTGTCATCTCGCCGATTTCCGGCGACTTGTACAACCCGCACTATGATACATTTACCCCAAGGTGTCAGGAGACAGGAGGGGATTCAGTGAAGAGGAGACCTTGGAAAATGTAGAACAGATCCAATATAGTTCCAGTGACTTGATTTATATATTTTTTATTACTGACTTAAACAAGTTCTTTAAAAATGAATTTAAGGGGGTAAGAAAAAGTTGTATGCAATGATTTTTTTAATTATTTTTAGTACAATTCTTAGACAACCTGTGGCTCTCCGAGTATTGTGTAAACATGTCGGTATGGGACTTGTAGTTCAGTTCCACAACAGCGGAAGAACCAAAGGATATCTGAAAGCAGGAGCATAAAAAATAAATGAAAAATGTGCCAGTGACGTCTAATTGTATTAAGTCAGTCAGGTTGTTGGAGGAGGGGCTGGTCTACAGATATCTTGCATTTGCAATGAAAGGATTTAATAATTGTTTTATAAATAAAAAAAATCTCATAAAGCCCATGGTATATGCTATATCTATATCCTTAATGTATTATTCCTGCTTGCAAAGCCGACAGCATTAGTGTATTGCTCAGGTAATCTCGATTCTGTAAGATTTATACAGGTCGGCAAGAGGTCAGGAGAAATTCTCTAGGAGAATCTATGGAAATCTGACAGGTGTTTTATTAGAGTGAGATATGGCATATAAACTGCTAAGAAGAAGACGTGTGAATAAATAATGAAGGCATTACCAATAGTGCAAATATATCCAGAGGAATTATGCATATATTATTTTATGCAGCCAGATGTTAGCAAACAGCAAACATAACCTCTATTCTGTCCAAAGCAATATGCTGGAATGCATTTTTTATGTAAGTTTGCACTAGTTTTCTATTAAATTGTGATTGCAATAGAGGACACTTATATCTAGCACATAACTAACCATTAAAAATGTTGTATGTTTTATAATAGCAAAAATAAAGCAAACCCTTTTTAAATGTTGTAAATTGTTGTTTAAATATTTAAATTCCTAATCCCCTCCCTTCCTCTCACCTTCTCATGGGGGTGACTGGCATGAAGTAGTTGTCATTGCAAGTTCTGTGGTACACATGTCACAGCTCATTTGCATGCACTTTAGCACATTAAAGTGTGAGATAACTAACGTTCTAATTAAAATCCAAGTAAATAAAATGTTGGGACAAAGACTACTTCATCTGTATTACAGAAAGGACTCATATATCTAAGATTATTCAGGTAATTAGGCATTGGAAATTTTTTGCAGCCATAATTTAACTCCATAAAAGACATTTGAACACAAAATATTGAAACAGTTTGTAGGGGGAGGGGAAAAATAGAAAATAGTCCTTCGGGAACACCACACAGAGTAACTAAACCCAAAGAAATTTAATTTGATTGCATGGGCCATTGAGTGTATCATTGTGGTCCTATTATGTGTGGTGCAGTGCATGCATTTGCGTTCATCCTTCTGTCAAATTATACCATTAATTGTTTGCCATAGCCTGATGAGCAGTGCCATAAAGACTTTTTCCTCTGTACATAGCTTTACGAGGTTTAAAAAAGGCTTTATGGATGGAAACTGCCAACAAATAGTAGTACAGGGTCTTGATGCTGATACTTGGGACAGTCATTGATTATCTGGAGAATATTTCATTTGTTACACTGATATGTTTTACTCATAAAAGCACAGTTGTTCATTCCTTAATTAAACATTGTAGGAAAATTATATTTGTAAACACTCTTTTTGCAAAGGGCAGTCACTTTCTTGCATAGACACCATTTTTTTTGTTTGAATGCACCTTGATATTATTTAGCTGCCTGCAAAGTAGAGCATGGACATTTCTTTTTGTGTCCCAGTGAAAATATTAAGAAGAAATATGTGCATAATATATAATTTCTTATGGGAACAACTTTCTTGCTCATTTCACTTTGTTTGAAAAAGTGGCTAGCGTACCGTAATTTATACGCACAGCATTTATAATAGTTTTAACTATGATGAAGTTTACCATTTAATGACACAGATTTAGCCTGTTTTATTCAAATTCTAAAAATAGCTAAACTAAATTGTATACCCTACACGGCAATGCTTAACATCTGGATATCGTCATGTAAAACAAGTGCCATTTTGACAAATTATACTAATTAAGTTGCAATTTGAAACCTTATTGAGTTTTTTTTACTTGGCACATCCTTGGTATTAGATGAGAACAGATGTACCACAACAGTAATGCAGTGATATCTCTTTAGCTTAGTCATCTGATCATAAGATGACTGCGGTCAGGTAATCATTATGCAGATTGGTTGCTGAAGAAAACAACGGCATTGTTGCTTTAGAACACACACTGACTAGAAAACAAACCTTATAGAATGTTATGTTTAGTGTATTCTTTTGTATACTGCAGCGAGACAGCAGCAGTAAGTGATTTAATGAATTATAAATGGGTCTTATATTTCTACGAACAGCTTTATGAAATGTTGTTCTTTATATGCTGTGACATGAATGTATATTAAGCAGTTATTTATGTTTAGATGTTATAGTGTATTATTACCATATTTTGCATCAAGACTTCACACAGTAAATCTACCTGTATCAGGGGTGGACAAACAGTATTTGTATTTGTGAAAATACAAATAAAAGCATGTGCAGCATAGCATTTATCAAACTTTATATGTTTATATAGAGGGAAGTGACCATACGGCAACATTTCAAATGACTAACAAGGGTCACTTTACATATAAGTAAATGAACACATGTTTGTAGAGACACAGGGACTAATTTTAGCAGACTTTCACATACAAATAATCTATAAGGCCCTGCTCTGTTACTCAGCTAAAGCATGTAAACATCCCCAGTAGTTTCTAATCTGCTAAGGCTCTGCCATGACTACCAACTCGTCTCAGTCAGCACTTTTGGAGATGTAGCATTGATAATGCTGAGTATTATAAGGATCCATCCATACCAGCCAGAGAAGGGCTGACAAATTTTAGCCTGGGGGGTCAAAAGTATTAGCATATTAGCAACATTTTAAAGGAAAAAATGCAGGTGGCCCAGTGACCTAGCCCACGGTAGTCCACTACGGGACCGGTTCGGGGGGCAGATGCTCTCCTGCCCCTCAGTCCATCCTGCCTCTGATACCAGCATTGAGCTGTGGAAGAAGTCAGGGATTGGGATAGTATGAGTGCAGCCAGCTCTTTGTAAGAGAAAATGAAAGTGGAAGGATTGCAAGATGGATAAGTACTATCTCAGGGGGTACTATTCTTGGCATAAAACCTGGTCCAGATATTGGGGGTCCAGAAAGTTCCTTTTAATATGTGATCCTTTAACAACATATCTCAGTGGCTCCAAATTCACAGTTGCCAAATGTCTTCTGGGACATTATCAGCTACAAATGAAGCCTTTATAGTCCAGCATCAGACATGTAAACTGGAACGTTATTTGACAAAAGCGCAGGGACAGGCGGGCATCTGACTCCCTGGCCGGTCACACAATGGGCTACTTTGGGCTGGGTTACCTGCATTTTTTCCTTTAAAATAGTCTGCTGAGTCGAGACTTGCCCCCAACCTAAAATTTGCCAGCCCTCCCCTGCAAATGCGTGTACAGGGTGATAGAAACCAGTTTTGTATTTTGCTATAAGAGCAATTTCAGGTTACAGAGCCAAACATGGCATTATAAAGCATGCAAAGAGTGTTTAATTTCTGTTAATGGACCAGCTGGAAAGGTCAAAGTGCCTGATGAACAGTGCCTAGTTTGGTCCAAAGCTATGTTATCTAACCCCAACCTTTAATAGAAATCTTAGATGCCCACTAATCTGCCAAGTGCAGAAATAATAAATCATGTTCAAACTTCATTAGGCACGTATGTTTGCAAATGTAATTTTATTGTGTGTGTATAGTGCTCTTTAAGAAAAGGAAGCTGCCCCTCTCATAAAGTTCTGCCCCATATACAAAGCCCACTGAGTCATACAGAGCAATAGAGACCCCAGTCATTTTCTTATCAGGATTACAACTAGGGATGAGCGCACTCGGATTTATGAAATCCGAGCCCACCCGAACGTTGCGGATCCGAGTCGGATCCGAGACAGATCCGGGTATTGGCGCCAAATTCAAAAGTGAAACTGAGGCTCTGACTCATAATCCCGTTGTCGGATCTCGCGATACTCGGATCCTATAAATTCCCCGCTAGTCGCCGCCATCTTCACTCGGGCATTGATCAGGGTAGAGGGAGGGTGTGTTAGGTGGTCCTCTGTGCTGTTTAGTTCTGTGCTGTTTAGTTCTGTGCTGTTTAGTTCTGTGCTGTTTAGTTCTGTGCTGTTTAGTTCTGTGCTGTTTAGTTCTGTGCTGTTTAGTTCTGTGCTGTTTAGTTCTGTGCTGTTTAGTGCTGTGCTGTGCTGTGCTGTGCTGTGCAGTGCTGTGCAGTGCTGTGCTGTGCTGTGCTGTGCTGTGTTCTGCAGTATCAGTCCAGTGGTGCTGTGTGCTGTGCTCTGTCCTTCTGAGGTCAGTGGTGCTGCTGGGTCCTGTGCTGTGTCCTGTTCAGTCCAGTGGTGCTGTGTCCTGTGCTCTGTGCTTCTAAGGGCATAGTTATTTCCCCATTATTCCCAAGTTTTTAAAAAATAAAAAAAAAGTAAAAAAAAAATAAAAAATTAGAAATTAAAAAAAATATATATAATTATAACCAAATGTGCAAAACCAATCCAGCAGTATAAGTCCATTGGTACTGCAATATTACCAAGTTCACACATTCTGCAGTATCAATCCAGTGGTGCTGTGTCCTGTGCTCTGTCCTGCTGAGTTCCGTAGTGCTGCTGGGTCCTGTGCCGTGTCCTGTTCAGTCCAGTGGTGCTGTGTCCTGTGCTCTGTGCTTCTAAGGGCATAGTTATTTCCCCATTATTCCCAAGTTTTTAAAAAATAAAAAAAAAGTAAAAAAAAATAAAAATTTTTAAAAAAAATAAAAATATATAATAATTATAACCAAATTTGCAAAACCAATCCAGCAGTATAAGTCCATTGGTACTGCAATATTACCAAGTTCACACATTCTGCAGTATCAGTCCAGTGGTGCTGTGTCCTGTGCTCTGTCCTGCTGAGTTCCGTAGTGCTGCTGGGTCCTGTGCCGTGTCCTGTTCAGTCCAGTGGTGCTGTGTCCTGTGCTCTGTGCTTCTAAGGGCATAGTTTTTTCCCCACTATTCCCAAGTTTTTTAAAAATTAAAAAAAAGTAAAAAAAAATAAAAAATTTAAAAAAAAAAAAAAATATATAATAATTATAACCAAATTTGCAAAACCAATCCAGCAGTATAAGTCCATTGGTACTGCAATATTACCAAGTTCACACATTCTGCAGTATCTTGTGCTACATATAATGGAGACCAAAAATTTGGAGGATAAAGTAGGGAAAGATCAAGACCCACTTCCTCCTAATGCTGAAGCTGCTGCCACTAGTCATGACATAGACGATGAAATGCCATCAACGTCGTCTTCCAAGCCCGATGCCCAAGCTCGTAGTACCGGGCATGTAAAATCCAAAAAGCCCAAGTTAAGAAAAAGTAGCAAAAAGAGAAACTTTAAATCATCTGAGAAGAAACGTAAAGTTGCCAATATGCCATTTACGACACGGAGTGGCAAGGAACGGCTTAGGCCCTGGCCCGTGTTCATGACTAGTGGTTCAGCTTCACCCACGGATCTTAGCCCTCCTCCTCCTCCCCCCCCCTACAAAAAATTGAAGAGAGTTATGCTGTCAGCAACAAAACAGCAAACAACTCTGCCTTCTAAAGAGAAATTATCACAAATCCCCAAGGCGAGTCCAAGGGTGTTGATGGTTGTCAAGCCTGACCTTCCCATCACTGTACGGGAAGAGGTGGCTCGGGAGGAGGCTATTGATGATGTAGCTGGCGCTGTGGAGGAACTTGATGATGAGGATGGTGATGTGGTTATTGTAAATGAGGCACCAGGGGGGGAAAAAGCTGATGTCCATGGGATGAAAAAGCCCATCGTCATGCCTGGTCAGAAGACCAAAAAATGCACCTCTTCGGTCTGGAGTTATTTTTATCCAAATCCAGACAACCAATGTATGGCCATATGTAGCTTATGTAAAGCTCAAATAAGCAGGGGTAAGGATCTTGCCCACCTAGGAACATCCTCCCTTATACGTCACCTGAATAACCTTCATAGTTCAGTGGTTAGTTCAGGAACTGGGGCTAGGACCCTCATCGGTACAGGGACACCTAAATCCCGTGGTCCAGTTGGATACACACCAGCAAC